>NC_050576.1:327384037-327729952 GCF_011100635.1 Trichosurus vulpecula | reverse complement strand
CTTAAGTGAAAAATGAAGATAATAATACCACTTCCCTCACAGAGTTGTTATGAGGTAACCTCATTTATGATCTAATGATGTAATATTTGTAAAACACTCAGAAAAATTTCTAGCACATAGTAGACACTTTAAAAATGCTTATCCTCTTCCTTTTCTCCTTAAATATGCTTGATTTCCTAGTTGTTTTCTGGTATAGCCTATACAATGGCCAAATTAACCCCAAGAAGAAACACATATTATCATTGGACTTTAAATAAGGCATGTAGCAATAATTCTACAAGAGAAATATAATCAGAGTTTCAGTTTGAGATACCAGGAACACATCTCCTCCCCCCTGTTTTCTTCAAATCCCTTCCACATCTGTCAACTCATCTCCAAGATAACTGTAGTGACTCATCCCTGGACTAATCAGTGGGCTGGGGAGAGAGTGAGGTACTGATCAGTGCTAAACTTACAGTGAGCAATTTATTTATTCTCTTTTCTCCATTCACCCATTGCTGCTACATACCAGTAAGGAAGATTGAAGAAGTGAGCATAGTGGGGTTAGAGGAAAAAGATTAGTGATAAAAAATACTTTACTTCGTTTTGACCATTCCTTTTTAAAACCCATCCTACTTTAAGTCAAAACATGATTGAGATAACAGGTCTCAGGTAGAGGTGGGATCTACATCAGTGAAGGGGAACAGAGATATGGAAGGATGGAGAAGAGAAGTAAAGACTGGGAAGAAATACTAAGCAACAGAGGGTAGAGATGGCCCTGGTTAATGTGACCTTGGATATAAATTGGGTATCAGTGTTGGAAGCTACTCCTCCATTACAGCTTAATAACATTTTAGTATTTTTTTAATTGATAAAGACTTTTTAAATTTTTTGCCTATGTTTCTGATCCAAAACATGGGAGAGAAGACATCAAACAATCATATATGTTTCAGGAAGTGAAACAAGTTATAAACTCAAAAGGCAGAAAGCAAAGATAGGGTGGACACACTACTTTCTTGTGAGTCTACAGCTTTCCCAAATGCTAGGATCCAGAATAGCTTTATCATTCTAAGCCTTATGTGATGAATTTTTTATGAACTCAGTGGTGAGGGGGTTTTATTTTAAATGAACATCAAGAACTCAGCACCCATTTGGTTAGCATCCAATATATTTAAATTAAATTGGCAACTCATTATACTGACTAAGACATAGAATTACTTTGTCATAAATTATAGGTAATCTGTATTTTTACATTAACTCTATTACCAGTAATAGAGTTTTAATGTGGTACTTACACTTTGATAAAAGAGGAATCATGTTACCACTAGAAATATGTAGGATATGGATAGAGAGAAAAAAATGGAGTTTAGAAGAATAGATGTTAAAAAATGGAGGGAGTATTAGAAATGAAGATGTTGGGGGCAGGATAAAGAATGATAGGACTAAAAGGCAGGAGAGAGAAATTAGTCATTGAGGAATGAGAGGAAAGACAGAAAATAGGATGGGCAGAAGAGAAATGTAATGATTTAAAGCAAAGGAAGGAAACAAAGTGGAGGACCAGAGGTGGAAAATTGAGCTATTGAACAGAAGAGCAATGAAAAAGCAGTTGGAATACAGATTTACATGGGTTGCTACAATGGACAGGAATAACAATGACAAAAATGGAGATGCATAACTCAAACTTAGTGGAAAAATTATAATACACTCCTCTATTTTTGCTCTGCAGACAATTTAAAGCACTATTTATTTGCCCATACTAAGATTTTCTTAAACCAAATGAATTTCATGAAAAAAATGAATTTCTATCTTGCAGGTAAAAAATCTGGCCCAAAATATTATAGGTAATATCTTTATAGTGCTTTTACTGTCTACAAGGCACGTGACATATATGATTTTATTTGATTTTGCAAATGTGGAAACTGAAGCTGCTAAAGATTAAATAACTTGGCTAAAATCAATCAGCTACTAAGGGTGTATAATGGGTTCCAAAACTACATCTTACTAAGTCCCAGTCCAATAGTTTATCCACTGTGCCATCAGCACTTTCAGAGGTTTCTATCTGCCTTGTTTCATTTATGTTTTCATTACTGTGAGCACACCCTCCACCCAGGAAGGTAATCAAACCATTTTTCTCATGTGGTGGGAAGTGCCTATATACTCCAATAATTTCTCAAAGTGGTCTGTAGAGTTTTCTCTAATTAATATGTAAGGGATAGCAGTGTGATTGAGCTATACTTTAGCCTATTGGTTCAAATAGTTCAAATTCCACTTCTGACTCCTAATCATTATACGATCCTGGTTATGTCATATCCTCTGTGCATCTTAGAAATGCCATACTACTCAACGACTAAGTCACGACTTGGTTGCAGTCTGATTTGGTGGACACAGTTCCATACTGGAAGTTCCTCACTCCTGACAAACATAGTAGTTCTTTCCATACTTGAATGACAGTGCAATAAACAATGTCTATTTTTTTTTTATTCCTTGCTGTCAGATGTCTGACATCTCCTTTTTCCAGTTATGCCATTCTTTGACCACACCTGTTGATTCAAGGCATAGAAGGCTATACATTGCAGGCTATTTTCAACCACATTGTTTACTGACCGCTTGAGATTTTGTGAGATTTTCTTTCTCTTAGATGATTGTCATCCATGGTATATAGGACTGCTGAGAGAATTTTGTTTATTGTTATTCCAGATGTGTAATTTAGTGGATCACAAATACGTAGCTTGAAGAAACTTCATAGAGATCATTTAATATAACCCCTTTTGTGTTAAAGATGAAGACACTGCAGCCCAGAAGGGGCTAAGGAACTTGCCCAAGGTCACAGAGCCAGAAAGTTGTAGAGTATGACAGGTTGCATTATTTATTTGCCCAGGCTACACACAGATCTTCTTCATTTATTAGAGGACTCTTTACCCATTCTTTATGCTTCTCTGGGAGAATACTGGTGTTAAGAAGAAAGGCTTTTGTGACAGGGATCCAGCACTCCTAAATCCCAATGATTCATGAGCATGGATACCTAAGTAGTTTCCTGAAAAATGAAGACTCTCTTCAGTGCAGCCCTGCCTTACCACACAGGGAGAACGATTTATTTCCCTCTATAGTATTTTACTTGGCCCATTTTCTAAATTTTGCATACCCCATGCAAAAGTGGAACAAAGCTTTATGAAGCTGCTAGACCATTCATTTCCAAAAAGACCTAACTGGTTGTAAAAGGACCAGCTGTTTCCTCACATAACTTCACTGACTTCCCCAGCTCACTTTCCTGTCATCTTGATTGGCCCCATCCTCCCTGATCTGGTTTCATGGTGGAACCATGAATGATCCTAGTTGCATGTAGTCAGTGCAGCTCTCAGACTTGGTGGGCATCCGAGACCTCTTAAGTCCCCATGCTATGATGGCTTACTGACTAGACTCAGTTTCCAGATAGAGACAAGGCATGGCAAAGGTATCCAGCAAAGCTAAATGACTCTGGACAAAGTAAACCTCTGCTTTAATTGTTCAGTGGCTTTCAAGTGCCCACTTAATTCCAAAACTGAACATAAACTAAGAGGGTATTGGCTTTAGGTCTCTACCTATATACAACACTAGGTGTATATGTGTGTGTGTGTGTATATATATATATATATATATATATATATATATATATATATATATATATATATGTGTGTGTGTGTGTATATATGTATATATATATACATACATACACACACAGAATTTTTTGCCTGGGAATGCCAGGGTGATCTTTTCTAGATCTAACGCTAATTATTCTTTTCATGGACTTTACCTTGCATTAAAAGTGGCCTTCCTGATATTTTCCATGTAAGACATTCCATGTTTTAATTCTAACCCTTGAAATCCACTCTCTTCTCAGCTCCACCTCTTAGGAGGTCTAGTTTCCTTTAAGGTAAAAAAAATTAAAGTGTCACATCCTAAAAAAGGCCTTTCTGATCCAGAATATTATTTTAGAATCCAACAACATCCATTAGTTTGCATTTATTTCATCAATATTTTGAGCTTATGTAACTTGAAGACAAGAACTGTTCCTGTTTTTGGTTTTGTCTTTGTGCTTAGTATAGTTACTAGAATACATAGTACATGCTTTTAAAATGTTTGTTGAATGACAGAAAGGAAGGAAGGAAGAAAAAGAAAGAAAGAAAGAAAGAAAGAAAGAAAGAAAGAAAGAAAGAAAGAAAGAAAGAAAGAAAGAAAGAAAGAAAGAAAAAAAAGAAAGAAAGAAAAGAAAGAAGGAAGGAAGGAAAGAAGGAAGGGAGGGAGGAAGGGAGGAACGAAGGAAGGGAGGAAGTAAAAAAGAACAAAAAGTTTCTCAAAGGAAAAATGTATTTAATAATTAGTTGAGATATTGGGGGGCCATATCCAATCATTTTGATTTATATTTTGCCACTGGATCCAGACGGCTCTTGAGGAGACAGTGAAGCTGGTGTCTTTGCATAGCCCTACTTCACTTAAAGCCAATTCACTTCCAAGTGAAGACATCACCTTCCTGATTTCACTGGTCCCCTTAGAGAATGAAGGACAAAAAACAATATGTAAGCACTAGTAGCTGCTCCACTGGTACCCAACTGGTCAGTTCCAGCCCCTTCCTTCCTTCCTTCCTTCCTTCCTTCCTTCCTTCCTTCCTTCCTTCCTTCCTTCCTTCCTTCCTTCCTTCCATCTTTCTTTCCTTCCTTCCTTCTTTCCTTCCTTCTTTCCTTCCTTCCTTCCTTCCTTCCTTCCTTCCTTCCTTCCTTCCTTCCTTCCTTCCTTCCTTCCTTCCTTCCTTTCTTCTCTCACTTCCTTCCTCCCTTCCCCCCTCCACATGGAGAACTATACACTTACACATGGGTGCTCTGCCCAAAGGAATATAAATTTCTTGAAATAGACCTCTGTTAAACCAGGCTTTGATGAAGCCCAGTCAGATTCAAATAGAGCTACGTGACTATGCCTTAAATCCAAATCACTCTGGCTCTCACTGATTGGCCAATGATGGGCACCAACCCAAGCCTCAGTTGGTCATTGTTTGTGTTTGTCGGCTTAGAGTGAGTGTAAATAGCAATTGTGTCTGTTCTGGTAAGAAACCCTAAGGGTCTTCCTCTCCCAGGTTAATTTTTTTTGAATAGATAAAAGACCATTTTCTTACCAAGCTTTACTCACTGGATGTTGTCTCAGATAAAATGAGACCTCAGAAAAACATTAGCCAAAAAAGGCCAAGGTCTCCCACTTCATTTGAGGCTATCTCTAGTCATCCTGATCAATATCTTGCCACTGGACCCAGATGGCTCTGGAGGAGAAAGTGAAGTCGGTGACTTTTCACCCTCCTGCTTCACTTAAATTCAGTTCACTTGTAAGCCAAGACGCTACCTTCCTGCTGTCATTGGTCCTATTGAAGAAGGAAGGGCATACAATAGCAGCGACAGCAACAATAACAAGAAGTTGAGATACTAACCAAAAGGTCATGAAGCAGTGAGGCTTTTTAATGGAGGCATTCCTCTGCCTCTATTATAGAGGATTTCTCAGGAGATTTCCTTTAAGCCCACTTTATTTGTTTGCTGTAATACCGTTGAAATTTACTAATTGATATTCTGTTAAAGGATGGGGAGGGGTTCATGCTGACCTTTAGGAAATGAATATTTTGGAAACTTAAATTGAAAAGAATAATAAAAAGGTCCTCTTGACTTATTTCCTACCTTTCCAATATGATTAATTTTAATTCCAAAACAGGGAAAAATGAAAAATGCAAAGTGCCAAAGATCTTAAGAGCACAAAGGCTTATGTGTAAATTTGAGACATGCTGATTAAATGGTCTAACATATCATAACTGCAGGAACTTTTGTGCTAAATTGGATTTCTCTAAATGTGACTACTGGCTCAAGACCTTTAGGAGCCTTGAGGTTGAATGCTCAGTAGAGCTTACGAATAGCACAGAGCAACTTTATTATGTTTGTTGCAACTAGCCCCAATTTCCTTGAATCATTTTGCATATAAAAGGGCAGAATTAGGCTAGATGAGAAAGAAAATTGAGAAATTTCCTAGACTATTGTGCTGCATTCTTGATGAAAATAAACATCGCCATGTCAGCAGGCTTTTCATTTTAATGTTCTTGATATACCAACATATATAAATACACATATGTGTGTGTATGTGTGTATATATATATGCATATATATATATATGTACACACACACATATATATATATATATATATATATATATATATATATATATATATTCACTACTTTACATGTTACAGAAATCTATTGTGCCAAATTCTCCCCCTTAGCCATCCTGAAGGTTGCTGGTTATATATTTTTATAAGTTTAATCATCAGTGCATCCAGTCTATACCATCTGGAATTCTGGCCCTCAGAAGAAGCCACCATTGGACTGGGGTGTTACTGGGGTGCTCCCTAGATTGTATCCTTGAAGCTTTCTATGGTTTTACATTTCACAGTCTGAATTTAATGGAATGAGAATAAGAAAGTTTGAGAAAATTTTGGTCTATTGTACTTGTGAGGAAGATGAACTTCTCCGTGTCAGCAGACTATTCTTTTGGGATCCCTGCATGGTCATAAATATTCAGTTCAGGATTAATTCTCTAGTCCATTTAACTATTTGTCATAGCTTCCTTAATTAAGGCTTTTAAATTAGGAAATAAATATATCATGATATCGAACAGGTGTACTTTTAAGGCCTTCCTTGATCATAATTTACCCTTTAACTTACTTTTAAAATCACACCAGTAAAAAACTTTTTTCCCTAAAAGTTTGAGAGTTTAGCACAGTGTTTGGCACATAAGCTAAATAAATAGACTTAATAAATGCTTGTTGCTATTGATGTCATTAAGAGTTGAGGAAGGGGGGATTGTCTTCTTTTATGCATTTTTGTCAATATTGCAGGTCTCTATTTTTCATTTCACCTAATATAATATGGTACCATGGATAGAGCACTATATTTGGAGCCAGGATAACTACACATGCCTCCCAGGCTGGTTGTGAGTATCAAAGGACATAATGTATGCAAAACACAGAACCTAAAGGGCTTTGTACATGTGAATTATTAGGACTTGTAGAAGTAGGAACAAGAAGAGAATGGGAGGGGAGAGTGATAGGGGAAGTAGATACTCCAGCTCAAAAGTAAAATCTACTGTTTGGAATTCAAATCCCATCATAATCTGGCCACATCATGCCTTTCCAGTTTTCTTACATCTTACTCCTCTCCATTCATGCTAATTCCGTGATCCAGTGACACTGGTCATTTCAATTGGGATATTTTCATTGAGAAGTGACACATACATTCTGAAAGATTACTATCATTAAATGAAGGCACTGGGCTGGTTCCAAAGTGCAAATCAAGAAAGGATATGTTTAATTGTCAGTTAAATTATATTTTAAGGATTTTACACTATGTAAGGTTCTGACTTGCTTCATTAACAGAAAAAAAAGATTGCGATGGAGTGGTAGAATTGACAAAGAATTAGTGTTAATTATTATGTGTAGTAATAAAAATCTACATAATTGTAAGTTGATTTAGTGAAGCATCATTGAACCTAAGCTTGCAAAATTCAGTTTTATAAATCTAAAAATAAAATTATTTTAAAAATAGTGTGAATAAATTATTATTATTGGGGAAATGGTAATTGGTATAGTTTTCATGAATGCTTTCATATTTTGACTCTCTTCACTCATAAATTTTTGAGCATGTATATTCATTAAGAGTACAATTGCAAGTCTACATTAAATTTCAAAAACAAAAACTGCATTCTTCAAGCAACTAAGTTGTATAATACTCTTCTTTAATATCTAATTTAACTTCATATTCATTTGAAGTTTTAGTACAAGTAAGTTAATCCAAGGAAAACATTTTTTTAAATGTGGAAAATGTAATCTTTCAAAGAACATACAATGCTATTATGGAGAAAAAAGTAATTTGGGGAGCTCTTAAGTATCTGGAATGGTGTTGTTATCAGACATAAAGAGTAAAAAACTAGTGCTAAATAAAAAAATTCTCATACTCTGTGTGTGTGTATGCGTGTGTCTGTAGAAAAAATAATTGAGAAACAAAGATGGATATTATCCTTTTGTTAAAAAAAGTTATTTATCTAAATTAATAAGCAAAATCACTAAGATTTATTTTATTTTAAATTTTGAGTTTCAAATTCTCTTCTTTCCTTTGCTTCTCCTCCATGAGAGAGCGTGCATAGTGTATATACACAAAACATTTCCACATTAGTCATGTTACAAAAGAAAACCCAATCCTCTTGCCCCACCCCTCCAAAAAAAAGCACCAAGAATAATAAAGTAAAAGGAAAAAGTATGCTTCAATCTGCATTTGGACTATATCAGTTGTTTCTCTGGATGCGGATAGCATTTTTCTTCATATATGTTTTGAAATTGTCTTTGGTGATTTTATTACTGCAAATAGCTAAGTTGATTGTTGTACAATATTGCAGTAACTGTGTAACATTCTCTTAGTACTGCTCCTTTGACTTTGCACCAGTTCATGTAAGATTTTGATGTTTTTTTAAGCCATCTTGCTGACCATTCCATATAGTACAATAGTAAATCAAAATCACATTACCACAATTTATCCAGCCATTCCCAATCTCCTCAATTTGTAATAATTTTGCCATTATGAAAATAGCTGCTATAAATACTTTGTGCACATAGGTATTTTTTTGCCCCTTTGGGGCGCAGATCAAATGGGGTATTGCTAGGCAAGAAGTATGAACAGTTTTATAACCCTTTAGCTATAGTTCCAAAGTACTGAATGATTGAATCAGATCACAACTCCACCAATGGAGCATTAGTGTCTCTATTTTTCTACATCACCTCCAGCATTTGTCATTTTCCTTGTTTGTCATGAAAGCCAATCTGATAGGTCTCAGGTGGTGTCATAGAGTTGTTTAAATTTGCGTTTCTTTAATCAATGGTGATTTAGAGCATTTTTTCATAGATATCTTTGATTTCTTCTTTTGAAAACTGACTATTTATATCCTTTGATCATTTATCAATTGGGGAATGTCTTGTATTCTTATAAATTTGACTCAGTTCTCTAAATATTTAGAAATTAGACCTTTATCAGAAAAACATGCTGTAAACATTTTTCCCAGTTGCTGTGACCAGAGTGGCCTTTGTTTTCTTTGGGTGGCTCAGTTTACCTCATTGGGCCTTGCTGGGTCTGCTGCTCCTCTTCCAGGACAGGAAGCCCAGAGACCATGCCAGGAAGAAAAGATCTTCCTGTGTGATGAGTCATGGGGCTGGCTGAGGGGAGGTGTTAACTCCAGAGCCATGCCCTGTTGGGTGTTAACCTAGTCTATGCTAGGGGGAGGGGCCAACTCAAGAACCTATCAGTCCTGGTCATCAGGCGGTGCTTGATGATGTCAAGAACTCTATAAGAGGGGAGAGGATAGCTTGAAGAGCCCTATTTTCCTTTTCCGGTTGACTCAGGAGCAGTGGCGAGCATGACTCCGGGCCAGCCCTTGCCCTCGGGCTGAGCCCAGATGTTGGTAACTATGAATTGTATTGTGTCTGTCTGTTGATATTTGTAATTTGTTTGTATTTTGGTTTTGAGGTTCAGGGTCCTGGTTCTTTTCCCCCGAACTAAATGAATGTTCTGAACCTCAGGGTGCTGACTTTTTCCCCTGAAGTAAGTGAATGAATCTGTATTTGGCCTGTCTCTTGATGTTTGTCTATATGCTCCCCTGAACTAATTGAATGCTAACTGAATGCTGGCGTTTTCCCCTGAACTAAATGAATGTTGTCTGTATGCTAACTGAATGCTGGATTAAAGTAAGCTGGTCAACCCCTTTACCGTGCTTTCCTTGTTTAAGCAAATAAAAAGAACCTGTGCTTTCCCGGCAGCCTCCCAGGTGCCAGCAGCCTCCTGGGTGCTGGCTGTGGGGGGATCTTACACCCCAACAGAAGCTGCTAGCTGGACTGTTAAAACAGTTGCCTGCTTTCCTCCTATTTTTCACTGTACTGGTTTTGTTGGTGTAATCAAAATTGTACACTTTGCATCCCATAATGCACTCTAACTCTGGTTTGGTCAGAAATTATTCCCTTATTTATAAATCTGACAGTCAAAATATTTCATGCTCTCCTTATTTGCTTATGATACCACCTTTTATGTCTAAATCATACACTATTTATGACTTTATCTCAGTGTATGATGTGAGATGTTGGTCTATACTAGTTTCTGCCAAACCGCTTTCCAGTTTTCCCAGCAGTTTTTGTCAGTGATTTCTTGTCCCCAAATCTTGGGTTTTGATGTCTGTCAAACACTATATAGCTAATATATTTCATTGATCCATCACTTGATTTCTTAGTCTGTACCAGATTGTTTTGATGATTGCCACTTTCTAATACAGTTTAAGATCTGGTGCTGCTAAACCATCTTCCTTCATTTTCTTTTTCATTGGTTATCTTAAAAGTCTTGAATTTCTGTTCATTCAGATGAATTTTGTTGTTATTTTTCTAGCTCCAGAAAATATTATTTTTGATAATTTGATTGGTATGGTACTGGATTATGTAATTTAACATTGGTAGAATTGTCACTAAAAAATATTTGTTTAGCCTGCCCAAGTGGAATTAGTTTCTCCAAATGTTTAGAACTTCCTTTATTTGTTTGAAAAGGGTTTTACTGTGTTCATATAATTTCTGGTTTTATCTTGGGAGGTAGATGCCCAATTATTTTACTTGTCTACACTTATTTAAAATGGAATTTTTCTATGTCTTCCTGCTGGGCTTTGTTGGTAATATGTAGAAATGCTGATGATTTAGCTGGGTTCACTTCATATCCTTCAACTTTGCTGAAGCCATAAATTATTTCAAGTAGTTTTTTAGTTGCTTCTCTAAGTATACTATCATATCATCTGCAAAGAGTGAAAGTTTGATTTTCTAATTTCTTTTTTTGATATTTTCAGCTTCTATTCCTTGTCATATTGCTGTAGCTAGGATTTGTAGGAAAAGACTGAATAATAGTCATCCTTGCTTATTGGAAAGAATTCTTGCTTATTTTGATTACATAAAATACTTGCTCATTATTTTACCTAGATACTACTTACTATTTTAATGAAAGCTCTACTTATTCCTATGCATTTTAGTGTTTTTAAGAGAAAAGAGTGTTATATTTTGTCAAAAACTTTTTTCTGAATCTATTGGGATAATTAAATGAATATTGTTGGTTTTGTTATTAATATAGTAAATTAAGTTGAAAACTATCCTAATATTGAACCAGCCTTGCATTTCTGGTATAAATTCTTCCTGGTCATAGTGTATGATCGTTGTGATATATCACTGTAATATGCTTGCTAGGATTTTATTTAAAATTTTTGCATCAATATTAGGGAATTAGGTTTGGAATTTGGTTTTTGCTCCTCCTGGTTTAGATATCAGCACCATATTTGCATCATAAAAAAATTGGTAGGACTTCTTTCTTTGCCCAATTTTTCCAAATAGTTTATGTAGTATTAGAATTAATTTCTCTTTAAATATTTTGTAGAATTTATTTGTGAATCATTCTGGTTCTACGAATTTTTTCTTAGGGAGCTCATTTATGGTTTGTTCAACTTATTTATCTCAGGGTTAATTAAGTATTACATTTCCTTTTCCATTAATCTGGACAATTTATAGTTTTGTAAATATCCATCAACTTCACTTAGATTGTCAGATTTTTCTGTGATATAATTGTTTTAAAATACACTTAATAATTGCTGGAATTTCCTCTTAATTGGTGGTGAATTGACCCTTTTAATTTTTTTTAATTTAAATTTATTTATTTAACATATTTAGTTTTCAGCATTGATTTTCACAAGAGTTTGAATTACAAATTTTCTCCCCATTTCTACCCTCCCCCCCACTCCAAGATGGCATATATTCTGGTTGCCCTGTTCGCCAGTCAGCCCTCCCCTCTATCACCCCCCCATCCCCTTTTCCCTTCCTTTCTTGTAGGGCAAGATAAATTTCTACACCCCATTGCCTGCATATCTTATTTTCTAGTTGCATGCAAAAACATTTTTTTGTTTTTGAACATCTGTTTTTAAAACTTTGAGTTCCAAATTCTCTCCCCTCTTCCCTTCTCACCCACCCTCCCTAAGAAGACAAGCAATTCAACATAGGCCACATGTGTATCATTATGTATAACCCTTCCACAATACTCATGTTGTGAAAGACTAACTATATTTTGCTCCTTCCCAACCCATCCCGCTTTATTGAATTTTCTCCCTTGACTCTGTCCCCTTTCCAAAATGTTTGTTTTTGATTACCTCCACCCCCATCTGCCCTCCCCTCCATCATCTCCCCCCTTTTATTTTTTTATCTTCCTTCTTCTTCTTTCTTGTGGGGTAAGATACCCAATTGAGTATGTATGGTATTCCCTCCTCAGGCCAAATCTGATGAGAGCAAGGTCCACTCATTCCCCCCTCACCTGCCCTCTCCACAACTCCCACAGAACTGCTTCCTCTTGCCACCTTTATGTGAGATAATCTACCTCATTTTATCTCTCCCTATCTCCCTCTCTCAGTATGTTGCTCTCTCATCCCTTAATTTGATTTTATTTCTTTTTGATATCTTCCCTTCATCTTCAACTCACCCTGTGTCTGCTCTCTCTCTCTTATATATATATATGTATATACGCACACAGATATATACATACATACACATTCACTTATATATATGTGTATATATATATATACACACACACACATAAACATGTATATATATATATATATATATATATATATATATATATATATATATGCATATTCCCTTCAGCTACCCTAATACTGAGGTCTCATAAATCATACATGTCATATTTCCATGTAGGAATGTAAAGAAAACCTTTCAACTTTAGTAAGTCCCTTGCAATTTCTGTTTCTTGATTACCTTCTCATGCTTCTCTTGAATCTTGTGTTGGAAAGTGAAATTTTCTATTCAGTTCTGGTCTTTTCACTGAGAAAGCTTGAAAGTCCTCTATTTTATTAAAATCCATATTTTGCCTTGGAGCATGATACTCAGTTTTGCTGCATAACTGATTCTAGGTTTTAATCCTATCTCCATTGACCTCCAGAATATTGCATTCCAAGCCCTTTCATCTCTTAATGTAGAAGCTGCCAGATCTTGGGTTATTCTGATTGGGTTTCCACAATACTCAAATTGTTTCTTTCTGGCTGCTTGCAATATTTTCTCCTTGATCTGGGAGCTCTGGAATTTGGCAACAATATTCCTAGGAGATTTCTTTTTGGGATCTATTTGAGGAGGTGATCGATGGATTCTTTCAATTTCTATTTTGCCCTGTGATTCTTGAATATTGGGGCAGTTCTCCTTGATTATTTCTTGAAAGATGATATCTAGGCTCTTTTTTTTGATCATGGCTTTCAGGTAGTCCAATAATTTTTAAATTATCTCTCCTGGATCTATTTTCCAGGTCAGTGGTTTTTCCAATGAGATATTTCACATTGTCTTCCATTTTTTCATTCCTTTGATTCTGTTTTATAATATCTTGATTTCTCATAAAGTCACTAGCTTCCACTTGCTCCAATCTCATTTTTAAAGTAGTGTTTTCTTCAGTGGTCTTTTGGACCTCCTTTTCCATTTGGCTAATTCTGCCTTTCAAGGCATTCTTCTCCTCATTGGCTTTTTGGAGCTCTTTTGCCATTTGAGTTAATCTATTTTTTAAAGTGTTGTTTTCTTCGGTGTATTTTTCAGTGTTTTTTTGGGTCTCCTTTAGCAAGTCATTGACTTGTTTTTCATGGTTTTCTCACATCCTTCTCATTTCTCTTCCCAATTTTTCCTCTACTTCTCTAACTTGCTTTTCCAAATCCTTTTTGAGCTCTTCCATGGCCTGGGACCAGTTCATGTTTTTCTTGGAGGCTTTTGTTGAAGGCTCTATGACTTTGTTGTCTTCTTCTGGCTGTATGTTTTGGTCTCCTTTGTCACCAAAGAAAGAATCCAAAGTCTGAGACTTAATCTGGGTGTGTTTTTGCTGCCTGGCCATATTTACAACCAACTAACTTCACCCTTGAGTTTTTCAGTGGGGTATGACTGCTTGTAGACTAACGACTTCTATGTTCCACGTTTGGGGGGGAGGTGCCAGCTCTGTTACACGAGCACTGCTCCTTCCCCAAGAACCCCCAACCGGGACTGGGCTTAGATCTTCAACAGGCTGTGCACTCCTGCTCTGATCCACCACTTAATTACTCCCACGAGGTGGGCCTGGGGCCAGAAGTGGCAGCAGCAGTAGCTGCCCCACCTCCGCTGCTCCGAGGGCTGGAAGCCGAACCACGAACTCCTTCCACTCCCGCAGCTTTTCCCACTAATCTTCTCCGCAGTCTTTGGTGTTTGTGGGTTGAGGAGTCTGGTAACTGCCACACCGCACTGATTCTGGGTGCTATGGCCCCCTCCACCCGGCTTCTGGTCTGGATGGTCTATGCCACTCAGGCTAGGTTCTGCTCCCCTCCGTTCCCAGCTCCCAGCTCCCAGCTCCATGTGGGATAGACCTCACCCAGAGACCATCCAGGCTGTCCTGGGCTGGAGTCCTGCTTCCCTTGGCTGTTTTGTGGGTTCTGCAGTTCTAGAATTGGTTCAGAGCCATTTTTTATAGGTTTTTGGAGGGACTCGGTACAGAGCTCACTCTAATCCCTGCTTTCCAGCCGCCATCTTGGCTCCACCCCCAGACCCTTTTAATTTTTGATACTGATAATTTGTTTTTCTTCTTTTTGTAAAAATCAAATTAAACAATGGCTTATTGTAATGGTGATTAAGATGGGACTTTTTCACTGTTTTCTCTTTTAGAATGCTGAAGTAATCAAGTGCCTTTGATTAAGTCTTGCTAGGTGCAAAGCCCCAGGCCCACACCCTTTGGCTAACTAGGTGTGAAGCCCCAGACCCACATCATTTTGCTGATTAGGTGTGGAGCCTGCAGGTCCTAAGAAGGGCATATAAACTCAGAGGTTAGCATTTTGTTTGGGGCTCTCAGTCACTGAAAGTGTGTGTGATTTGACTAGAAAGACTCAGGGCAGTATTGTTCAGAGCCCCCTGGCTTTGAAAAAACCCAGATGTTGGTGCTTCTCTTTTTGGTAACTATGCATGTGGTGGCTTGATCAGATGAAGCCTGTCTATTGAATTGTGTTATTTTCTCTGTTTATATTGTCTTTTTTTGTGATTTCTGTTTGTATTTACCCTGAAGTTCAGGGTGCTGGCTTTTCCCCCTGAACTAAGTGAATTATATATGTATGTTTGATTAAAGTGAGATTGTTAACCCCTTAAATTTGCTTTCCTTAAAAAAAAGTGGATGAAAGAATCTGTGCTAGCAGCCTTTATGTGTGTTCTTGTTTCTGGTCTTGTTGGTTCTTTCACCCCCACAGCAGCTGCTAGCAACATTGTTGTTACACTTACCTATTTTAATTTTCTTAATTAGACAGTTCCTTGTTTTATTTATTAGTTCAGTGGTGTTACAACAATGCTACTTGCCTCTACTGTGGCTGTATAGGATTAATAATACCAGCACACAAGAACTAGCACAGGTTCTTTCATCTGCTTTTCTAAGGAAAGCAACTTTAAGGCATTTACAATTTTACTTTAATTAAACATGCATATATCCTTCACTTAGTTCAGGGGAAAAAGTCATCACTCTGAATTTCAGAGAAAATACAAACGGAAATTACAAACAGAGAAAATATAATCAGATCAACCAATAGGCTTCTGTCTGACCATAGCCATTCATACATAGTTACCAGAGAGGGAAGCATGAACATCTGGCTTTTCAAAGCTGGGGTGGGGCAGGCTCCTCAGAGTCTTGTCTGGTCAAATAACAGGACACTCTTCCAGTGAGTGAGCCCCAAAGAAAAATGTTAACTTCAGAGTTTTCAGGGTCAGAGAGCTTCACATCTCTCAAGGGCTTCACATCTGTTGTGACCTAATTAGCAAAAGGTTATGTCTTTCCTACAAAGGCAAGACTCAATCAAAGGCACCTGATTGCCTTACTGCTGAGAAGCACTCCAAAACTAAAGACAACAAAAATGTCCTACTTTGCTTTCCATTACAGAAGTTTTTCTTATTTTAATTTTATTAATCTTTTCCCCCCAGGATTTCCAATATGATGTTTAATTGATCATTTTAACTGTTCTTTTTTTCTTATTTTTAACTGCACACCAAATTTATTGATCTGTTCTTTCTCTATTTTATATAAGCATTTAGAGATATTATTTTCTCATAAGTACTGCTTTGTCTGAACCCCATGAATTTTGGTATGTTGTCTCAATGTTGTCATTGTCCTTAATAAAATGAATGATTGTTTCTATGCTTTGTTTCTTGACCAATTCATTTTTTGGGATTACATTATTTAGTTTCAGGTCATTTTAATCTATGTTTACATGGCCTTTTATTGAATATAAATTTATTGCCTTATGATCTAAAAGTGATGCAAATAATATTTCTTCTTTTCTGCATATATTGTGAGGTTTTTATGACCTATTGCATGGTCAATTTTGGTGAAGTTTCTATGTCCAGCTGAGAATAAAATATACACTTTTTTATTGCCCCTCAAGTTTCTCTGGAGGTCTATTATATACAACTTTTCTAAAATTCTATTTATCTCCTTAACTTGTTTCTTATTTATTTTATGGTTAGAGAAATCTAGCTATAAGAGGGGAAAGTTGAGGTCTTCCACTAGGATATTTTTACTATTTCCTCCTGTCACTCCTTTAACATATCCTTTAAGAATTTGGGTGCCAAGATATTTGGTTCATACATATATAGCATTGATATTAATTCATTGTCTCAGATAAGTTTTAGTAAAATATAGTTTTCCTGCTTATCTATTTTAATTAGGCCTATTTTTGCTTTTGTTCTGTCTAAGAGCATGATTGCTACTTCATCTTTTTAATTTCAGCTGAAGCATAATAGATTCTGCTTCAAACATGTATTTTTGATCTGTATGTGCTTTCTGTTTCAAGTGTTTTTCTTATTAACAACAACAACATATTACTGGATTCTGGTTTTTAATCCATTCTTATGTCTGCTTCCTTTTTATGGGAGAGTTCATTCTATTCACAGTTATGATTATTTACTATGTATTTCCCTCCATCCTAGTTTTCCCCAATTATCTTTTGCTCTCTTTGTTTCACTCTATCCCACTTCAAAAGCCTGTTTTGCAGGGGCAGCTAGGTGGCGCAGTCAGTAGAGCACCAGCCTTGGAGTCAGGAGGATCAGAGTTTAAGTCCGGCCTCAGACACTTGACACAAGTACTAGCTGTGTGACCTTGGGCAAGTCTCTTAACCCCAATTGCCCTGCTGAAAAGCAAAAAAAAAAAAAAAAAAGGCTGTTTTGCTTCTGACCACTACCTCGCTTAATTAGTCTTCACTTCAATCAGACCCTCTTCCCTTCATTTATTCACTTCCCCTGCAATGTCCATGTAGAGCAAGTTAGGTTTCTATACCCAAGTGAGTGTATGTTATTTTCTGTTTGACCCAATTCCTATGAGGGTAAGGTTCAATCATTGTAAAAGTTCTTCCATTTGGACCTCTTTTACATATGATAAATGTCCTCTTTCTTCCTCTTCTTTCACCCTTCTCCCAGTGCATCTCTCTTTCTCATCCCTTAGTTGTTGTTATTTTTTTAATCATCCTACCATAGTTATCTCATACTTATGCCCTCCATTTATATATACTCCTTCTAATTGAACTCATAATTATAAATTTGCTAGGAGTTACAATTATCATCTTTCCGTATAGGAATGTAAAAATTTTAAACTTGTTGATTCCCTTGTGACTACTCTTTCACATTCACCTTTTTTATGCTTCTCTCGAGTCTTTTATATCAAAGTCAAATTTTCTATTCTACTCCAGTCTTTCCATTAGGAATTTTTGAAAGACCTCTGTTCCATCATATGTCCATTTCCCCCCCGAAATATTCAGTTTTGCTGGATTCTTGCTTGTAATCCTAGCTTCTTTGCCTTCAGAAATATCACATTTCAAGGATCTGATCCTTTCATTTGGAAGTTGTGTATGATCTAAATCTAAATCTTGTGTTATCCTAACTGGTTCCATGATAACTGAATTACTTCTGACTCTTTGTAAAACTTTCTCCTTTACTTGGACCTCTGGAATTTAATTATAATATTCCTGGGAGTTTTAAGTTTTGTGATCTCTTTCAGGAGGTAATCAGAGGATTCTTTCCTCTTTCCAGATTACTGTATAATCCATGTATACATGGCCCTTTATTGAATATAATTTTATTGCCTTATGATCTGAAAATGATGCATTTAATATTTCTTCTTTTCTGCATTTTGTGAGGCTTTTAGGTCCTAATGCATGGCCAATTTTCATGAAGCTTCCATGTGTAGCCGAGAATAAATTATACACTTTTTTCTATTTTACCTTCCATTTTCTATTCTACCTTTTCATTCTAGGATTTCAGGGAAATTTTCCTGGGTAATTTCTTGAAATATGATATCTAGGCTGTTTTTATTTTGCTAATGGCTTTCCAACAATTGGCTAGTCCAACAATTATTGAATTAAGTCTCCTCAATCTATTTTCCAGGTCAGTTGTTTTTCCAGTGGAATATTTTACATTACCTTCAATTTTAAAATATTTATTTTATTTTATTATATTGCTCCTTTATGTTTTATGGATACATTAACTTTGACTTGCCCAATTCTAATTTTTAAGGAATTATTTTCTTCAGTGAGCTTTTGTAACTCTTTTTTTCCCCGTTTGGCATTCTGCTTTTAGGTATTTTCTCTTCAATGGATTTTGAGCCTCTTTTTATCATTTGAACAGTTTAGTATCTTAATGTATTCTTTAATATTTTTGTTCCTCTTTTACCAAGCTGTTGGTTCTTTTTTCATTATTTTCTTGTATCACTCTCATTTCTTTCCCCAAATTTTCCTCTGCCTCCCTTATTTGATTTTTAAAATCCTTTTTGCAATCTACCAGGAATTCTTTTTGGACCTGAGACCAATTCACTTTTTTTGAGGCTTTGGGTATGTCATCTTCTGAGTTTGTGTTTTGATCTTCCCTGTCACCATAGTAACTTTCTAAGGTCAGGATTTTTTTGTTGTTGGTACTGCTTCCTTATTTTCTATCCTACTTCTTGCCTTTTAACTGTTTGCTAAAGCAAATATCTTCTCCCAGCATGGAAGGAACATTGTCCCAAGCTTCAGGTTTTTTTTGTGCTGCTGTTTTCAGTGCTCCTTCTAGGGTTCCTTAAGTTTTCAGTAATCCCAAGGTGGTATCATCAAAGAACAGGTGTGTTTATTTCTTTCTAGGATTGTGCTTTGGTTTTTGAGTGCCACTCTTTTCCAGTCTAGAACTGTGTCCAGGATACTCGCTCTCCTGTGGCTGCAAACTCTGGCATACTAATGTTCCTCCTCACTCTGGAACTATGATACTGGACTGCAACCAATCATATGGGCAATACAATAGGGTACTGCACCCTATGCCAGCAAAGCAATCTCTGTAATCTTCTCACCAGCTGTCTGACTCTCTTATCTTCTGTAGTTTAAGAGCTCTGGATATCACTGCTGCTGATTCAGTTGCCCCCAAGGCCTGCTGCTGTGTTGCTGGGCAGTGCCTGCACTGGACTGAGCTCCACTCTCACCCAGTGTGACAGAACATTCCTGATAAATTTCTAAGTTGTCTTTCACTTGAAGATTGTTCCATCCTGTCTTTTTGTGGGTTCTGCCACTCCAGAATTCATTTTAAAATTTTCCGAGGGGAATTTTGAAGAGCTTAGGACAGTCCCTGCCTTTTCTCTGCCAGTACCCATTTTTAAAAAAAGGGAAAATTAACCAATCTAGAAGCTTGAATAATTTCCATTTTCTCATAAGAAAGTCACCACCTCACAGAGCTTCCTGGTATCCTAGTACCATTTTACAAAGTTAGGGACAATTACTTATTCCAGAAAAGAACAAAATCATTTGAGAAAATAGATTTTGCTCTAATTTTTGAGTACTTACCAAAATGGAAATTATCATGTTTGCGGATGCTCAGGAAAAATCAGCAAAATACTGTTTTTTTAATGGTTATTTAACCATTGTATTATTTGTATTCTTATTTTAATACAAAGTTACAAAACCCATTGCTTTTGATATTTATGAGTATAAACTGACTATTCAGGTAATACACCATATCTCCAAATAGAGTTCTAAGTAAGTTCTTATAGATGTTTATTTTGAAAACATCAAGGATGTAGCATGCATGGTGTATGAATCCCTGCTAAGTGAAGATTCATCCTCTAAGGAGACTGAGACATTACCTAGGTTTTTAATAAATGATAATTGTAATGCACCTGTTTTCATTTATTTTCTCCTCTTTGTCATTGATGGAAAGCCCTATGCACCTTTCAGTGATGCACTATGGACCAAGCAAGCCAAATACTTTATAGTTCTTAGCTTTTGTATCAGGTATGAAATACCTCTACTCCAAGAAATCTTAAATTTACATTTGCCTGTGGAATTATTCTACCAGCAAAATTATTCAAAAATCGTTGTTTCTTGCCCTCTTAAAATCAGCTGGCTAACTTCATAATTATTGGGACAAGTGTTTAACTAGTTCACGATCAAATAATCTATTCCTTGTGCAATAATCCTTGTCAAACCAATTTGAGAAATATAATGTAATTGTTCTTTCTCTGCCCTATTTTAAAATTCAAAATGAAACTGTCAGAATAGTGTAATGAATATTGAATACAGTCTAAAATACATTCTGTTTTGAAACACATTGCACTAGTAAAAACATCTGCTCATACTGCTGTTTTCTTGGGTGTAGGACTAAATTGAAATAACTAATCACATGAAAACTAAGCTCCTCTGAAAAATGAGAATAGTTCCTTTTCTCTTATTGTAGAGTTGTCAAAGATTGGAATTGTTTTACATATTTTTCACTCAGCCCTCAGATTCAAATTCCTACACATTAGCAAATCTTTCATTTAAAATATGCAGCAAAACACTTATTCTAGTTACACTTTGTTATATTGTGAAAAACATTTAATTTAAGGAAAGAAGTGGCTTCCTTATCAATTTTTGGAATTCTATGGATTGGTCAACATCAACCAGCTATTAATATTTAATAAAAGGTATTTAAATTTTACCTCTCTCTCTCTCTCTCTCTCTCTCTCTCTCTCTCTCTCTCTTTCTGTGTGTGTGTGTGTGTGTGTATGTATACTTGTTTGGGGAGGGGAGGAGACATTGGCTAGCATTACAGTGAGCCTCCAAGATTATCAAGGAACTATAATGTGAAACTATATCCATAATAAACTTGGAATCCATTTATCATCATTAAATTTAATTTATCAGATGCCTGCTCTGCTCAAAGTATTGTGTAAAAGAAAGATGGAATAATATAACTTTAACTGCCTTCAAAGAGCTTCTAACTCTCTATCCTATCTCATAAGAGAGATATCATGTATACTAAAAGGCATGATATACGGTAACATTTAACGGTAGACTAGAAGATATCTGAAATGACCTAGGGAAATTTTAGGATGATGAAATCACTTTGAGCTTTAAGTATCCAGGATATCTTCATGGAGTAGATGGGGCCTAAGCAGGGCAACAAAGTTAGAAAAGAATTTCAATACAGAAAGATGGGGAGGGAGCATTTATGGACAAGGAGAACTATCTAATTAGATTCAGAGAAGCAAGAGAAGGTAGGGTGAGATTAAGTAACTATCCAGTTTGGGCTTTAAGAGAAAATAATTAAGAAAAGGCCAAAAGTAGATTGGGGCCAAGTCTTGGAATGTTTTTAATGCAGAACTAAGGAAAGTGTGTTTATTCTGATGGCCCATCAAAAATAACTATTTGTGGTTTTATTGTTCTGTTTTGTTTTCCCAGCATAAACATAACATTTGGGGAGTCATGTGAAGGATACATTGGAGAACAGAGACAATAAAAACAAAGAATACTGTTTAGGTGATTATTCGAATAACAGAAAAAAAAGTTCATGAGGTCCTGGGCAAAGGACATGATAGTGTAAATAGTGAAAAGAGAATGAACATGAAAGAGACAAAAATTATGATCAATTAAGTCAGAAGATCATAAATTTATAGCTGAGAGGGAGATTGAAAATTACATCTTCACATCTGATCAATCTATATTTTCCCCTCCTATCAAAGGCAATGATATACGTAAAGTGACTTTCAACTAGTTATGAAAATGTTTGCTATTATTTTTGTTATTTTTATGTTCAAGATGGAGCAATAAAGAGGCTCAGCAAAAAATATATAAATGACCTGGGCAAAGTTACCAAGTACAGCTAAAGCTGAAATCAAATCCCAGGTTTTCTCCTGTCAAATTCATTGATTTTTCTCTTGTATCACAGTGTATCCTCAGCATCTGATAATATGTGGTGGCCGAGGGAGAAATAATAGATGTCCTTAAAATTTTCAGCCTGAAAAACTAGGTAAATGATGGTGCCCTTAACACAAACAGGGGAATGGAGAAAAGTGGTTGAATAAGAGAGTAAGATTGTGGGCTAATGCAGTATATGTTGAGTTTGCAGTGTTTATCTAATGTCTGGAGGGGATTTCTGTACAAATACAGGTTTAGAATAAGCAATGATTAATTAGAAAGAGCTAAGAAGGTAGTATCTGGGAATGGGAGAGGGATTTCTGGACTATGGATTCATATATAGGCTCCTTGCCAAGGATGTAATGTATTTACCTGATAAATCCAATCAAATGGATTTTAAACTAAAAAGAATGGGGTTGGGGGCATGGGAGTAAGGAAATTGTGAACACTTTGGACAAATTCTGGATGAAGGGGAGATCACAGGGAGATACTACAGTTTGGGATCATTGAGTTGAAATACCCAGATGTTCAAGGAACGAAAAGTAAAAACAAAAAAAAAATTTCAATACCCAAATAAATGCTTAGCAGAAGTAATACAAACTGGATAGAGATATTAATACATGGAGTCACATTTAACCCAAAAGGTATCACTAAGACATTGGTCTTAACCAATGATTACTAAGTTACTCTGTGTATATGGTGGAGAGGTAGCATAATGCAATAAGAAGATATACTTATGGGAAGAAACAAGAGCCAGTGGGATGTGGAAGCAAAGTAGAGAGCATTTGAGTGAAGAATAATGGAAAAACAAACAGCAATGTTTTTGTCAACTGAGAAGTTGATATAAGGAGGAAAGTTATAATGGAAAGAAAAAGAAGTCAGAAGATGGTTGTAATAGGGAAGCTCAGTTGTCCAGACATAATCTCCTGTTTCTTCCTCTCTCTCTCTCTCTCTCTCTCTCTCTCTCTCTCTCTCTCTCTCTCTCTCTCTCTCTGTCTCTCTCTGAATTACCTCAAAACAGATCAACTTAAAACTTAAAATGTTTTGCTTGCTTAAATGGAGAAAACAAGGAAGATTATATTCTGATATTTTGCAACTGATTCTCACTAACAGAAGAACCATTTGCTGTGGGGTGAAAATGAGGAAAACCTGATGGGAGTAGGGAATTTTAACTTCTAGAGTTTGTAATGGAGAAAGACAGCAAAACTTGGTAGATCTGATACGTACCTTAGATTTTTAAAAAAAATTAGAGAAAAGGTAGATGGGTTGTTTTATGGATTATAATTCTGTAGGTAATTTCAGTTGAGGGGGTATTTGAAGCTTACCAGAATTAAATTGTAAAGACAAAAAGAAACAATTCTTGCAAATAAGAAACATAGGAGTTATCTGATAAGACTAATGTGGATACATTTAATTCCCAACCAGATCAAAAATTTTAATTAATATTTACAGAAGACAGAGGCAAGGATAAATAATATAGAAACATAAAAGATATGGCACATTACTATGAGAATAATGTCTAGAGTTCCAAAGTACAGAATGGACTGATCATAGCAAGAAAAGCTAAGGGGAGAAGACATCAAAAGTATCCTTAGGAAAACTATGGGCCTTGGGGTTATTAGATCCAATAAGAGTTAAGACTGATGTTCAGTGTTCATGGGAAGATGGTGTCTCACAAAAGAGACAACAGCTTCTTAATCCTTATTTTACTTACATTTTCTCTGGCAAGGAGACTGATTTTGGATGGGAAAAAGGAGAACTAAAATGACTACTTGGAGTTGAAGCCTAAGAAGTATAAATAGCAAGCTTATCTATCCTTGATGAATTCAAGTTATTTCACCCAGGAAATTTATATTCTAAGATAATGAAAGAATTGATGAATGCCATGACTATCATTGATATTTGAAATAACATGTAGAACAAGAAGAGGTGTCACAGGAATGGAGAAAGCCATTTTTTCTAATTAAAAAAATTAAAGTAGATTCAGCAAAAATAGTACAATGAGCTTGACTTTGATTGCCGAGAACATTTTGTAGTATACGATAAAAAAGATGGTTAGTAAAATTCTAGAAAAGAAAGGGATGATCACAAAAAAGAAACAAAGATGCCTTGATAAAGAACAGCTCATGCAAGCATAACTTAATTATCCCCATTTTAAAAATGGCTATTCTTTAAATATAGTTTACACATATTTTGGTAAAGTGCTTGATAAAGTTATCACATAATGGTGAAAACTATGGAAAGAGCTGGTCTCAATGAATATGCAATTACTTAGATTCAAAACCATCTGAAAGCTGAATTCAAAGGGTACACATGTCAACTTAGAGGAAAGGTTATGAGTCAAAAATGTGATTTGGCAGCCAAGAAAACTCATATGAACATAGAATTCAGTAAAAGTGATACAGCTGTGAAGTATATGGAACTGATTATCCTTCCATACTTTGCCCTGGTCAGAAAGTACCCAGGGTTTAAAACCATATTCAATTCTAGGCAATATAATTTAGTAAAGACATTATCAAGCTAGAAAGCATTCAGAGGAAGGCAACCATAATAAGGAAGGGTCTCAAATTCATGTCATACTGAATGAGGATGATGTAAAGGGACTGGGGATGTTTAGCCTTAAACTGAAAAAGCTCAGGAGTAACATGACGCTTTCTTCAGGTACTCCAAGAGACTTAATGTATAAAAATGATTATTCTTGGTCTGATTTTCCCCAAGAGGTAAATGTAACAGCAATGGATGGAAGTTGCAAAGAGATAAATTTAGGTTTAAGAGGAAAAAACAAACTTTCTTATGATTAGAGCTATCCAAAAGGAGAATGGAGTAATAGATATCTTCAATCCAAGGCTGGATTGCCATTTATTGGTTAATTCACAGCATGAATTCTTTTTTTTTTAAACAGGGTATCTTGTAAGATATAATATGTAGTTCCTTGTGACTCTTCCACAGTAACATTCTATAATTCTACAATTTTATAATAAAAAGTCTAGAAATCTAACATCACTCTATTGAAACCAGCCTTAATGACAATGTATCAGACATGGTGAATAGGTAAAAATATTACAGGATAGAAACAAAGGGTCAGAGTGAGAGACTTCTCTGACAAGAATTCATATTTTATACCCAGATGATAAGGGACCATTCAGGGAGACAAACTAAACACAACACTGAAGGGGTTTCGAAGGATTCTACAGGGAATGTCCCCGGTAAGACAAATAACATTACGGAGACAGAGACAGACAGACAGATAGAAACAGAGGGGCAGAGACAGAGACAAAGAGAAACAGAGAGAAAGGGATAGAGATAGAGAGAGACAGAGAGACTGACAGACAGACAGACAGAGACAGAGATAAAGACAGAGAGACAGAGCCAGAGAGACTTACAGAGAGAGAGAGAGACAGAGAGAGATAGAGACAGAGAGATCTAGAAACCCACCTCCCAAGAATATTCAGCACTACTCAGACAATGAGTGAATGACTACGACAGGATTCTGATGCTGGAGAAGCTGCTAGCCCTAACTTTTTAAGAGCAAAAGAACTTTTAGATATTCTCAAATAAAGGTACCTTATCTGGGACAATAAAGTTAACTATCTTTCTCTCTTAATGACATGACAATATTTCAGTTTATAACTATTAATACATAAATATTACATGACTTTGAATGTTTTCAATTTACTTATAAGTTGAGATGACAGTAAATGGAAAACAAAAGTGAAGGAATATTTCTCTATATCTGTTTTGCCAATGTTTCTGTTTCTATTTTTTTCTTATTGTGAAACTGAGCATACACTTCTTTTACATTGACTTTTTGTGTTTGTCTCTCTCTCCCTATGTTCAATAACAAATGTTTGTTGAACAGATTCCCTTTCAATGTTCATATACTAAGCCTAGGATGCTACTCTTCCAGACCAGTTATAGGAAATATGGGGAAATAAGAATGCTTTTAATAGTCACTATAATTTTATTGCATGGGTCAATGGATATTGTGTTTGACATGGCAAGGAGACTTGGTTTCAAATAAGACCTCATACATTAACAAAACTGTGTGATTATGATCAGTTAATTTCATTTTTTCTGACCTTCAGCTTCCTCATTTGTGAAATAGAGATAAGAATACTTTTGCTACCTATCTTACAGGGATGTCAGACAGAAAGTACTTAGTAAACCTTAAAGTACAATATGTATGTGAATTATTAGTATTTATTTAATAAGTGTATTCAAATTGTCATGAAAATCAATCTAGAAAAAAGGTGACTTTGTTTAGTTAAATATGAGTCTCTAACACAAATACTTACAAAAAAAATTGTCACAGTGATTTAGGAGTAATAGATTTTCCATGGCATTTAAGTTTCCCAATTTGTTTCATTCAGAAGATAGAGTCCCTTGATCCAACATCTTTTAAGATTTCAAGAGAAGGAAAAATAATTTTAAAGAAGCAGAATTGAGATTACACTGATGTATGTGCCCTTCAAATTATTCGGGTCCATTTCAGAACTAAATATAAACAGAATGACTTTAAATGAAGTTTTTGGTGTATTCATTAATTTACTCATAAATTATTAATTAACATCTACTACGTACAAAATATTAGGTTAGATATGGTAGCGAACATATGAATTTGCAGCCTACCTTGGATAAAGAAGTGATTTTAAGACTTTTCAAAAATGAACCACAGAACTGGGAAAATAATGAATGCTTCACACTCAAGGGTTTTCTGGAGCTGGATCAAACTGGCTTATGAGAATCTATTATTAAATTTTAAATGTGAGTATATACTCTTTGGAAATCAGCAAACATGACAAATTAGGACGCAATTTATTGTTTTGTTGATTGTCTAAAGCTAAGGAAGTGATGGAGAAGATGCCAATAATAGAGATTAAACTTAAAGGTATGCCATGTGCACATTTTTTCCTATACCAACATACCCATGCACAAACACCTTTTCCTTTCTCTTCTACTATTAGTCATATGAGAAGAGACACTTTAATTTCCCTCTAGAAAGGAAATGAAGTTCATAGTATATTTAACTTTTATACACTTTTAGAAACTTTGATCATTGAAAAACAACCTAATTTCTATCCAATGAAATTATCTCCATGAAATGCATACATGTTTTCCCATTGACAATGTTTACATTTTACAGTGATAGAATATTACAATTAATTTATAAATTTCTCTTTTCTATATTCTCCCACTTATGCCATATTATTTCTTAGGTCTTAGGGAAATGCGATAAAAGGGTTTCATTGTATAATCACTTGCAGCTGTGAGTAACGGAGTGTGTGATCAGCTCCTTATAATTGTGATCTTTTAAATATTTGCACCTGCAAACATTTGGAGCGTAACATCCTGATGTGTCTTTCAAAAGTCAAGGAAACAAATGCACTTTGCATGTGCAGGATTCTATTTTTGAACAAACACACAACTATGTAATTTCAAAAGCAAATATTTTCAAACATAGCTAAGACACCACTCTTCATTTGAGATTTGACTGAATACCTTCTTTGACATTTTAAACCAAACGTATCTTTGAATATATTCTTAATAGAGACAAAACGAGAAGGGGGAAGGGGTCACAAGCTGCATTTCAGTTATTTGGAAATGCTTGACTGGGGTTTGTGGGAAATGGAGAGCAAAAGGAAGTATTTTAAAATTCTCTCCCTGGAAGATTTCAAAGTACTCTAAATTGTCTAAAAAAATGGATGTTTGGAACCATAACTGTCAATTCTATGAAGGACCTGGGTAGAATCTGAGAGGCCTTTCCTCATTTACTTTGGAGAGGTCCAGTATGATGGAACAACTTCTTTGGAGGTGGGAACATGTGTTTAGGGTGGGGGGACAGAGTGAGTTGAGCTTGATGAGGTTATATTTTATTATGTTGTATTTTGTATGTGACTTTAATTATGTCTTTTTAAAGATAATTAGGAGAACATATCTTGGTTCTTCTGGTAGGGTATTTGCTGATGCAGATTATTCTAACATGAATTGATTGGCTCCCACTTTTGGGAGGACTGAATTGTTAGAGGATCCCTGCCCCCATGTGTCTTGATTTATAAAAAGAGACTTGACAGCGTCTTTGCGGCTTTCCTTTCTTTCCTCCACTTTCTTCTTAGGAGATCCTAACTGTTCTTCAGAATGAAAAAAAGGGACACATTCATGAGTTACAGCAGAGAATGGCTCCCAGGAAATATTAAGAATTGTCCTAGGGCAAAGGCAGCATTTATTTAAGCCCAAATAAAGCAGAGGGATAATTGTAGTAACACAGGTATATTTGATCATCTCTTTTCTACCCCAGAAGTCATAGGCTACTGAACCAGAGATCATAGTAACTGAGTCTCTATGAGGTTCTATGAGTATTCCTGAAGAGGCCCATAGGAGAGGCAAACATAGGCTTAGATAAATGGCCCAAGAAAGGAATTACTCAGCACAACCTCTTCTGAATCCCAGCTTGACAATTAAAGGAGGTGGGTTTTCTATGATAGTACAGTATCGAAATCTAGTCTTAAGAGGAAAGAATATAAATTTCTTGGACAGCATTTGTTATTAAGGGACTGTCTTACAGGCAATCCCAAGTTTAGGAGCTCAGGGATTTGGGATTCTGTCAATAGAATGGAAATTTTCTAAGCAGTATCCTCTTGTCAAGAGAAGTGGCACCTGGTGCAGGTAATTGCTGCAGTAAAGATCTAAAGCCATGATGTGAGGGAGAAAGGTCGTATACTTAGCATTTTGCCAATACTATGAATTATTTGAATAGTCTTATTTCTATGGTAAGAGGGGGAGGGCTATTTCTTGTCTAGCCATCCTAACTTCCCTTCTGGAATAATCTAAATATTCAAGTGGAATCCATGGAATGAAACTTCATCCATTGGGATATCAGGGTTTGCCTATCAATCTGTTCCAAGAGGTTTTTTTTTTATACCTTCCTAACTAATAGAAATAATGAGATGATGATTCTGTAAGTATTTAGGAATTGAGGACCCTATGACAAGTGAGACATCAGAAAAGGAGAATTGTTTTCTGCATTTGTTTATGGGTTCCTGTGAATATATTCTATATATTTTGTGTGGTTATATAAAACTCTCCCATACCAGACAAATACATTGTTACTTTAGCATTTCTACAGAAGTTAAAGACTCTTTTGTCAAATCTGTAGAGGACTAGACAGAAGTAATATTCTGAGGTTTCCCAGAACCAATTTTGTGTTGAGAAGAAAATGAGCCAAAAAGTAATATTCTGCACGTAGCTCTTGTGCCAAGTTTATTTCATGTTAATTACCTTTTGATAATCTTGGACTATGCCCTTTTTTCTCTACTTTCCTTTGGACCTTTTAATATCATTATAACTGTTGAGTGAGAATTCCTTCCTCCCTTTCAACATTAACACTAATGCTAGCTCATTAGCCATGTCCAAAATATCCTTTTCCCTTATCTGCTGTGGAATGTGCCCAGCAAAGTTATGTAGCCATATATCCTTGTTCGGTGGTCTCTAACAGAACAAAGGAACCTCTACAATATGCTTTCTCCATCAATAAGAACACTATGACTAATATTCAATTTTTTAAAACCACAATTTATCATTGATAAAATATATAACTATTTTCTGGTTAAGTCAAGACTGATACAATTTATCCATTATGAGCCTATGTCTACTTTCCAGGATACAGTTAATGTATTTATTCTATAATATATTCTAAGTAAAAACCAATGTGGAGTAAGACCCCTACCTTTAAGCAAGGGTTAACACCAAATTAAAAGTATGCCAAATGTCTTTTGCCCTCAGGCTAGATTTTGCCTTTCAAACAGGAGGTCATCTGGTTGACTCCTGAATACCTATTGAGACTTAAGTCATAAGGTATTGGGGAGTCTCCAGTCTACAGTTAGGCTCTCTTTAAAATATGGCCATTTGCATGTTTCTGCCCCTGGCTAACATTTCTCCCCAAGAGGATTTAAGATATTTTCTTTGGATAGAACTCCCAAATGTACCGAGAGACTTAACTTCTCTCACTTCTCTAAGAAGGCATGTTTGAGTATCTGTTCTTTCACCTAAGGGGGTGAGGGGAAACCTAAAAAGGAGTAAGAGTACCTGGAGTTACCTTTTAAATTGGAATGAGATATTTTCTTTTTGCCTGAAGCCAGACCAATATTCTCCGAGGGGAAAATATGCTTGTCTTAAAATTTTTCATTCCAAGGTTATATGCTAACAAAGTCACCCCCTCTAAAATTACTGATTCAGGATTATTTCCAGCTCTCTGGGAATGAAGGGACGTGGGTTCTGATTTTAACTTTGCTACTAACTCATAGAATGAACTTGAACCTGACTGAGCCCTATTTCTCAGATGTAAATTGATGTGTTTGGACTAGATAACTGCTAAAGCCCATTCCAAATCTGAAGTTCTAATTCTTTTACTTTATACACTATGGGTTTTAATAAAAAATAAAATGAAATTATAATACATTCTCATTCCATTGCAAAATGTTGAACAAAAAGGAATTTACTTAAGGGTAAACTCAATGATGCATAAAAACCTCTGTGATATGTATTGCTGAAATTATTATTTGTCAAAGTTCTCTGAAAAATAATTAATGATGATGATGATACCTAACAATCAGATGACATATGAAGGTTTGCTAGCTACACTTTAGAATGAGAGGAAGAATAACCTCTTAATTAGAATGTTAACCTTGGGATCAGGCATGGGTTCAAATGCTACTGTGTTACCTTACAAACCCTTCTTAACTTTCCTAAGCCTCAGGAAATTCCCTCCCTAAGACCAAGCTTCATAGCTAGAAGCCAAGTCAATCAAGAGAGTTTCTATATGTGAGGAATGGTTATTTCCCTCCTGTATTAATAATTAATTATTGAATTAGGACCAAGGTTTTCCTCCTTTTCTACTTCATCATCAAGAAATCAACAGGTGTTGGAAATGTTTCTAAAGGAGTTGCCCAGACAGGATGACTGAGATCTAATCAAAGATGGAAAAAGAAATTTTAAGTTTGGGCTAATGGGTACATTCCTTCTCATTGTTTTTGCTCAGAAAAGTCTGGGAAAATTTGGAAACTCCCTTTTGTCAGACAGGCAATGTAGACATTGATAAGTTTCTTTGAATAACATCTGGGTGATCCAAGTCACATACCCAAGACCCTCATATAGCCCACCCTCTCATTGTAATAACCGTTCTCTTATTAATTGTTAACCAATCAGGGTTGATTACCACTCTCAGGAACACCTGGTCTTCCAAGGGCATATAAAATATGACTTTCTCCAGGGAGTTCCTAGTGTTGATTGAATGTCCTGATGCATCTAGAGTTCAACTCTGGAAGGTCAAGTTCTCACTTATATTTGAATTAAAAAACATGTGTGTGTGTTTAAAATAGCATATATATTTAATCAACTGTTGCAGATTATTAGCAGTTCCATGTGTTTTTCATTATCAAAAATGCAAAATGGTGTGGCTGAAATTTCCTAAAATCCATGAAATTGTGTATTACACTGAGGCTTTTTCTGTGTATATATGCATCCAGTATTCATTTGTGAATATAATATATTCCTCTAGTTTCGGAGTGGGGAACCTGTGTCCTCAAGGCCACAGGGTCCACCTCTGCTAGTAAAAGTAAATGCCTTACTTTGTAAGTAGGAAATTACTTTTTAAGTAGAAACTTACTTTTTAAGCTGGAACTTAAAATCTGCTTGCTGATTGAGTATTTGATTTATTGAAATAATCTCATTTTGAAATTAATCTCATTTTGTAATTTCATTTGTCAGTACTCAAGTAGATATTTGTGAAGTGATGAAAATCGATGATGAATGAAATTAATTGGGGAAAATCACCTATTTTCTTTACAATTAAAAAATATTCAGGAAGAATATGAGAGAACAGCCTCTATTTTCCTAATACTTTGGTCATTGCTTCCTTTTCAGATTGTACTTTTATGGGAAAAAAGGAATTGTTGGCATCCTGATTATGGCTTATGGTAAGTGGATAAAATATCAGATGTATATACAGAGAGATTTTGGTACTTCTTGAGATACTGCAGCAGAACAGAGGCTAGGCTTTTTTCAAGACAAACAATTTAATTAAATATATGACTATCAATAAATTTGTAGGAGTTATACCTTCCTAGTAACTATAGTTAGGATCAAATATACAGATTATATAGGGCTAGATATCAGTATCCACCTTGGAAGAAGAAAGTTCTAGCTAAAAATAAATAAATAACTTAGGGCTACAGTTACCGTAAGTAGACTATCACTTTGAGGAGAATCTTACTTTTAGTGCTTATTAAGGAAATAGACCCTGATCCTATTACTCCTTTTTGCTATATCATCTCATTCTTCCCCAGACACTCAGATTTGAATGAAACATTTGCTCATGTTTTACATATAGGTGATAAAGGCTAATGAATTGGACTTCTGGGTAAGATTGGGAAGTGAAACATCATAGAGAAGCCCAGCTCCATCATAGAAAGCTCAATACATTCCTGAAAATGGCCACAAAAGGACCATTTGTAAAAATTTTGGGAAAAAAAGACTCAAAGTATGATCCCGCATCAAGTCCCCAATTGCATAAAAAGAGTATAAATAGCATGTAAGTTGGTCAAGGAGTTGAGCCAGAGATTCTAGCACTGTCTTAGGTGTTCTGAAGCAACAGAAGTGGGGAAAAGAGTCATGCCAGGAAAACAAACAAGAATTCTCATAACCTTGACAGAAGCTAGTGGACATGGATAAAGGAGGAGTATACAAGAAATTTGCAAGGAAGTACCAGCTCCAACAATTAGGTATCTAAATATAGTTCTCAGTTCTCAGTCCTGGCCTGTGGGAACAAAAGTAGGGAAAAAAAAACAGACACATATCTCCATTCAAAATGTAGCATCTGACCATACTCTGTTTTTAAAACTGGGAGCCACATCAATACACAGAACAAATTTAATTTCAGGGCATGTGTGTGTGTGTGTGGGGGGAATTGGAGAAGGGGAGAGTATACCGTTCAGGAAGTCTGACACCCAAGATGATCTACAACCTCCCACTAGGGCCCAGAAATGATACCTCAGGGAAACTGTGTAAAGAAAACAAAGATAGAGTTTGATCACATCATGGACCATTGGAAGACTGAGACAGTCAGTGACTGTGGAAAGTAGTAGGGCCTGAATTCCATTAAGACCAATAGGGAGTATAGAACTCAGACTACAGAGAATACTAGATCAAACAAGACTTACCCAACCCATTCAAAAATCCAGAGCAGTAGATGTGAATTATAATACCAATGGTTGAAAATATTAATAAATATGAAAACCCCAAACAAAATGAAGAAATACTTTCAGTGAAAGACAAGCAAGAGTCAAACCCTGAAGAAGAGAGTAACTCCACATCAAATATAGACAAAACATTGTAGTGGAAAATGGCAATATGGGAATAAAAGAAATGACAGAATAAGCGAGTTAGGGGATTGAAAAAACCAATGAGAATCTAAGAGAAAAAATCAAAGGGAGAAGAAATATCTTAGTAGAGAAGGTAGAAAATGTTAAACAAATATGGAAGGGAAGGAAAGCAAAAGAAGTTCTATGCCAACCACTAGGCTATACTTAAGAACGGTTATCTTATTTAATCAGTTAAAATATTCTCATTTAATCACTTGAGTAAGTAGTAGATTTCTTGATAAATAGAATGGGAGAAGCATAAAACCATGAATCAAGGAAATAAAAGAATGTTAAAAAAAAGGCAAAAGCCTCAGAAAAACACACAAAAAAGTTAAGACACATAGATCACCAGAAACAACTGTCATGGAAAACAGAGGGAGGATAGATAGATTAAGAAACATTCTACTCCCTGAATACTATGGCCAATCAAAATCCTCAACCATAAATTTCAATAAAGAGGAACTGCCAACATCTAATAGAATTAAAGGAAAGAGTGGAAATAGTAAGAAGCTGACATTAATCCCTTGGGGTTGGGATGGATCTGAAAATAACCAGGAATGTTATGACTCAAATCCAGAGCTTTCAAGTGAAAGGAAAAAAAATGTTACAAGGAAAAAGAGACAAAGTATGAAGGAACATCATTCTAGCTCAGAAAAGATTTGGGAACTGGTATTATATAAATAACTCTTGGGATATAAAATTCCAATAGCAAATAGTAAATGCTTACAATGAAAAATGACAGCCTGTAAAACTAAGTAGAATAATACAGTGGATAAATGAATTTGAAATAGACTAGAGAATCTTTAAATATTAATAAAGAAATGCAGGAATTGAGTAGAAACTTCAAAATGTAAACAGAGGAAGTAAGAAAAATGTAAAAAGGAATATTTATTTGAAGATATAGAATTCCTTAAATGATGATAAAATGCTAACTTCTAATAGGGAACAAAGAGACAAGTGTTACTTTTGAATCAATGTTTTCAGAGGTTATAGAGGAAGGTAAATAAGACAAATAACAAATATTGGGTTTAGGTTTGTTTGGTTTTCCTTGTTTTTATAAAGGGAAGAAAAAGAAAAAGGAATACAGGAAGAGAAAGAAAGGTAAAGGAATACATCAAGGAACAAAAGAAGAAGGTGGAGGAATTTAGCATTTTAAGTGATGCTTGAAGAGTATATGAAGATGAATGAAAAGGTTCAGGGACTAGACAATTCATTATCTTTTATCTGATGTATGTAAAGGAAGGTAGCATATACACTTAGAAGCACATGAAATTCAAAAGAGAAAAAGACAGATATAGGGAAACAGAATCATGGAATATGAGGCATAATAGAGTAGTGGAAGGGAATAATCCTAAGCAAAAACCTTCAGTGTTGGAGGAAAAACTTAGAGATTGAAAATAAAAAATAATATGTTAAGAAACAAAGATCTGTGTATAAGCTTGCTTATTAAAGAGAAGTTGGAAAAAAAACTCCACTAATTAAAAATTACTGATTTTGATTATATCTCTTTTTTATATCTCTACACTCTTCTTCATTGAGAGGTCCAGAAGAAGAAGAAAAAAGATATATTGAAATATACACTTGAAATCAAAGTAAATTTAAATGTAATGAAGTCACATAAAATGTAGAACAGTTGCAAAATGGATTATAAAGTAGAATAAAATATGTCATTTACAATAAACACATAAAACAAAAATTTCTAAAGACTTAAAGTGAGGGGATTGAACAATTTTTTTTAATATTTCCAGTGAATTTTTAAAAGCAGAGACAGCAATATAATAGACATAGACATAGTTAAAATAGACATAGTAAAAATAATCATACAGTAAAAATAGACATAGTTAAAATAATCAGGGAAACTATAGTATGCTTAAAAATACTATAATTAAATAACATCACCAATGTTCATATGTGGTTTTTGTATGTGTATGTGTGTTCACAAAAGGCATAGAAACTTAATTCTTGAAGGAAAAATGAACAAGATTAATCAGAGAATGGGCAATGATTTTAAAAAAAATAATCAGAATAACAGAAATTATGAAAATTCAAGAATATATAATCAAAATTGAAAACAAAATAAGCAGCTCCTTCCTACCCAAAAATGAATTTATAAAACTAGGAGAGCTAGAAGTTTTGAAAAAATGGTAAAGAAATAGTTAAAATAATAGGTAAGGTTTATTATTAAGAAAGAAAAACAAAATCCAAATATCAGAAATAAAACAAAATACTCATTTACAATAAATTAAGAGAAAATAAAGAAAATAATTAGGACATATTTTCCCCTATCATGTCAGAACTTTTTTCATTTTTGTAAATATTCATCCATATTATAAGAACAAAAAAAAATAATGATCTCACAAATGAATTCTAAAGGAAAAATCAATACAAGGTTTAGATAATTTACAATAAATTCTATTAAACATCCAAATAATTATTAATTACAAAAATGTATTAATGTTTTTTGCAAAAATTTGGAAATAGAGAAATCTAAAACACTCTCTTCCTGAGATAAATATGGTCCTGATATCTAAACCATGGAAAAGTAACAAATTATAACATATAAATGCAATGCAGTATTACTGTATTATTAACAAGTGACTAAAGGGATAGACTGAAAGAAATTTAGGGAGACATAGAAACTGATGCAGAGTGAAATGAGCAGAACCAGGACAACCAACAAAATCCAGCAGCAAGAGATAGACAGAGAAATTCCATTTAAAATAATTGCACATAATATAAAATACTTGGCTATCTAATTGCTAAGACAAACCCATGAACTGTATAAATGCAACTTTAAAACATAGTGAACACAAATATAAGAGATAGATCTAAGCAACTGGAGAAATATCAACTGCTTGTGGGTAGGCTTAGCCAATATAATAAAAATAAAAATGTGACCTAAGTTATTTTGCTTATCCAGTGCCTTACCAATCAAACTACCAAAATTATTTTATAGAGCTAGAAAAATTAATAACAAATTTCATCTGGAAGAACAAACATTCAAGAATAAAAAGGCAGTCAATGAAAAAAAATGTGAAGGAAGGCAGCATAACAGTACTGGATTTCAAACTATAGTACAAAGTGGTAAACTTCAAAACATGTCAATACTGACTAAGAAATAGAGTGGTGAATCAATGGAAAAGATTAGGTACATAATACACAGTAGTAAATGACTACGATAATCTAGTATTTGATAAACTCAGGTAGCCTAGATTTTGGGGTGAGAACTCCCCATTTGACAAAAAATTCTGTGAAAAGTAGAATGTTCTCCTCTCTGCTCTGGAACTCTGACTCAAAAGTTGGGATAGGGAATAGAGTTGTCAAATATCTTTCCGTAATCTCTTTCTTACTGGTTCCTTGGTCTCCTTATTGTCTCTGGCTTGAGATCTCTCAAAGTTGCTGCTGTTTATGTTACCACAACCTAGTCCCACCATTGGTATATCATCCATATGGACTCTAGTTCAGCCTCCACCCCAGTGTCATAGATCTCTCCTTCCAACTTCCTAAATTTGCTTGTTCTTGAAAGAATGTCTTATCCTGACCTTTTGTTGGCTCCAGATTTTGATTTGAGACATTATTTTAAAATTATTTGGAGGGGGATTTTTGGGATAGCTTTGTTAAGTGCTTCCTCTACTCTGCCGTATTGGCTGTGCTCTATGGTTATGATTTTCTAGTTTAAAATAAAATATTTTAAAAATAAATCTCAGTTGTTAAAGAAAATGAGATGGAGGAGATGATTGGGAAACAGTGGTATGGTTTTAGAGGAGACATTAAAGAATGGGATAAAGAGCATAAAGAGATGGATTTGTCTTAGTGAGTGAAAGAACCATATTTTTTCACCAATATGTGGAACAAAGAAGAAGAGAAAAGAGTGGCAAATGAGGGAATTCAGGGTATACAATTGGAGAAAAAAGCAGACTCTGAATGCATAGACTTTTTTTCTTTGTAAAATAGGAGGCAAATTTTCTGTTGAGAGGTAAGCAAAAGACTGTAGTATAGGAGGGCTGAAGAGAAAAGAAGTTTGCAGTGATTAACTATGAGATGCATAATAGTCAACCACAGAAGAATACACACTTTCATTGCAGCAGTGAGGGAGATACTAGATTAAATTATATAAATTAATATTTATTGAACAATTAGCATGGTGACTTTTCCCAGGAACTCTCTTACAGAAGCACAGAAGGTAGATGATATGAGTAATTGTGCTGAGGTTTATCAGGCAATATGCCATGACTGATCATAGAAAAAGGATATGAAAACAAGGGATAGTATGTAAGTGAATTGCCTAAATATAGAAGTCAGAAATGTGGAGAGAGAAAAAATGAAGACAGGACAAAAGAGATGAACTGGAAGAGCAAAGAGGGGTGGAATAAACCCTGTGGTTATTGTAGATAGTCCAAAATAACTGGGCGTTTGATGGATAAAAATTACAGTTAGTAAAGAGAAAGATTTACCACACCACATTTAGTGTAAATTAAAACTCAGTGGATCAAATATTCTCTTCCTTCTCTTTTTACAAAGAAACTAAGACTATCCTTCTTCTTTCTCTTATTTTCCTTTGCTTTCAGTTTTATGTCTAAATATAAAAGGGGATCACCAAACTGCTGTCTGCCACTGAACTTATTACTATAGAGAGATCAAACAATGAACACTCAATCCACTTAACTTCACCTTCAGAATGGTCCATTCTTCCCAGGAGCACAATCAATTTGGAGAGATACACTAAAAATATTTTTGTCATTCCCCATATATGCCCTAAGCCATGGCCACTTTGTAAAGGACTGGGTAATAGGGTGCCTCATACACCCTTCCCTCTCTGTTCCATATGGAGGTGCAGAAAATGAAATTCATCAAATGTAGGGTAACTGTTGACAACTAGGGGCTAAATCACAAACAATAAAGAATGATGATTAGAGAAACAAGAGACATCATGTTTTTTCTGACAAAAACAGAAATATGATGAGTAGCATAAAACCTCTCCTATATCTCCTCTAAAGAAACCAACCCTAATTTCACAGAAGTTTCACAGAATTTCAGAACTGGAAGGGTCCTCAGAGGACATCTGGTTCAACTTGTACCTATAAAAGGATTCCTTCTACAAGGGACATGATAGGAAATCATCCAATCTTCACTTAAAATCTCAATTGAGGAGGGACCTACTACCTCTTGAAAGCAAGAAATCCTGCCATTGGGCAACTTAAACATGTTAGGAAATTTCCCCTTTATATCAAGCATAAATATGCCTCTTTGCAATTTTCACTCATTGCTTATAATTCTTCCCTTTAAAGTAATGTTTCACATGACAATCCTTCAAGTATTTGCATATAGCCATCATAGCCTCTGTAAATCTCCTTCAAGCTATTCAAGATCCTTTAACTACGTTTGCCCTCATCTAGTTGTGTTCTACGTTAGTAGTGATCTTCCCAAAATGTGGAGCCACCTAAACTCAAAACTAGTCTCCAGATGCCATATAATTAGAACAGGGGACAGTGGGATTGTCACCTCTCTATTTCCTCATCTTTCAGAAGAGTAATTAATAAAATGGGATACAATCCTTCTATTGCTTCTTGATCACTCATGCTGGACTTGAAGATTGAATTAGGGGACCTCATTGTCAACCATTTGCCCAAGATTAAATCTTACTTTTATTTATAGATAGTTTGGTGACCCAGTAGATAGAGTGTTACCACACTATGTGAACTTAGTTGAAATAATTTTTCACAGCCTTCATATCTCTGTACTTTTGGGCAAGTCACTTGACCTCTCTCTATTTCAGCTTTTTCATCTGTAATATGGACATCTACTAAACAGGGTTTTATGAGGATCAAAAAAGATAATACACCAAAAACATTTTGCAAACCTGAAAGTGTTCTGTAAATGCTAGCTGTTCTTATCATTCACCTCTCTACATTCTCTTTCTTACACACACTCTTTTCATGAAGAGAATTAGAGTTTCTCTAAGTCTGTACTGGGTCCAGATCCAAGTGCTTTGAATTTTCATACCATCTAAAATGCACAGGGATTTACTTCATTCCACTCCCCACTGTGCCAGATTGTGTGAAAATGCACTACCTTTGAATCAGTTTGTGGTGTACTCCAGGAGGGAGAACAGAGAGTTCTGAAATCCATATGGAGTAGGGAATGCAAAAGCTGTCTCTGGAGCTCACGTCTTATTTATTCAGTAATACTTCAGCAGGAAGACGGTTGCTATATGTTACCTTTCTATCAAAGAAAAATAAATATTTTATTTTGATGGTGCAGCATGACATATAAGCCTGTGGGGGCACTCTCCTTGTTATATTTAGGTCAAAGATTCTGACTTTTTAGAAGATATTGCAATGAATTTGTTTTTTTTAAAGTAAATATTTTTTATCCTAGTAAATATCTCACATTTTTTAATTTCCTAGGAACATAAAGATAAACAATTCTTGATGATTAAATCAGAAATAAGATTTTTTTTAAAGAAAGTAAGTCTTTAGGTAATGACCAAATAAATGGGTAGTTGGGGAGAAGTGGAATAGTAGTTTGCAGGTAATACAATAGAAACATTAACTAATATTCATACGGTGTTTTAAATTTTATATAATGAGTTTCTCTTAGCCCTGTGAAGTATTAAAAGTATTATACTCATTTTACATGTGAGAAAACAAGTTCACAGATGTTAAATAACTTTTCCAAGGACAGATAACATGTACATGACAGATTTGGGAACCCAAATCAGAAATACAGAACGTTAGAGCTCAGAACAATTATGTAGAATTATTTTGAATAAACATCATATAGCAATTCAGTGGGATACCTACATTTCAGGTTAGTTTTATGAGCTGGCGAAACACAAACTAGATGCTTCAAGCATGTTTTCAAGACTCATTTTACCTTTTCTGACCTGACTGACTAAAAGAACCATTTGACCTGTTGAGATAAACTATATACCCTTCCTACTGTAATACCCTAATTTCATAAAAAAGGAAAGCATGGCCCAGAGAAGATGTAGGGTCAGAGATTTATCAGTGTAATGGGCTTTAATGGTCATCTAGTCCAATACACTCATTTTGAAGATTTGGAAACTGAGGCCCAGAGAGGAGAGGCAACTTGCCTAAGGCCACACAACAGAAATAAAATGCAAACTTAGAACTTTTGAATTTCTTTATCCCAAGTCCACTGTACTTCCCACTAGATTAGAGATAGCTAGGTGGCATAATGGATTGAGTGCTGGTCCTGGAGTCAGGAAAACCTGAGTTCAAATCTAGCCTCAGGCACTTACTAGCTGTGTTACAATGGAGAAACACTTAATTTACTACCTGCCTGTTCCTCAGTGTAAAATGGTGATAATAATAGGACCTACTTCATAGGGTTCTTGTGAAGATAAAATGAGCTAACATTGCCAAAGTGCTTAGCATAGTGCCTGGTATATAGTGGGTACTTAATAAACACTTGTTTCATTTATTCCTAGATCATGCTACAATATTGCTCAATTTTTTAAATTTTATTTTATCTATTTTGTGATCATTTTCTTTATTTGATTTTTTTTAGTTTTCAGCATTGATTTCCACAAGATTTGGGGTTACAAATTTTCTCCCCATTTCTACCCTCCCCCACTCCAAGATGGCATATATTCTGATTGTCCCATTCCTCAGTCAGCCCTCCCTTCCATCACCTCATTTCCCCTCCCCCCATCCCTTTTGCCCTTACTTTCTTGTAGGGCAATATAGATTTCTATGCCCCATTGCCCCATTATTTTCCTGTTGCATGAAAAAAAACAACCTTTTTTGAGCATCTGCTTTTAAAACTTTGAGTTCCAAATTCTCTTCCCTTCTCCCTCTCCACCCACTCTCCCTAAGAAGGCAAGCAATTCAACACAAGCCACACATGTATCATTATGCAAAACACTCCCATAAATAGTCATGTTGTGAAAGACTAACTATATTTCCCTCCCTCCTATCCTGTCCCCCTTTATTCAATTTTCTCCCTTGACCCTGTCTCTTTACAAAGTGTTTGCTTTTGATTACTTCTTCCCCCATCTGCCCTCCCTTCTATTGTCCCCCTTTTTACTCCCTTCCCCCTACTTTCATGTGGGGTAAGATATCCAATTGAGTGAGTATGTTATTCCCTCCTCAAGTCAAATCCAATGAGAGGAAGATTCACTCATTCCCCCTCACCTGCCCCCTCTTCCCTTCCTACAGAACTGCTTTTTTTCTTGCAACTTTTGTATGAGATAATTTACCCCATTCTATCTCTCCCTTTCTCCCTTTTTCAATATATTCCTCTCTCATCCCTTAAATTGATTTTATTTTTTTAGATATCATACCTTCATATTCAATTTGCCCTGTGCCCCCCCTTTCTGAATATATATATATATATATATATATATATATATATATATATATATATATATATATATATATAATATTCCCTTCGGCTACCCTAATACTGAGATCTCATGAATTTCACACATCATCTTTCCATGTAGGAATGTAAACAAAACAGTCCCACTTTAGTAAGTCCCTTATGATTTCTCTTTCTTGTTCACCTTTTTATGCTTCTCTTGATTCTCGTATTTGAAAGTCAAATTTTCTATTCAGCTCTGGTCTTTTCACCGAGAAAGCTTGAAAGTCCTCTATTTTATTGAAAATCCATATTTTGCCTTGGAGCATGATACTCAGTTTTGCTGGGTAGGTGACTCTTGGTTTTTGATCCTAGCTCCATTGACCTCCAGAATATCATATTCCAAGACCTTAATGTAGAAGCTGCTAGATTCTGTATTATCCTGATCGTGTTTCCACAATACTCAAATTGTTTCTTTCTGGCTGCTTGCAGTATTCTCTCCTTGATCTGGGAGCTCTGGAATTTGGCAACAATATTCTTAGGAGTTTTCTTTTTGGGATCTTTGTCAGGAGGCAATCGGTGGGTTCTTTCAATTTCTATTTTACCCTGTGGCTCTAGAATATCAGGGCAGTTTTCCTTGATAATTTCTTGAAAGATGATATCTAGGCTCTTTTTATGATCATGGCTTTCAGGTAGTCCAATAGTTTTTAAATTATCTCTCCTGGATCTATTCTCCATATCAGTGGTCTTTCCAATGAGATAGTTCACATTGTCTTCCATTTTTTCATTCCTTTCCTGGTTTATAATATCTTGATTTCTCATAAAGTCACTAGCTTCCACTTGTTCCAGTCTAATTTTGAGGTAGTATTTTCTTCAGTGGTGTTTTGGACCTCTTTTTCCATTTGTATAATTCTGCTTTTCAAGGCACTCTTTTCCTCATTGGCTTTTTGGAGCTCTTTTGCCATTTGGTTGGCATATTTTTGAGGTGTTATTTTCTTGAGTATTTTGGGGGGGTGTCTCCTTTAGCAAGTTATTGACTTGTTTTTCATGGTTTTCTCACATCACTCTCATTTCTCTTCCCATTTTTTCCTCTACTTCTCTAACTTGCTTTTCCAAATCCTTTTTGTGCTCTTGCATGGCCTGAGACCAATTCAATTTTTTTCTCAGAGGCTTTTGATGTAGGCTCTTTGACTTTGTCGACTGCTTCTGGCTGTATGTTTTGCTCTTCTTTGTCACCAAATAAAAATTCCAAAGTCAGAATCTGAATCTGGGTCCATTTTCCCTGCCTGGCCATGTTTCCAGCCAAATGCTTGACCCTTGGACTTTTTGTAAAGGTACGATTGCTTGTGGAGTAGAGAGTACTTTGTCCTAAGCTTTAGGGGCCTTGTGCTGCTGTTTTCAGAGCTACTTCTACACAGCAAGCTCTGCTACACCAGTGCTCCTCTTCCCCTAAGAACCACCAACCCGGATGGTGCCTCAGATCCAAGCAGACTCTGCACTCCTGCTCTGATCCACAGCTTAATTCCTCCCACCTGGTGGGCCTGGGGTTGGAAGTAACTGCAGCTGGAAGCACCCCCAGAGCTGCACCACTTCAGCGCCCCTGGAGCTAGGGCTGACTGCGCACTCCTTTCACTTCATTCTAGCTGTTCTACCCACTAACCTTCTCTGTTGTCTTTGGTGTTTGTGGGTTGAGAAGTCTGGTAAATGCCACAGCTCACTGATTCAGGGCCCTAGGGCCTGTTCCACCTGGCTCTGGGTTGTGTTGGTCCTGGTGCCACCCAAGGTGGGCTCTGCTCCACTCCACTCCCAGCTCCATGTGATAGACCCTTCCCTGTGACCATCCAGGCTTTCCTGGGCCAGAACACCTGCTTCACTCTGTTATCCCGTGGGTTCTGCAGCTCTAGAATTTGTTCAGAGCCACTTTTTATAGGTGTTTGGAGCGACCTGGGGGGCGGGGAGCTCATGAAAGTCCTTGCTTTCCAGCCACTGTCTTGGCTCCACCCTGTGCTCTATGTTTTAAAGAGGAAAAAAACATATTGACTCTTTGTTTATTATTAGTTATGGCAATTAAGTTTTTAAGAACTAGTTCATGTTAAATTCATTAGAAATAATAAAGTTACATGCTCTATGAAGCCCAAGATATGGCTTAAGTCCCATATACCTGACTAATTTTTCTAGTACACACACATATGTATGTGTGTGTATGTATATATATATATATATATATATATATATATATATATGTGTATATGTATATTTGTATATATATGTATATGCATATGTATATATATGTAATGTATATTTATGTATGTATGTGTTTGTATATATCTATATCTACATCTATATTTTAGCTGCAGGGGATCTCAATCCAACATAACTAGTGGTTATTATAGAAAAGAAATGTTATTTTCCTAAAAGTTAACAACTAATGAGTGAATGTTTGACCCGATTTTAATTTTGTTCTGTGCATTTTTTTTCTATGAACAGATGGGAAGGAGGCCATGCAGTATAACTAAAAAGATAACAGCCAAAATGAATAGACTCTGAGTCACCTAGTTCTTTCAGGTAATTGGGTCAGAGACCAGGCAAATTAGCCTAACAGGCAGGAAAAGGTGTCTGTGGTATCACTTGACCTTCTACTATCTAGTGTTTAAATAAGTTATTAGTGACTTTTACTCAAAGACAGATTATCTGAGGTGGATCATTCATTCATTTATTCATTTGACAGATAGGTACTAAGTGTGTACTATGAGCATAGTAAACAAATAAGAAGCTCCAATAAATTCGGCTCCCAAATAACTTTTTCGGCTATCCACTGGACAAGTGTACCTTATGTGAGGAAAGTGCTTTGTAAGCATACAATATTATTGAGTACAAGATGGCTTTTCAGCAGTATAAGCTGAAGAGATTCAGAATACCAGAAGAAACCATGTCAACAAAGTAGACCTTTAGACAGAGTTTACCATGCTTTTAAAAGTATTTCCTCTTACATAAAAGAAAAGCTAGCAGCCACCAAAATCCTGATAGTGGCTCATTACAGATTAAGCAGATGGGAAGGTTTTTTCACCTTAGAAACAAGACACATTGGCCCATCTCAGTGAAAGCTGAGGTGAGGGTAGAAGAAGTCTCTGAACTCCTATAGCAGAGAAAAAGTTTATAAATTGGTATTATTTACTGGATCAGGCATTAACTGTTTCTATGTCATGGAACTGTTGTCAGTATGTCAAAGATCATGCACACTTTCTCAAAATGTTTGTTACCTACATTTGTTATTGAAGGAAATAGCAAATTCTAGCTAGCTAGATGGTATTGTATATATGTGTATGTGTATAAATATATATACATGTATACATGTGTGAATTCACAACATACATATGCATATACATATAATATTATACGTAAAATACATTATACATTTATTTATATCCAAAACATCTATGCAATACACAATACCATCTTCAACTTCAAATAGCATCATATGATTTCATATTCATATTCCAAGAGTGAAGGTGCTAAAATTGACACCAATGTGGATTATTGAATTATTGCATTGAGTTCACATGAATCTCACGTAAGCACATCAACCTTTGCATCACAAGTGATGGAAAAATATTGAAGATGTTATTTGTTAATATGCCAATTAAATGTGTGTGTGAATATACACATATACATTATATATGTATATACTTGTGCACATGTGCATGTGTGTGTGTGTGTGTCTGTGTGTGTTTGTGTTTTCCTCCATTCAAGGTCATGGATACCATGAACCTATGCACTAACCCCTTGGATCCCAAGGTAAATATCCCTACCATACGCTTAGCAAAAGAGGTTTGAGGAAATTGAATTACTGTTGTTGAAGCTTTTGGTTTGAAATTGCTTTTCAGCTATCTTGAAGGATTTCTAGCACCCAACCCAGTGTTCCCTGAGACCTTGTAAATAAAACCATATACACAGGTTCACATACACACAGACATATGTGTATGTATATGCATATGGATGTTTATTAGTTTTATATCCAGGAACATCATCATTACTCATGAGACCTAGTACAAGTGGGCGCTCTTTACATGAGTTACTCTGAATGATTCACATTTCTATTATATCTGTAAGGTAGGCTAATATTGTTCATCTTATTCCACAGCTGGGAAAAAGTGACTAAGAGAGGTGAAGTAAACTATGCATCTGACGTCACGTGTTTAACAAGGGTAAGAGCAAGATTTCAAGTTAGATCTCCAGACTAGAAGTTCAGTATTCTTCCAATAACATGATTTCCTCTCATTTTCCCCAAGGAGTCTTTAGCCTTGGTATATTTGAGAGGAGTGGAAATATCCATGAACTATGCCACTCCCAACCATACATAAAAATTCAAGATGGGGAACAGTGGACCCTCTACTGCCACTAGAAAAAGTACAGCAAGAGATAAAAATTATGTAAAGAGAAGCTGTATAAGGTGACAGCATATCAAATTCCAGTCAATTACATTTTTAAGCTTTATCAATTAAGAAAAACCTTGAAAGTAAACAATAAAAGAGGCACTCCTGACTTTTTTAATACAACGAATGGCATGGGAAAAATGTTCACTCACCTTATGCTCTTTCCTTTAAACTGAAAGCTACACATTCTATAAAATGAAATGCAGTCGTTTTAAAGTATACTTGAGGAAATGGGACAGCGTGAATTACACACAAATTAAGATTTTGGAACATGTCCACTTAAATTATGGTCTTCTCTGAATGAAGAGGTCGTTAGGACCAACAACTTGGTAAGGTTTTTTAAAAGACTGGACAATGCTAGCAAACACTTGTGGCTCTGCAGGATAAGGCAGTGACACAAATCAAATCAAACTGATTGCCTTCAGGAGCATGAGGAGACATTTTCCCTTCTCTCACCTCCCACATTACTTTGGACAATTGACGCAGAGCCTGCTGGGAGTACTCCATGAGGAGAAATTAATTTTACCCTAGAGCAACAGAAAGATTTATCACTGGCAAAAAAATAGAGCGCAGGGAAGGGTAAACTAGAGGCTTTATTCATGATAGAACTATACCACTCTCTGTGTTGGTCCACATTTGAATCTCTGATGCCCCTAAGATCAGGCAGCACTTAAAATACATGATTAAAACAGTACACTCAAAAGGGACATAGGCAAATGATATCTCTCTCTGTGTGTGTGTGTGTGTGTGTGTGTGTGTGTGCATGTGAGTAAATGTGTGTATGAGAGAGAGAAAATTCTAATTCATGCTAATTAATCAATATAATTGTTGTTCGTTCATTTTGTTCACGTCTGACTATTTGTGATCCCATTTGTGGTTTTCTGGGCAAAGATCGTAGAATGCCATTTCCTTCTCCAGTTCTTTTTACAAATGAGGAAACTGAGATAAATAGGATTAAATTACTTACCCAGGGTCATGCAGTTAGTAAGTTTCTGAGACCAGATTTGTACTCAGGTCTTCCTAACTCCACACATAGTGATCTATCTACTGCACCACCTAGCTGCCCAATCAATATAATAATCATCAACGAACACATTAATATATGTAGAGAAATATCCTAGGCATCACAGGAAGCATAAGATTATATGAAAGATGGTTACCACACTCAGTAATGTCACAGTCTAGCAGAGGTTTGTGGAATTTACATAAAAATCTGTAATATATAGGATTCTTGATCTGGAGCTGGAAGGGACCTTAAAAGTCATCTTCTCCAACCCTCTTCCTTTATACTAAAGGAAACCGAATCCCAGGAAAATGTGTGATTTCCTTAACGTTTCTTAGATAGTAAGCATCCCAGGAAGGATTTGAACCCAGGTCCAATGACTCCAAAGTCAGTGAGTACTCCTTCCACTGGGCTGAACTGCATCTATGAAAAGAGAAATAGAAAACAAGTCTTATGAGATGTTCAAGAGGTAAAGGATGAATACTAATAGGGAAGATGAGAAAAGGTTTAGTGGAATAGATGGCATTTGAGCTGGACCTTAAAGGTAGGAAATAGTGTTGTAGGAGCAGGAGGAGAACATTCCAGGAATAAAAACTAGCATGATCAAAGGCAAAGAATGGGATACTGCACGACATGTCTTGGAGATGATGAGTAGCTCAGTTTGGCTGGAATTAACACAGGTGAAGGAGGCACTATGGCTAGAAAGTTAGAGCAGTGTCATATTGGGGAGGACCTTAAGTGCTAGGCAGAAGAGTTTGAACCTTATTCAAGTATCAGTGGAAAGGCACTGAATGTTCTGTGAGCTCTTCTCCAATTCCACTGCTGGAGGGACATACTCCACTTATGATCTGCTCCTAGGAGCTCACCATATTAATTTCAAACAATACAGATACCATATATCCTAGCCCTGCTGAAACACAGAACTTCTGAGTCAAAAGATCTGACAGCCTTATATAGTAGCTGGGACACTATCACACTTGGTTAAGTTAAATATTATTAGATTCTTCTTACAGGGAAAACAAACAAAAATGAGTTATAGAGAATTCAAGTGATTGTTCTAAGGTTACACAATTATTCAATGACAGCATGATAACCAGAACCCAGATTTCCAAACATTATGTCAAGGTCTTTAGCAGTTGTATATAAAAGAGTTGGAGATATAATCTACCAATTTAAATACAACTTAGGTCTGCAGTCTAGATTTTGAATCAAGAGAATTTTGTATTCAAATCCTGCCTCTGACATGAGCTGTGTAATGCTAAGCAAATCCCTGAACTTCTCTTATTCTCAGTTTTCCTATCTATAATGATGATGATACTAATTATAATGATAACAGCCTATATTTATATAATACACACACATATAGAAAGGTTTTCATATATAAAGATATGTGCTCATTATATATATTTATATGATTTATATAAATTTATATGTTTATTATATGGAAATATTATATTTATAGAATATTTAAGTAAATAAGTATATAAATATATTTACATATTTGTATATATTATATACACACATATGAACGTGAATATGTGTATATATATACATATATATATACGTGTGCATAAGTGTATATGCATATTTATATAGACACATACACATTTATATAGACACATAACATTTGGTTATTATTATATTTTTGTGTTCAGTTCACAGATGAGGAATCTTAACCTGATCATGCTTAAGTGAATTGCCCAGGATCACAAAGCCAGTAGGTGTATGAGGCAAGATTTAAATAACTGTAGTATCCATCTGATTGAGTAATGAGACTCAGATGAGATAATGCATCTGAAGTGCTTTGTGAAACATATAGCTTTATATAAATAGCAGCTATTATCATTTGTTAGCTTCTATGTGCCCTCCTGATTTTTTTTAACTTGAAACTGTCTTTATATATTTGAGACAACATTTTGGCTTTTCGGAAGGTGTTTAAATTATCCTAAAAATTTAGCTCAACTCTCCATTTCACTTTGCATATTGTAAATGATACCTTTTATATTATCCTTATATATTTCATCAGATTGTTATTATTTTTGGTGTCTGTGTGGAAGCTAGTAACACACTTTCCTGGTTTGTACCCCTAAGTTATGGAACCACTAAAAGAAAATTTTCATTAAGTGTGCCCTGAAATCATTAAAGAAAATTCTGTGGTGGAAGGTAGTGGGGTCCCCTAAGGAAGCAGTGGATAATTTGTTGTCTGGGAAGTCCTGTGAACAGTACTCAGTTTGGTCATGTTTACTTGAAGTAATATGGGAGCAAGAAAGAAACTTAATATCATTTCTCTTCTTCTACATAGGTGTGTCATTCTTATTTTCTTCACTTAATATAACTTAGGGCTATAAAGGTCCAAAAGGATGGAGTGGTCTCATTCTTTCTTACTTAACTTTGCCTCCCACTCACTTTGCCAAAGGAGGGGTAAACATACCCAGATTGGAAAAAGAGCTTGTTAAAGCTCCCCAGCCAATCAATGGAAGGATAGGGCCCATGAGAAGCCCATGCACTTCCAGATGGGTGAGATAGGGAGACGTAGCATTTAAATAATCAGGCAACTAAAAATAAGTAAACAAGCAAATGAATAAATAAATACTGTACCCAAATCAATGTCCTCTTAAGTTTGAAATGATATATATTTTTGCCCATCAATTGGGGAATGGCTAAAGAAGTCGTGGTATATGAATGTAATGGAACACTATTGTTCTATAAGAAATGAGGAGCAGACAGACTTCATAATAACCTGGAAAGACTTATATGATCTGATGCTGAGTGAGGGGAGCAGAATCAGGAGAACATTATGCATGATTACAGTCATATGGTATCTGTGATGACTAACTTTGATAGACTTAGCTCTTCTCAGCAATGCAAAGTTCTAAGATAGCTCCAAAATATTCATGACGGAAAAAGCTATCCACATCCAGAGAAAGAAATATGGAGTCTGAATGCTGACTGAAGCAAACTATTTGCTCTCTCTCCCTCTCTCTCTCTCTTTCTCTCTCTCTCTCATTTTTTTTTGTTTCCTTTCTCATGGCTCATTCCATTGGTTATAATTATTCTTTAGAACTTGACTATTGTGAAAATAAGTTTAATGTGAAGGTGCATGTAGAACCTATATCAGATTACAAGTTGTCTTGGGCAGGGAGGGGGGATGAGAGGGTAGGGGGGAAAATTTGGAACTCAAAAACCTGTGTAACTGAGTGTTGTAAACTAAAAATAAAAAGGAAATAAAAAAGAAATGATATATTTTTGAAATGAATTTGATAATTATACAATGAGATATGCATGTATATAAAATCCTTTTATTAGCTATCAATAGACATAAAAGTAAAAAAAAAATTGTGTCTCTACAGAAGGCAAACTTCCTTGTTCTAAAGTGATGTTTTCTTAAAATCTCATGTGTGGGTAATATAATTTCAATCATAGGATCACAGAATTTCAGAGATTTAAAAAAACTTCAAATATTATCAAGACCAAATTCTTCATCTTACACATCAAGAGACTGAGTCAGAAAGTTATTAACTGACGCCATAGTTTGGGACTAACAGCAACTAGCTGCAGCCTGTGCCTTCTCTCTCTTCTTCATTGGGAGTTACAGGACAGGTACACAATCATAGCTCATATTTCTATGGTGTTTTACTTGAAATACTCTCCAAGTGGTGAGTTGTATAGGTAATAATGACTATTTTAAAAAGGAAGAAACTAAATCTGAGACAATAGAGCTAGCTTACCCTATGCCATTAAACAAGTAAGTCATGGGACCAGAGAATGAGTCCAAGTTTTCTGCTTTGCAAGGTCAATGTTTTTCCTCTTTCACTGCCTCTCATGCACATACAGTCAGTGCCTAATTTTCCCGCCATGGAAGGGATTCAAAAATCCTTTATTGGTCTTGTTGTGCAGGTAGTGGGAAAGAAGGAGAGGGAGGGAGAATAGCAGAGATAAAAATCTCTCACCTTCACTTAATCCATAGAGGGAAGTCATCCAATTATCTTGAATATTTCAATGTTTAAGACCAGTGTGTGTGTGTGTGTGTGTGTGTGTGTGTGTGTGTGTGTGTGGTTAATGTTTGCTGCAACATTTGGTTTCAGAAAAAAATCCCCTATTTAGTATTTCCCTTCTCATATTTCTGACAGCCTCATTGTCAGTGATGTGACATCAGTGTGCAGTGTGTCTATCATGAGAAAATGCATTATTCATTTACATTATGAATGAACTTTAAAAACAAAAATGTCATGGATAATGTGCTGAAACTGACAAATATGTAGTATATCTAATTGTACAAGAGGATTCTGACTGATACAGGATACTATATTCTCTATTTTTCATACATGACTTATTAGCTATAATAGTGTTTTGTACATTCTAGTTCTAAAAGAAGCCTTTTCATGTTATCAAATAAAGGAAAGGACAATATCGTAAAGCAAAAATAAAGCAATGGACATTCCCACATATATGCCATTCGTTATTCAATTCCAATTTATGGATATTTTACTAAAAGAATGAATGCACATCTGAATGACATGGGACCAAATCTCCATAATTTGTATATTATCAAATGCACTCTGGCCTACTGAATGGTTACAAATTAGACTTTGATAAGCAATTGTTTCTATGTGAGATAGGAGTATCTTAGAGAGTTAATAGAAGCTAGCTAAGAGATTCTCTCAAGACCAGACAACGAGACCTATGTCTTTTTTATTGGATGATTTGATACAAAAGTCAAGAAAAGAGAAAGGTGATAAAAAGAATGGTAGATGTTTCTGGTCTGTCAGTGACACAAACACCAATGAGTATCTATAAAGGCTGGCTGCTTTTAAACAAAGTTTTCAAATGGTAGAAGTTAATCTTAGTATACCATAATCTCTTCTCCAAACCTGTCAGCTAATTTCACATTTTCATCCTGATTTGAAATTTTAAAAAAATCCTATAAAATGCAGACAAGGTTTTATTTTCTGAATTTTAATTTGCTAGAGGCAGCAGAGTTCTGTGGAGAGACAATCAGATTGTAAAGAGAAAGACTTGGATACAAGTCTTGCATCTGATGCATAATAATTGTATGACTTGGATCAAGTTATTTAAACTGTCAGCGTTCCTGACAGCTCTGTGAGATTATGACTCACATATCAGGTAACAATCTGCACTGATAGGGGAAGTTACTTACCTAAACCAATGAAATCATAGTCCAAAAAAATTAAAAGTATAAAATTGCAAGAATAGCTCACTTAGTTTCACATTGCATTGTGTAAAGCATTGCAGTGCAAGTTAGACTTGGAGTCAACATGTTCTCCTTCTCCAAAATGAGTGTGACTTTGGGCAACTCACCGAACCTTTCTGTGTATGAGCCTCTGCTTCAGTAACATAGGAATGCTGGACTTTTTCTTGTAGAAATGACTGGAAACGTGGGGGGGGGAGCCAATATGGTGGCTGGAAAGCAGGGACTAGTGTGAGCTCCCCACCATGCCCCTCCAAAAACCTATAAAAATGGCTCAGAACAAATTCTAGAACTGCAGAACCCACAAAATGGCAGAGGGAAGCAGGGATCCAGCCCAGGACAGCCTAGATGGTCGATGGATGAGGTCTATCATGCATGGAGCGGAGGGGAGCAGAGCTCAGGCTGGGACGCAGCAGGACCAACAAGACCAGGAGCTGGGCAGGACAGGCCCTAGCACCCTGAATCAGTGAGCTGTGGCAGTAACCAGACTTCTCAACCCACAAGCACCAAAGACAACAGAGAAGGTTAGTGGGAAAAGCTGCCGGGGACAGAGTTCACGGTTTGGCCACTGCCCCAGGGGCAGTGGGGGAGGTTCAGATACAGAACTACAGCTGCAGTTACTTCCGGCCCCAGGCCCACGTGGTGGGAGGAATTAAGTGGCAGATCAGAGCAGGAGTGCAGAGCCTGCTGAAGATTTGTGTCAGGTCCGGGTAGGTGGTTCTTGAGGAAGGAGGAGTGCTGGGGTGGCAGAGCTGGCTGTATAGAAATAGCTCTGAAATCAATGGCACATCCCCTCAAGCTTGGAACAAAGTACTACTTGCTCTACAAGCAGTCATACCCCGACAAAAAACTCAAGGGTCAAGTAAGTTGGCTGGGAACATGGCCAGGCAGTGAAAACACACCCAGGTTCAGTCTCGGACTTTGGAATCCTTCTTTGGTGAAAAAGAAGACCAAAACGTACAGCCTAAAGAAGTCAACAAAGTGCAAGAGCCTACAACAAAAGCCTCCAAGAAAAACATGAACTGGTCTCAGGCCATGAAAGAGCTCAAAAAGGAGCTGGAAAAGCAAGTTAGAGAAGTAGAGGAAAAATTGGGATGAGAATGATGCAAGAAAACCATGAAAAACAAGTCAATGACTTGCTAAAGGATACCCCAAAAAATACTGAAAAAAATATTGAAGAAAACAACACTTTAAAAAAATAGACTAATTCAAATGTCAAAAGAGCTCCAAAAAGCCAATGAGGAGAAAAATGCCTTGCAAGTCACAATTAGCCAAATGGAAAAGGAGATCCAAAAGACCACTGAAGAAAATACTACCTTAAAAATTAGATTGGAGCAAGTAGAAGCTAGTGACTTTATGACAAATAAAGATATTATAAAACAGAACCAAAGGAATGAAAAAATGGAAGAAAATGTCAAATATCTCATTGGAAAAACCACTGACTTGGAAAATATATCCAGGAGAGATAATTTTAAAATTATTGGACTACTTGAAAGTATGATCAAAAAAAAGAGCATAGGGAGCGGAGCCAAGATGGCGGCTGGTAGGCAGGGACTAGAATGAGCTCCCTACCGAGTCCTTCCAAAAACCTATAAAAAATGGCTCTGAACCAATTCTAGAATGGCAGAACCTACAGAACAGCAGAGGGAAGCAGGGCTCCAGCTCAGGACAGCCTGGATGGTCTCTGGGTGAGGTCTATTCCACACGGAGCTGGGAGCTGGGAGCTGGGAATGGAGTGGAGCAGAGCCCAGCCTGAGCAGCGTGGAACAACCAAACTTGGAGTTGGGCGGATGGGGCCCCTAGCGCCCTGAATAGGTGAGCTACGGCAGTTACCAGACCCCCTCAACCCACAAACACCAAAGACTGCTGAGAAGGTTAGTGGGAAAAGCTGGGGGAGTGGAAGGAGTTCGTGGTTCGGCTTCCAGCCCCGGGGGCAGTGGAGGCGGGGCAGCTACAGTTGCTGCTGCTTCTGACCCCAGGCCCACTTGGTGGGAGGAATCAAGTGGCGATCAGAGCAAGAGTGAAGAGCCTGCTGAAGATCTAAGCCCAGCCCGGGCTGGGGGTTCTTGGGGAAGGAGAAGTGCCGGGGTGACAGAGCTGGCACCTCCTCCTCAAACGTGGAACATAGAACTCCTTAGTCTACAAGCAGTCATACCCCACTGAAAAACTCAAGGGTCAAGTTAGTTGGTTGGGAATATGGCCAGGCAGCGAAAGCACACCCCGATTCAGTCTCAGACTTTGGATTCTTTCTTTGGTGACAAAGAAGACCAAAACATACAGCCTAAAGGAGACAACAAAGTCATAGAGCCTACAACAAAAGCCTCCAAGAAAAACATGAACTGGCCCCAGGCCATGGAAGAGCTCAAAAAGGATTTGGAAAAGCAAGTTAGAGAAGTAGAGGAAAAATTCGGAAGAGAAGTGAGAAGGATGCAAGAAAACCATGAAAAACAAGTCAATGACTTGCTAAAGGAGACCCAAAAAATACTGAAAAATACACTGAAGAAAACAACACCTTAAAAAATAGACTAACTCAAATGGTAAAAGAGCTCCAAAAAGCCAATGAGGAGAAGAATGCCTTGAAAGGCAGAATTAGCCAAATGGAAAAGGAGGTCCAAAAGACGACTGAAGAAAATACTACTTTAAAAATTAGATTGGAGCAAGTGGAAGCTAGTGACTTTATGAGAAATCAAGATATTATAAAACAGAACCAAAGGAATGAAAAAATGGAAGACAATGTGAAATGTCTCCTTGGAAAAACCACTGACCTGGAAAATAGATCCAGGAGAGATAATTTAAAAATTATTGGACTATCTGAAAGCCATGATCAAAAAAAGAGTCTAGATAACATCTTTCAAGAAATTATCAAGGAGAACTGCCCTGATATTCTAGAGCCACAGGGCAAAATAGAAATGGAAAGAATCCATCGATCGCCTCCTCAAATAGATCCCAAAAAGAAATCTTCTAGGAATATTGTCACCAAATTCCAGAGCTCCCAGATCAAGGAGAAAATACTGCAAGCAGCCAGAAAGAAACAATTTGAGTATTGTGGAAACCCAATCAGAATAATGCAAAATCTGGCAGCTTCTACATTAAGAGATCAAAGGGCTTGGAATGCGATATTCCGGAGGTCAATGGAGCTAGGAATAAAACCAAGAATCACCTACCCAGCAAAACTGAGTATCATGTTCCAAGGCAAAATATGGATTTTCAATAAAATAGAGGACTTTCAAGCTTTCTCAGTGAAAAGACTAGAACTGAATAGAAAATTTGACTTTCAAACACAAGAATCAAGAGAAGCATGAAAAGGTAATCAAGAAACAGAAATTGCAAGGGACTTACTAAAGTTGAACTGTTTTGTTTACATTCCTACATGGAAAGATGATGTGTATGATTCATGAGACCTCAGTATTAGGGTAGATGAAGGGAATATGCATATATATATGTGTATATATATATATATATATATATATATATATATATATATGTTTATGTGTATATAGAAGTGAATGTGTATGTATGTATATATCTATGTGTATGTGTATGTATGTGTGTATGTATGTATATATGTGTATATATGTATATATACATACATATATACATACATATATACAGACATATATACATATATATGTATGTATATATGTATATATATGTAAAAGAGAGAGAGCAGACACAGGGTGAGTTGAAGATGAAGGGAAGATATCTAAAAGAAATAAAATGAAATTAAGGGATGGGAGAGCAACATACTGAGAGAGGGAGATAGGGAGAGATAGAATGGGTTGGATTATCTCACATAAAGGTGGCAAGAGGAAGAAGTTCTGTGGGAGGAGGGGAGAGGGCAGGTGAGGGGGGGAATGAGTGAACCTTGCTCTCATCAGATTTGGCCTGAGGAGGGAATATCATACATACTCAGCTGGGTATCTTACCCCACAGAAAAGAAGAGGGAGGAAGATAAAAAAAAAATAAAAGAGGGAGGGTGATGGAGGGGAGGGCAGTTGCGTGTGGAGGTAATCAAAAAAACACTTTGGAAAGGTGACAGGGTCAAGGGAGAAAATTCAATAAAGCAGGATGGGTTGGGAAGGAGCAAAATGTAGTCAGTCTTTCACAGCATGAGTATTGTGGAAGGGTTATACATAATGATACATGTGTGGCCTATGTTGAATTACTTGACTTCTTAGGGAGGGTGGGTGGGAAGGGAAGAGGGAAGAGAATTTGGAACTCAAAGTTTTAAAAACAGATGTTCAAAAACAACAAAAAAAAAGTTTTTGCGTGCAACTAAAAAATAAGATACACAGGTAATGGGGCGTAGAAATTTATCTTGCCCTACAAGAAAGGAAGGGAAAAGGAGATGAGAGGGGAGGGTGGGTGACAGAGGGGAGGGCTAACTGGGGAACAGGGCAACCAGAAAATATGCCGTCTTGGAGTGGGGGGGAGGGTAGAAATGGGGAGAAAATTTGTAATTCAAACTGTTGTGAAAATCAATGCTGAAAACCAAATATGTTAAATAAATAAATTTAAATTAAATTAAAAAACAAACAAAGAAACAAAAAAAAAGAGCGTAGATATCATCTTTCAAGAAATTATCAAGGAGAATTGCCCTGATATTCTAGAGCCAGAAGGTAAAATAGAAATTGAAAGAATCCACAGATCACTTCCTTAAATAGATCCCAAAATGAAAACTCCTAGGAACATTGTCACCAAATTCCAGAGCTCCCAGGTCAAGGAGAAAATACTGCAAGCAGCTAGAAAGAAACAATTTGAATATTGTGGAAAAACAATCAGGATAACACAGGATCTTGTAGCTTTCACATTAAGGGACCGAAGGGCTTGGAATATGATACTCCAGAGATCAATGGTGCTGGGATTAAAGCCAAGAATCACCTACCCAGCAAAACTGAGTATCATGCTCCAAGGCAAAATATGGATTGTCAATTAAATAGAGGACTTTCAAGCTTTCTCAGTGAAAAGAGCAGAGGTGAATAGAAAATTTGACTTTCAAACACAACACTCAAGAGAAGCATGAAAAGGTAAACAAGAAAGAGAAATCATAAGGGACTTACCAAAGTTGAACTTTTTTGTTTATATTCCTACATTGAAAGATGATGTGTATGATTCATGAGACCTCAATATCATAGTAGCTGAAAGGAATGTGCATATACATGTGTAAACATATATATATATATATATATATATATATATATATATATACATATATACACATATACACACACACGTGTGTGTGTGTCTATGTATGTATATATGTAGGTATATATACATATATATGTGTGTATACACACACACACACACACACACACAAAGGGCACAGAGTGAGTTGAATATGAAGGGATGATATCTAAAAAAATAAAATCAATTTAAGGGTTAAGAGAGGAATATATTGAGAGAGGGAGAAAGGGAGAGATAGAATGGGGTAAATTATCTCACATAAAAGTGGCAAGAAAAAGTGGTTCTGTAGGAAGGGAAGAGGGGGCAGGTGAGGGGGAATGAGTAAATCTTGCTCTCATCGGATTTGACCTGAGGAGGGAATACCATACATACTCAGTTGGGTATCTTACCCCACAGGAAAGAAGGAGGAAGAAGATAAAAAAGGGGGGATGATAGAAGGGAGGGCAGACAGGGGGAGGAGGTAAGAAAAAACAAACATTTTCGAAAAGGGACAGGGTCAAGGAAGAAAATTCAACAAAGGGGGATAGGTTAGGAAGGAGCAAAATATAGTTAATCTTTCACAACATGAGTATTGTGAATGGGTTTTACAGAATGATACGCATGTGGCCTATGTTGAATTGCTTGCCTTCTTAGGGAGGGTGGGTGCAGAGGGAAGAGGGGAGGGAATTTGGAACTCAAAGTTTTAAAAACAGACGTTCAAAAACAACAACAACAAAAAAGTTTTTTCGTACAACTAGGAAATAAGATACACAGGCAATGGGGCATAAAAATTTATCTTGCCCTACAAGAGAGGAAGGGAAAGGAGGATGGGAGAGGAGTGGGGTGACAGATGGGAGGGCTGACTGGGGAATGGGGCAACCAGAATATATGCCATCTTGGAGTGGGGGGAGGGTAGAAATGAGGAAAATATTTGTAATTCAAACTTTTGTGAAAATCAATGCTGAAAACTAAATATATTAAATAAATTTAAAAAAAAGAAAGAAAAAGAAAAGAAATGACTGGAAACAAAATATGGCTGAATAATGTCATACAATAGTGTTATATTTGTAATAAGCAATGAGTTTGAGGAAGTATGAAAAATGGGGAGACTTGTGAGAACTAATGCATAATCAAGTGATAAAAAGCAAGAGAACAGTATATACAATGACTATAACAATATGAATGAAGGGAACATTTTAAAAATTCTGAATAGTGTTTAAAAGTATGACCGATATTGTCTCTGTAAAAGGAATAAAGAAATGTACCTTGCTCCCATTTCTTAGTAGACAGGTCAGAGGACCATTGATGAAGAATGTCACATATACTGCCAGATGTGGTCACAGTGTCTGTTTTTGCTTACCTGGTTTTCTTTGAAGAAGGAAGAAAGAAAAAAAAGGAAGGGAAGGAGGAAGGAAGGAAGGAAGGAAGGAAGAAGGAAAAACTTCTAATGAAGGTGCAAGGCATATTGAGAAATGAGTGTGATAATTTTTTTTTCTAAATCAATATATCTTTTTGAAAGAAAAAGGAAAAAAATAGATTGCTAAACTGGATAATATCTAAGATACTTTACAGTTCTAAAACTTTCTTTAATAGTATTTTGCCCTTTTTTGCCTTCAAATTAATGTGCTCATCCACTGATGTCCTCCATGCCTCATCATGCCTTAGAAATTATCAGTCACTAGTTAGTCAACAAGCATTTACAAAGCACCAAATACATGCCTGGTATTTTGCTAAGTGCCGGGGATACAAAAGAAAAGAAAAAAAATTCAATCTCAAAGCATTCATAGTTTAAAGAGGAGACAATGGGCAAACAAAAATGTGCAAATAAGATATAGACAAGGTAAAATGGGGGCGGGGAGCAATCTAAGGAAGGTGAGGTAAGACTGGGAAAATCTTTTTAGAGAAGGTGAAAATTTAGAGATGCTTGAAGGAACCAGGGAGGACAGGAGACATAAATGAAGAGGGAGTGAATTTCAGGTATTGAGGACAGATAGTGAAAAAGTCAAGAAATAGAGAGATGGAATATCTTGTGTAAGGAAGAGCAAGGAGGCCAGTGTCATCAGATTGTAGATTATGTATGTGGGAGAGTTTTGGGAGGAACAAAGAATTAGAAAACTTGGGAGGTAGGAGGGGGCCAGTTTATATAAGACTTTGAATGCTGAACAGACTATATTATATTTTATCATATTTTATGTTATATTATTTATGTTATACAGTATACATGGAAAATAATGAACAGGTGGGAAATTGTAAGTCACGAACTTTAGAAAAATGTATTTGATAACTGAATGAAGGATGGGCTAGAGTAGGGAAAGACTTGATGTATGGAGACTTAAATATTTGAATATAGCAATAATACATGCTTGAAGTAATAAGGGCCTGTTGTGGGGTGGTGGCAGTGTCAGAGGATTGATGAGTCAGGTTGCAGAGGTTGAATTGACAAGACTTAACACATCTGATATGAGTGCTGTGAACAAGGAGTCAAGGATGATACTTAGTCTATGAGCTTGGACAACAGAGAAGGATGCTACAGCATTAGTAAAAAAGTTAGGAAGAAGAACTAGCTTGGGAAAAAATATGAGTTCAATTTCGAAAATGTTGAGTTAAGATGTCTACAAGCTGTCTCTTTGAGGGTGTCCAGTAGTCTAGAGAAGATATAAGAGTAGAAGTTAGGAAAGAGATTAGGGCTATATAAATAAATTTGGAAATAATCCACATAGAAATAATAATTGAATCCATAGGAGGCAATTATCTCACCAACACAAATAATACAGAGAAAAGATCTTGATCTATTGAAGAACATGTGAGCAGAGGCCAAGCCCTGGCTGATCTTATCAAACTGGACCAGTTCTGAAAATGAACCTGACAGTGGAATAGATTTATCTCATAACAGGCCAAATCTAAGTGCAGAGAGGCTTATCACTAGATGGGCCAAAATATAATCAATTTTTCAGCCCCAGCAGCTCTAGAAGCCTACTTATTAGCCTGTACAGCAACAGTAACCTGTGCATTATATTGTGACATAATCATGTGTTAAAAATGAATATCTAAAGAATCCAAATACTTCTTCCCAGGGGACTGTTTTATTCAACTCTATTTTCTCTGTTCAGATCAGTTTCATGAGATAGGGGTGAAAGTAAAGACAGGGAACAATACCAGGGGGCAAAGAGATTTCATAGAATTATAGGAAAAATCATATGAAAATTGGGCTTGATTTCACCAGGGTAGAGACATACTTCTATTTTTCTCTCACAAAGAGAATAGTCAAATGACAGAGGGTAAAGTCCAAATCTGAAAGGTTTTATAGCTACTCTTTTCAAACAGCCTCCTACCCAGCCCACAAGAGCAAAGAATATAAAGAAACATGAGGACTAGCCAAGTTGGAAAGTTAAAACTTTTGAGAAAACATTGTCTGCCTTGTTTCCATATGTGTTTGTCCTATCTCCTTTATATCACAGAGTTATTTGGGACAACCATTCAGACTACCACAAAATGATTTCACAAATAGTCCCATTTGAGCCTCAAAATAAATTGTGAGGTGGATAGTAAAATACAAATTATTATTTTTGATCATTTTATTTTTATTTGTAATATAATTTATTAAATACTTCAAAAATATGTGTAAAGTTATATTTTTTAAACTGAATTCCAAATTCTTTCCCTTCTGCCTATCCCTCTCTCGTACCTTGAGAAGGCAAACAATATGCTATCAGTTATACATGTAAGGTCATTTACCTCAAATTTCCAATTTAGCTATATCATAAAAGAAAACATGAAAAAAAATAAGAAAAAATAAAGAAAGTTTTAAAAAAGTGTATACTTTCTCCTGTACTCAGAGTTCATCAGTTCTTTCTCTGGAGGTAGGCAGCATTTTGCATTGTGTGTCTGGATTGTTTTTATGATTACACTATTTTGTAATATAGTTTGAAATCTGGTGTTACCAGACCACCTTCCTTCCTATCTTTTAATCAATTCTTCAATTTATCTTTCAGATGAATTTTACTATTTTCCCCACTCTATAAAATAACTCTTTGGTAGTGATTAATATTAATTTTCTATTTGGCATTTAGATGTCATTCTTTGTGCAAAAAGGGTTTTGTAATTGTATTTATTTTGTCCCTGGGTTTGTCTTGGCAGATAGACTCCCAGTTGTTTTGTATTGTCTGCAATTATTTAAAATATAAATTCTCTATCTCTTGTTGGTTTTTTCTTATGGTATATAGATATGGTGATTATTTGAGTCAGCTTATTTTATAGCCTGCAATTTTACTGAAGTCGTTAATTGTTTCAACTGGTTTTTAGTTGATAACTTTAGGATTCCCTAAGTGCGTCATCATATCATCTGCAAAGAGTAATGACTTTATTTTTTGTTTCAGTGCCTATTTTTATTGCTCCAATTTCCTTTTCTTATCTTATTGGTATGGCTAGCATTTCTAATATAATGTTGGATAGTAGGAGTGATAATGGACAATGTTTCTTCGCCCGAACTTATTGTGAAGCTTTAAATTTCATCCCCATTATAGATAATGCTTGCTCTTGGTTTTAGATAGATAATGCTTATTATTTTAAGAAGGGTTCCAATGATTACTATGCTTGCTAGTGTTTTTCATAGGAATTGACATTGTATTTTGTCAAAAGCTTGTCTGCATCTATTGATACAACCATATGATTTTTGTTGTATGTATTCATATCACTTCATTTTCTACTGTGCATTTTATGAAGATGCATCTTCTCTTTTTATCCCTTTTAACCCAGCCTATTTTCCCTTTTGTTTGAAATCATTATGGCTGTCCCTGCATTATTTTACTGTAGATGAAGCATTAGAGTATGTTGTCCCCTTTATTTTATCTCTCTCTCTCTCTCTCTCTCTCTCTCTCTCTCTCTCTCTCTCTCTCTCTCTCTCTCTCTGTTTCAAGTGTGTTTCTTGTAAATTTATTGTTGGTTTCTGGTTTCTAACACAATCTGCTACTAACTTTCTGTTTTATTACTGAGTTCACCCCATTCACATTCACAGTTGTGATAACTGTGCATTTCCCTCCATACTATTTTCTTTGGTTTATCCTCTCTCTCTTTTTCTCTTATCCTTCATTCAAATCAGTTTTGCTTCTGACCACTGCCTTCCTTCATCCACCCTCCCTTTTATTATCACTGGACTTTTATTGCTTTTCCTCCCTACCTCCTGGTTGGTATTTCTATACCCAATTGAGAACCATATTATCGCCATATAATCATCACATTCTGTTTTTTTTTTTCAGTCCAAAAATTGGTTTGTAACCTTTCATATCATAATTGTTACATGGTATAATTCTGTTCCTCACACTGCTTAAAAGGTACACAGAGCATCAACGTATTCACCAGTTGAATAAAAATACACATTTATCTCTTGCATATTGTGAGTCTCAAACCTAAAATTCTCTGTGCATGTCAGTATATTTCTGAAAGCCAACTTGCATGTTTTGTTTAGAGTGCTCCAGTACTATAGGTATTGTCACTTAACTCAATGAAGAACCAGGGTGCAAGGGGAGCAGACAAGGAGGCAAAGCTTCTATGAGTAAATCATGTGATATAAGACTTGCATCTTTCCTCATTATCTAAACTGTACAGATCATATGCCAGTAATACAGCTCACTAATAAATTATTTTAAGTAATACCAGCACATTTCTAAAAAGGTCACATAATGGTCACACCCCACATTTTACAAAAAAAATGGCATAAAATCTGTGACAGTTATGTGTTGAATGTATGTATACACACATATATGTCATTATCTATATTTCTATATCTATACCTCTCTATGTATCTATGTAATTTCCCTCTTTGAACCAATTCAGTTGAGAATGAGGTTTAAGCATCGACAGCCATTTTTCCCTATGCTGTAAAAACTCTTCTTTGTGCATCTCTTTTATTTGAGATAATTTCCCCCATTCTTCTTCTCACTTCCCAGACCATCCTTTTTTCTTGTTCAACTTTTTTTCATCATCCCATTATAATCAACTCCCTACCACACTTTTTTTCTATTTCAAATTCTTGTAACTGCTTTCATAATGATAAAGTTCTTAGAAGCTGCACATATCTTCCCATATAGAAACATAAACCATTGAAGCTTACCTTATGATTTTTCATTCCTGTTAACCTTTTTATGCTTCTCTTGAGTCTCGTATTTGAAGGTAATATTTTCTACTCAGCTCTGGTCTTTTCATAAAAAAAGAAAGTCCTTGATTTTATTAAATATCCATTTTTTCCTTGATTGATTATACTCAGATTTTCTGGGTAGGTTGTTCTTGGTTGTAATTCTAGGGGTTTTTGGTTTATTTTTTTTTCTTTTGGAATGTCATATCACTTAAGCCCTCTACTCCTTTTACATAGTAGATGCTAAATGTAGGGTGATCATGACTGTGGATCTGAATCATTTCTTTCTTGTTGTTTGAAGTAATTCATCTTTGATCTGGTACCTTTGGAATTTGGGCATACTATTCCTGGTGGTTTTCATTTTGGGCTCTCTTTCAGGTGGTGATGTATTGATTCTTGTATTTGAAAGTCAAATTTTCTATTCAACTCTGGTCTTTTCATTGAGAAAGCTTGAAAGTCCTCTATTTTATCAAAAATCTAATTAATTTACTTATTCAGTTCCATACCAATCAAACTACTAAAAATTATTTTACAAAGCTGGATAAAATAACAATAAAATTCATCTGGAAGAATAAAAGGTCCAGAATATCAAGGGAGTTAATGAATCCCCTTTGATTCAAGTATATCAGGGCACTTTTTCCTTTATAATTTCTTGAACTATGCTGATGTATTGTCACTTTTTTGGCTTTCATGTGGTCCAATTATTCATAAATTATCTTTCTATAATCTATTTTCTAAATCAGTTGTTTTTTTCCAATGAGATATTTCACATTTTCCTTATTTTTTCTGTTGACTGTGTCATACTGTATCCCAATGTCTCATAGAATCATTTTATTCCACTTCCAAATCCTAATTTTATGTGTTTTAGTGAGCTTTTGTACTTCTTTTCCCATTTGTCCAATTCTGTTTTTAAAGATTTTCATTTCTCCAGTACACTTTCATGCCTTTTTTTTACCAAATATTATAATAATTTTTTTCATTATTTTCCCTATCAATTTTTTGCTTATTTTGTCTACTCCTTTTATTTGATTTTTAAAATTGTGGTTATCTCTTCTAAGAATTCTTTTTAAAATATTTTTAAAAAATTATTTATTTATCTTTAGTTTTCAACATTCATTTTTATCAGATTTTGATTTCTAAATTTACCCCTCTTCTCTCCCCTTCCCCTTCCCAAGATGGCATGCAATCTGATGTAGGTTATACATGAATGATCATATTAAATACATATTCACATTAGTCATCTTGTGAAAGATAAATCAGAACAAAAGGGGAAAACATGAAAAAAAAGAAAGAGAAATATTGTTTGGATCTGCATTCAGACTCTGTAGTTCTTCCTCTGGATGTGGACAGCATTTTCCATCATGAGTCTTTTGGAATTGTCTTAGATCATAGCATTGCTGAGAAGAGCTGTGTTTTTCAAAGTTGATCATCAAACAATGGTGCATTTTTGTGTATAATGTTCTCCTGGTTCTGCTCACTTCACTCAACATCAGTTTTGGAATATCACATTCCAGGCCCTGCAATCATTTAATGTAGAAGTTTCTAAGTCCTGTATAATCCTGACTGTGGTTTCATGTTATTTAATTTTTTTTTCTTTCTGGTTACTTTTATTATTTTCTCTTTGAACTGTTAATTTTGGAATTTGGCTATGGTATTCCTTGGAGTTTTTATTTTGGGGTCTCTTTTGGGGGTGGTCAGTGGATTCTTTCATTGAGTATTTTATCCTCTTGTTCTAGGATGCCAGGCCAGTTTTACTTGATAATTTCTTGAAAGATGATGTCCATGCTTTTTTTTTTTATCTTGGCTTTCAGGTAGCCCAACAATTCTTAAATTATCTCTCCTAGATCTATTATCCAGGTCAATTATTTTTTCATACTACTACTCATTGTATACTACCACTTACTCTGCTATCTTGACTCCTGGAAGTCTCTAAGAATTCTTTTGGGCTTGTGTTCAGCTCAAATTTTTCCTCATTTGAGGCTTTGCTTGTAGCTTTTTTGACTTCATTTTCTTATTGTGAGTTATATTTTGATCTTCCCTGCCACCATAATAACTTTTTATGCCCAGGTTTTTTTTTTTTTGTTGTTGTTATTTGCTTATTTGTTTAGTCTATTTCTTGACTTTGTATTGTTTTTTGCTAAATTTGGGCTTTGTTTCTTGTGTGTGGGTGGACAGGAAGAGAACCACCCCATGATTAAAGCTTTTTATGTTGCTATTTTCAGAGCTAGTTCGAGGGGTTGAAAAGTTTTCAGTGTTTCCTAGGCTGTGTGATCTCAGGAGAGTTTTGGTTACTGCTCTCCTGGATTTCTCTCTGGTCATTTGCCAGAAAAGGCCCTTGATGAGTTGGGCTTGCGATCTATATTGCCCCTCATGATACCTGTTCCCTTAGAGTAGAAGAAAACCAAAAGTACTTTTCCCACTTCTTGAACTGTGACCCCCAAATCATAGGGAATAAAGTTGCTAAATGCCTTCCATTTTTATATCCAGTGCTTGTACATGGTTCCCCCATTATCTCCTTCTGACCGGTTACCAGGTATCCTTATAATCTCTGGCTTGAGACCTCCAGAAGCGGCTACTGCTTCTACCTAGTCCCACCACTGTTGTTGCATCTACATGGGCTCCATGACACACTTCATTCATGTGTCACAAATTCTTCCTTCCAACCTCTTAAGTTGTTTTAGACTGATAAAATAATTCACTCCAAACTTTTTTTTTGGAATTCCCACTTCAGCTTTCTATTTGGGACATTATTTAAAATTGTTTGGAGGAGAGTGATTGGAAAGATTATCTGAGTTCTTCTTCTACTCTGCCCCTGACTCTTTTTTTTAACATCTAAAAAAATTTTCCATGTAGTCAAATCCTTTTTTATAACAGAGAAAACTAAGGCACAGATTTGAAGTCAATGAATTCAACAAGTATTTATTAAATGCCTACTATGTGTATGGCTCTGTTCTAGTCACAGAGGATAAAAACACAGAGAATGAAACTTAGATAACTTAAGTAGTAAATAGCAATTCTAGCATTCAAAGTTCTCTGATAACAATCCCAGTTCTCTTTTCACTATGGAGGTAATACAGAGAAAGGTCTTGTTCTGGCCTACAACATAACAGTAACAGATCACCTCAGTCCCAGAGGCCCAGCATTTGACACACACACACACACACACACACACACACACACACACACACAGCCATTTTCGTAAACAAAGTATTCTAGAAATAAAGAGTTAGAATTGGAAGAGAACTCAAGAGATCCAAGTTCAATCCTCACATTTTGTAATTAAAATGCTGAACCCTAGAGTAGTTAAGTGACTTTGCCAAGTTTATGATTAGGTCCAATTGGGTCTTGGTGCATGAGGGGATGGCAATCTCTATTTTTAGAGTCACCATTTGAAAGAATAGTTATATTTAGTGTTCCTGGAAGCAGAGTGCAGAACAAGGAACAATGAATCAAAGTTGAAAAGAAGTAAATTCAGATTTGATGTAAGAAAAGATGAATTCTTAATAATTAGAGATATCCAAGAGGGGAGTGAGATCCCCCAACATGTTGTGATGAGGACATCATTGGCAGTCTTCAAACAAAGACTCGAATCAGGAACAGGAATTTCAGGTCAAGAGGGTGATGGAATAATAGATGTAAATGGAGGGGGAGTTAAATTTTAGTGCTGTATACTCTTAGAAAATCCTTTAATCATGTAGGTAGATGCACAAAGTGGAAAAGACATCTAGGTTTTGAGTCAGAGGACCTATATTGAAACTTGGAGCTCCCATTTACTACCTGTGTGATGTTAATGAATTTACTTAAGCTCTGTCAACTTCAGTGTCTTCATCTATAACATTGGGCCATTGAACTATCATTGTCTAATACTTTATAGTGGTAATTCCTTTCCTGTAGCATTCTACTTGATGATCAATGAGGTTCTTTCCAATAATCAGATTTGGGGATTCTGTAATTATATTTCCTTCCAGTTTTGATACTACTTTTTTAGACCTAAATCTTTCTTTAATATCCACTGTGTGCATAGAATTGTTTGTGGTGCTTGCAGTGCAGGGAGTTAAAAACCATAGTATTCAACTCAGAAAATGTTGCCATGGCCCCTATGGATAGATAAAATGCAGATATGTGGCATATTTATATTTATTGACTCACTAGAGTGAGATGCTATTTTAGTTTGTAAGAGACTTATTTTGAGAGCCAAGCTATTCCCCATGAGGACTTTAGTTTAAAAATATTTCTTTACAAAATTACTTCAGATAAAAATGTACCAGGAGATGTATAGTCTTAGAGTAAAGCTTGAATACAGGATTGTGTTCTTTCTCTTGATCTCCTGGGGCTTTCCTCTCGCTACTTCATGAACCTCTGAGGAAAATTATGAAGACATTTAGCTTCCTTTGGATATATCAATTTCTCATTGTATACAAGTATTGGAGAGAATCTCCTAAGAACTGAGCAACCCCAAAGTTACTATTAAAATAAAAACTCCACTAGAAAAAACATGCCAACTGAGAGCTATTTTCATGTCTTTGAAAGATTTATTTTTCTCTGTAAAAATCTCATATGCACTTATTTTGGTCTCTACAATGACATTTTTCTTCAACATAGGCCCCTCTGTTACTTCTTGGATGACTTCTAGACTGGATGGCCTTATTTTGCCCTTCATAATTCCCTCTTCTCAGATTGTGACCCTAAGGTTCTTGCTCTAACATATTTTTTTTATGAATCATCTGGGAAGACATCCAAAAGTGTTGAAGTACAGCCAGGAAGCTGTGGAAATATTGGAAGGGGCTGAAGAGAAACTGCTTAAAGGGTCAGAAAAAAATGTCAGAGAAGGTTAGGAAGCATTAAACCCGAGATAAGTCCAAACACATTGCCTAAGGTCAATATCATGTCACATCCAAAGACTGATAAATAGCAAGATTAGAAAAGTTATTTTGAGCCAGTTATTGCATTACTCTTCATTAATATAGGCTGGTTTTCATGAGATATGATTCTAAATGTGATGTTTAGCTCTATAATAGGGAAATGTTAGCATATGATTAGAGTATAGTGCCTGATGCATATCTATATTTGTGTACATATTTTTGGTGTTGAAATACATTTTATCATATATTATTTTAAACTATATTTCAGATATGTGAACATTGTAGCTTATTTGACTTGCAAACACCCCTAAATATTTGGAATAGTCAAGGGCTATATGAAAAATGACTTGTTTTGTTAACATCAGGAGCAATGTAGATCTAGGTGCCCATTTAAACTATTCTTATTTTAAGGGATAGAAATGGTTCTAATTTCATTTGTGTACCATGTATTTGTACTATTATGGAGGTGGATTTTTGGCTACATAATTAAGAGATTATAAAGTATTAAAATGTAGCACTATAAAGCCTCCATGCCATACTGGAACTTCCTTATTTTGGGTGGGAATTAGAGGTGTGTGGAGGGGGGCAGGATAGAGACAAATAGACAGAAATTGAGATACAGAGACCAAGAAATAGAGAACATGAACTTGGAACAGTGGGACAATTGCAAATTTGTCTTAATAATATTCTGAAAAGAATATTTAATTCTTATTTTGGACCACAAGAGAGAATCAAGAGTAGACATAGTCACATATACTCACTCAAGAGAGTATCAGAATTTGGAGAGTAACTTTACAGGAACTTCAAATATGAAGGAACTTAAGAAGATAAGGAATTCCTAGACAAAACTATATAGATTTCTTTCAATGGTAAAAATTAACTACTTTATCTTGTATTACTTTTGAATTAGTTTAATCTCTTTCCCATAATAAATAAAGCCTAAAAAAGTCAGTCTTGTGCAAATCATTGTAAGGGCACTCAGAGACTGTGGCAGAGACAGAGTAATAATTAGCACATGAGGTCTGTTAATTCTTTAAAAACATGAAATCTAACTGATAGTGAACTTGCCTATCAGGTGTTCAGCAATATGCAAAATTTTAAGAAGTGAGAGTTTAAAGCCCTTCTTAAACCTAGTAAGGTTCTAAGAAGAAAGCCCGGTGCCTTAGGAAGCTGAATGTGGGATATGGCCACCTTGATTAGAGCATATCATTCTCCTATTCAATGAAGCTAATCCTCAATCATTTCTCTTTCTCTGTTGACCATTCTCTAGGGGAAAACAATCAATGATGACTATATGGCTCAAATCTTTTCATTCCCCTCACCACACCACTAGAGGTTGCTGGTTCATGATTAGCTTAACAAATAAATCATGGATGAGATTTAAGCTCCCTTTTTGGAAAGTTGAACAAAATAATAACAAAATAATAAAATTATCCATGATAACTTAGAGTCTCCAGGCTGAGTTCGAAATTCTATCTACCATAGACTAAAGGGTCACTTCTCTGTCTTTCTTTCTCAATACCAAATCTCATTTTTCACTGCCTACTCCATCATGATCCTACTATTAACAAATTAGTAACAGATACAAATCAATAGAAGTTATGACTAGCCATCATTTTACATCAAGGAAGCTAATAGAAAAATCAAAAATTCCAAACAGCTCAAATAAGTTATATAGAACATGTCTACAAATTGTAAACAGAAGGTAAAGAGAGAATTAAACCTTCCCTTTCCACTCACTGGTCTCAGATATAATCAGTTCCAGCCATATCTGTGCTCCTTGTGTTTGAATAGATAGAATAATAAGTAGAGGTAGTTTTTGTCTCATCGGCACCCTAGACTTTTAGCCTCCATTCAAAGAACAAACTGGAACATGACTATCTACCCAACAATTAGACAATATACTAATATCAATATTACCACCACTAATTTCCCTTTCAATCTGTTAAACTAACATCATTACAGCTCATTGCCCTCTTACTGATTTCCAATGCTCATTCTCAGGATTGTAATTTAAGTGATTCCTTTCTGGCCTATGGAACTCTAATATCCATCATGCATTTCTCTATGTTCCAGAGGCAAGCCTAATGCATTGGCTAAAGCTAAATGCAATTAGTCACTAAATAAGCATCCTTTATAACCTGTAATATAGTACGACATAGCTTAGAATAATTATTACTTTTTTCAATTCCATATGCTGTCAGAGTAGTCAGTTAGTATTATCAGTATATAAATCAGTTGTCCATCCATTACAAATTTAAATTAGAAAGATATTTCTGAACTAATATTCTACTCATTCAAAGTAGTATATGCCCATAAGCTACATTCTTCCTAATAATACCTATCATTCTTTCTCAACTGCAATATATTATTCATTGCACTTTCTGTATTTCATCCATATTTGGTTATGTAGGCACTATGATATAATAGTCTACTCAGGTTTAAATTACAAACTAATCTCATCATGGCACTAGCACATGTATTAAAGTGTTTTTTTAAGTTATGCCAGTAAGATTACCTGTCTCATAACAGCTGGGAGAGCTTTCTTTTTTTAATTTAAATTTATTTTTTTATGTTTTAAGTTTCAAACTATCTCCCTCTGCGCACTCAACGCTATAGAAGGCTACCATTTTACACACACACACACACACACACACATGTGTATATCCACAAACACATGTACACATACATATATCACACACACACACATATATATATATATACATATAAACATGTATCTATGTGTGTGTATGTGTGTATTTATAATATGCATACTTCTATTTATCAGCTCTTTTTCTGGAGATTGATTGCATCTTCCTTTATATGTCTTTTGTAATTTATTTGATTATTTATAATACTCAGAATAACTTATTCATTATTCTTTGATCCACATTGCTGTTACTGTATACAATTTTCCTTTGGTTCTACTTATTTCACTTTCTTTTTAATATCAATGTAACACAATGTTCAAAGCATTGAGCTTGGTGTTGCATATGCATTTGAATCCTGATAGTTACTAACTAAATTAACTTTGGGACTTTAGACAAGTCAGTTAATTTATCTGGTTTTCATTTTCTCCTTTGAAAATGAAGGATATCTACTAGATGACTTTTCACAAACCTTCATCTCTAGTCTCAAATACCTTATTGCAATATAAGGACATTTGGTCCTCAAAGACTAGGCCAGTGGAGCACAGAATCTGGGAAGTCCTAACAAGGGCTTTGAAGGACTTTCAGCTTGTTTTGGCCAATAAGCTATATCTACAGTCTAAGAACTAGACTAACAAGAGGCTCATTAAAATCAGACTGGCGCTTGGATGATGAATTATTCCACCATTACAAATCACAAAACAAATATTTTTTAACAGTCATAAGTGCTATGTAGCTCACTTTGACTTTTTCGATAACAGTACCAGAAGACCAGAAAAGATGGCATAGAGTATACTAAGTATCACATGGTTTTTAGATCCAGTTAGATAGCATTAAGAGTGTAGGAGAGACAGTTGTGTAGATTGATATTGGACAGATGGGTTCAGGACATGTGATGAAGCCCTTTAAAAACTAAAAAGTTCACAATTTATTCTAGAAGTGATACATATCCACTGGGTTTTATTGATTGGGGGAAGGATCAAAGTTAGATCTTCACTGATACATGGCAGCTTCTATACAAAGATGATAGCATAAAAGTATATAAATGCTACAAAACTTGTTTTGGGATTAAAAAATGAAAAAGGGTGGGCAGAGCCAAGTTGGTAGAGAAAATCCAGGAAGTTACCTGAGCTCTCTACAGTTTCCCTCAGGAAAAAAAAAATATTAAATCAAGCCTCTAGATGGATTCTGAATCAAGAGAACTCACAAAATGATGGAGTGAAACTATTTTCCAGCTTATGGACTTCAGGGAAGGTTTGCCGCACTTAGTTTGAAAGGGGAGTATAGCCCATCACAGATAGCATCCTGACAAGCCAGTGGAAAGCTCTTAGCCACAGCACAGATCAGCAACTAAGGACTCTTGGTCTGACTGATCAGGCCAGTAGCACAGCAGGCCCTCTGTAAAACATCCAGCCTCAGGGCAGAAGACAAGTTCCCAGCCCCAGAAACAAGGCCAGACCACCCCCGCCCAGTGAGCAAGCCACCAGCATCTGAGACCACAGTACACAAAACTAGTGACCATGTGCCTGGCCCTCAGCACAAAATGCTTGAGACAGTGACCCATGTGCTAAAGGAGGAGAGCTCAACTTTAAGTCATGGAACAGGCAAAAAATAGGAGCAAGAAGCAAAAAAGAACCTTGCCCATGGAAAACTACTATGGTAACAAGGTAGATAAAAGCACAAACTAAGAAGAGGACAACATTGTCAATATACTTGCATCTAAAACATCAAAGGGGAATATGAATTGGTATCAGAAGATTCAATCTTCAAATACAAGACTTATGAGAAGCATACAAAGGTAAACAGGAAGGGGAAAAATCATGTTATTGAATAATTCAATAACTTGAATAATTCAATAAATTCTCTATAATCCCTACATAGGAAGATGATACTTATAACTCTTGAGCACAATGTCTTTATTAAGGCAGTTAGAAAGGGTATACATAGATGAAAAGTGTGGATATAAGTGCACTTTGATGTAATGATATAAAACTTAAGGGGTGAAGAAAGGATTATACTGGGAGAAGAAGGAAGGGGGAGGTAGAATGGGGTAAATTACATCACTGAAGACGTGCAAAAGACATTATGGTAGAAGGAAAGAAGGAAGGGGACTGAGTATTGTTTGAACCATACTGTCATCAGATTTGGGTCAAAGAGGAAATAAACTACACATTTAGTTAGGTAGAGATATCTATCTTATCTTATACAAAAGTAGGGGGAGAAAGAGGAAAGAAAAGTGAGGGCTTGGGAGGGCATAAGTAGTAGGGGTAAGGGTAGAGAAAAAGAAGGGGGGGCTGATAAAAGGAAGGACAGATTGATGGAGGCAGTGTTCAGCAACAAAACACTGGTGAGGAAAGGGTGAAAGGAGAGAGAAAAGCATAAAAGCAGGAGGAGGAGAATAGGATGAAGAGACAGAAACCATTAGTAATCATAACTGAATATGTATGGGATGAACTCTAAAAAAATGGAAGCAGATAGCAAAGTGGATTAAAAATCAGTGTCCTACAATATGTTGTTTACATGAAACACATTTGAAGCACAGAGATACACACAGAGTAAAGGTAAAAGGTTGGAGCAGAATATATTATACTTCATCTGAAATTAAAAAAGTAGTGGTAGAAATACTGATATCAGACAAAGCAAAAGCAAGAATAGATCTAATTAATAGAGATAAAGAAGGAAATTACATCTTGCTAAAAGGCACTATTTACAATGAAGTAGTATTAATACTAAATATAAATGCATCAAGTTTTATATAATCCAAATTCTTAGAGGAGAAGTAAGTAACAGGAAGAAATAGAGAGCAAAACTATACTAGTGGTGGACCTCAACCTCCCCCTCTCAAAACTAAGTAAATCTAACCACAAAATAAACAAGAAAGAAGTTAAAGAGGTAAATAGAATTTTAGAAAGGTTAGATATGGTAGCCCTCTGGAGAAAACTGAATGGGGATAGAAAAGAAAATACCTTTTCTCAGTTGTACATGGTACATACAGAAAAATTTACCATGTACTAGCATCTCACTTGGACCTCACAATTCAATGCAGAAAGGCTGAAATATTGAATGCATCTTTTTCAGATCATGATGTAACAAAATTATGTGTAAGAAAAAGCTATGATAAGATGGACTAAAACTTAATCAGAAACCAAGTAATCCTAAAGAATGAATGTCAAACAACAAATTATAAAAACAATCAATAATTTCATCAGAGCAAAGAAAAATAATGAGACAACATACCAAAACTTATAAGTGCAGCTGAAGAAGTTCTTAGAATAAATTTAATATCTCTCAATGCTTACATGAATAAAATAGAGAAAGAAGTGATCGATGAATTGGGCATGTAATTAAAAAAGCTAGAAAAAGAACAAATTAAAAATCCCCAAATAAATATCAAATTAGAAATTCTGAAAAGCAAAGGAGAGATTAATAAAATTGTAAGTAGGAACACTATTGAACTAATTAATAAAACTAAGAGGTAGTTTTATAAAAAATAGATAAACCTTTGGTTACTTTGATTAAAAAGAAAAAAAAAAGAATAAAACTAAATTATCAGTATCACAATGAAAAGTGTTTGGTAATCTAATTGCCAAGACAAACCCAGGGACTATATGAACACAATTACAAGAGGCTTTTCACACAAAGTCAGATCCTAATAATTGGAAAAATATCAGTTACTCATGGGTAGGCTAAGCTAATATTAAAAAAATGACAATTCTACCCAAATTTATTTATTTATTCAGTTTTACACCAATCAAACTTCAGAAAAAAAACTATTTGATAGAGATAGAAAAAATAATAACAAAATTCATCTGAAAGAACAAAAGTTCATAAATATCAAGGAAATCAATGATAAAGAAAGGGAAAGGAATGTGGCGTAGCTGTAGCACTTCCAAAACTACATTATAAAATTACAAGCATCAAAACTATTTGGAAGGGTGGACCCAAGATGGCACCATGAAAGGAAGGAACTACTGGAGATCTCTCACAAATTTGGTCAGACACATCTAAAAAAAGTGAATCTGAGCAGATTTTAGAGAGTTAGAAGCTACTAGTAGACTGAGAGGGACAGGAGCACCAGGCACGCACAAGGGCACCAGACCAAACCAACTGGGAACAACAGAGGAATCCAGCCAATGCTCTGGTCTGGGAGAGCACTGGGTGAGTGAAACACCGGAGCAGGAAGAGGTCCATGGTCGGAAGTACATGCTACAGCCATGATTGAGCTGTAGGGCTCTCAGCCCAAGACAGGAGTTTTCAGAACTACAGGAGACACCAGTGCAGAGCCCGTGGCTGTGGGAGCAGCTAGCCTGGAGGCCTCCAACCCACAGTCTAAAGGTTTGAAACTCACCATCTTGAACTTACGGGAGCCATGATGGCCAGGTAAAAAGACTCTCATCCCTCCCTTGAATAAACCCAGAGAATACTATCTCAGGAGAAATAGAGGAGCCAGAAAGGGGGCTTCAGTAGGAAGAGAAGTTAGGGAGAGGGCCTTTCTTGTGGTGGGAGAAGGAGACTAGTACAGGAAGAGAGGTGTCCCAGCAGCCCTCACCTCAGCAGAACAATGAGAGTAATGGAGCCCAGGGGGGTGGAACTAACAAAAGTCAATGCCAGGACCCCAGATGTGGATTTGCACAGCCAGGGGAAGTGGCAGACATCAGCACAGACAACAGCTGAGACCACCTGTGCTGTAGAGCAGTCTTGAGGAATAGGAGACTCCCAGCAGCAAGACCATCCCTCCCCCACACCAGAGGCCATAGCACCTAAAGATAGTTCCCAACACAAGAAACTTGGGACAGGGTCCCCTGAGCCCCAGAAGCAAAGATCCACTTTAGAAACCAGCAGATAAAACACCATGAAAAAGAACACTAAGGAGATTTCAAAGACCATTGATTCCTATTATGGAGACAGGAAGGATCAAAACACCAATTCAGAAGAGGACAGCATGGACACTATACCCACATCTGAAACCTTAAAAGGGAAAGTGAACTGGTCACCAGACCAAAAAGCATTACTGGAAGAACTCAAGGAGGAGGTTAAAAACCAAATTAGGGGTTAAAAGAAAAAATGGAAAAAAATCGAAAAATAATTCACTGATGAAAACAAATCCTTAAAAAGCAAAATTGGTGAAATGGTTAAGGAGAATCAGAATATAAATGGAGAAAATGTATCAGTGAAAAGTAAAATACATTAAAAATTAGAATTGGGCAAGTAGAAGCTAATGATTCATATATATATATATATATGTGTGTGTGTGTGTGTGTATATATATATATATATATATATATATATATATATATATATATTTATTTATTTTTAGTTTTCAACACTTGGTTCTACATGATTTTGAGTTGCATATTTTCTTCCCTCCCTTCCCTCCTCCCTCCCCAAGATGGCATGGAATCTCCTAGATCTTCCATGTATAACTTTGCATTGAACTAATTCACACACTAGTCAAGTTGTGCAGAAGAATTATGACCAATGGAATGAATCATGAGAAAGAAGAAACAGAACCAACAAAACCCCAAAAACAAAAACAAAAGAGAGAGAAAAAAGGGGTATATATGAAGTTTGCCTCAATCTGCATTCATACTTCGTAGTTCTTTCTCTGGATGTAGATAGTATTCACCATTGTGAGATGTTTGGAGTTATCTTTGCACCTTGTGTTGCTGAGAAGAGCAAAGTTTATCAGGTTAGTCCTCACAGAATCCATGTGTCTGTGGTTTTGTATAATGTTCTCCTGGCTCTGCTAGTTCACTCAGCATTATGTCATCTAGGTTTTTGCAGGCTGTTATGAAGTCCGTATCATCATCATTTCTTATAGCACAATACTATTCTATTACCTTCATGTACCACAGCTTGTTCAGCCATTCCCCAATTGATGGGCATCCCCTTGATTTCCAATTTGTAGCTACTACAAAAAGAGCCACCATAAATATTTTTGTATGTATTTTGTACATATCTCTTGGGGATACAACCCTAGAAGTGGTATTGTTGGGTCAAAGGGTATGAATATTTTTATAGCCCTTTGGGCATAGTTCCAAATTGATCTCCAGAATGGCTACATCAGTTCACAACTCCACCAGCAATGTAACAATGTTCCAATTTTCCCACATCCTCTCTAGCATTTATCATTTTCCTGTTTTGTCATTTTAGCCAATCTGACAGGAGAGATGTGATACCAAAGAGTTGTTTTGATTTGCATTTCTCTAATCAGTAGAGATTTTGAGCATTTTGTCATATCCTATAGATATCTTTAATTTCTTCCTCTGAAAACTGCCTGTTCATATCCTTTGACCATTTGTCAATTGGGGAATGACTTGTATTCCTATATATTTGGCTCAGTTCCCTGTATATTTTAGAGATGAAGCCTTTATCAGAGACACAGGTTGTAAAGATTTTCTCCCAATTTTCTGCTTCCCTCCTAATATTTGTTGCATTGGCTTTTTTTGTACAAAAACATTTTAATTCAACATAATCAAAATTATCCATTTCATATTTTGTAATGCTCTCTATCTCTTGTTGTGTCATGAATTCTTTTCTTTTCCATAAATCTATTAGGTAAACTATTCTTTGCTCTCCCAAATTGCTTGTAGTTTCAGCCTTTTTTCCTAAATCATGAACCAATTTTGACTTTATTTTGGTATATGGTGTAAGATATTGGTCTATGCCAAGTTTCTGCCCTACCATTTTACAATTTTCCCAGGAGTTTTTGTGAAATAGTGAATTCTTAGTCCAGAAGCTGGCCTCTTTGGATTTATCAAAGAGTGGATTGCTATAGTTGTTGACTTCTCCATCTTGTGTACCTATCCTATTCCACTGATCCACAAGTCTGTTTCTTAGCCAGTATCAGGTAGTTTTGATGACTGCTGCTTTATAGAACAGTTTGATATCTGGTATGGCTAGGCCACCTTCCCTAGCATTTCTTTTCATTAATTCCCTAGATATTCTAGACTTATTGTTCTTCCAGATGAATTTTGTTATTATTTTATCTAGCTCTGTAAAATAATTTTTTTGGTAGTTTGATTGGTATGGCACTGAATAGATAGATTAATTTAGGTAAAATTGTCATTTTTATTACATTAGCTCAGCCTAACCATGAGCAACTGATATTTTTCCATTCATTTAGTTCTGACTTTATTTGCGTGAAAATTTTTTCATAATTATGTTCATATAGTCCCTGGGTCAGTCTTGGCAGAGAGACTTCCAAATATTTTATAGTGTGTGCAGTAACTTTGAATGGAATTTCTCTTTCTATTTCTTGCTGTTGGGCTTTGTTAGTAATGTACAGGAATGCCGAGGCTTTATGTGGGCTTATTTTATATCCTGCAACTTTGCTAAAGTTGTTTATTATTTCAAGTAGTTTTTTATTGATTCTCTAGGATTCTCTAAGTAAATCATCATATCATCTGCAAAAAGTGATAATTTAGTTTCTTCTTTGCCTATTCTAACTCCTTAAATTTCTTTTTCTTCTCTTATGGCTACAGCTAATGTTTCTAGTACCAAATTGAATGGTAGGGGTGATAATGGACATCCTTGTTTCACCCCTGATCTTATTGGGGATGCATCCAGCTAATTCCCATTACAAATAATGCTTGTTGATGGTTTTAGGAAGATGCTATTTATAATTTTAAGGAAGGCTCCATTTATTCCTATGCTTTCTAGTATTTTTAATAGGAATGGGTGCTGTATTTTGTCAAAGGCTTTTTCTACATCTATTGAGATGATCATATGGTTTCTGCTAGTTTTGTTGTTGATGGGGTCAATTATGCTAATCGTTTTCCTAATACTGAACCAGCCATGCATTCATAGAATAAATCCTACCTGGTCATGGTGTATTATTCTCATGATAAGTTGCTGCAATCTTTTGGCTAATATTTTATTTAATATTTTTGCATCAATATTCATTAGGGAAATTGGTCTATAATTTTCTTTCTCTGTTTTGACTCTACCTGGTTTGGGTATAAGTAGCATATTTGTGTCATAAAAAGTATTTGGTAGGACTCCTTCTTCACCTGTTTTCCCAAATAGTCTACAAAGTATAGGAATTAATTGTTCTTTAAATGTTTGATAGAATTCACATGTAAAACCATCTGGCCCTGGAGATTTTTTTCCTATTGAGTTCATTGATGACTTGCTCAATTTATTTTTCTGAGATGGGGTTATTTAGAAATTTTATTTCCTTTTCTGTTAACCTGGGCAATTTATGTTTTAGTAGATATTCATCCATATCTCTAAGGTTGCCAAATTTATGGGTGTACAATTGGGCAAAATAATTCCTAATTATTGTTTTCATTTCCTCTTCATTACTGGTGAATTTCCCATTTTCAGTTTTGATACTGGTAATTTGATTTTCTTCTTTCTTTTTTTAAATCAAATAGACCAAAAGTTTATCAATTTTATTGGTTTTTTCATAAAACCAGTTATTTGTTTTATTTATTAGTTTTCTTGGTTTCAATTTTATTACTCTCTCCTATGATTTTCAGTATTTCTAATTTGACATTTAATTGGGGATTTTCAATTTGTTCTTTTTCCAGTTTTTTTCAGTTGCATGCCCAATTCATTGATCTCCTTTTTCCCTATTTTATTCATGTAAGCATTTAGAGGTATAAAACTTCCCCTAAGAACTGCTTTTGCTACATCCCATAAGTTTTGGTATGTTGTCTGATTATTGTCATTCTCTTGAATGAAGTTATTAATAGTTTCTATGATTTGTTCTTTGGCCCACTCATTCTTTGGAATTAGATTATTTATTCCTTTTAATTTTTAGCTTATTTTTCCATGGTTCTTTATTACAAATAATTTTTATTGCATCATGATCTGAAAAGTATGCTTTGACTACTTCTGCTTTTCTGCACTGGATTGTGGGGCTTTTATGCCCTACTACATGGTCAATTTTTGTGTATGTGCCATGTTCCGCTGAGAAGAAAGTATATTCCTTTTTATCTCCATTCAGTTTTCTCCAGAGGTCTATCATATTTGCCTTTTTTTAAAATTCTGTTCACCTCCTTAACTTCTTTCTTATTTATTTATTTTTTAAGTTTATTTATTTAACATATTTAGTTTTCAGCATTGATTTTCACAAGAATTTGAATTACAAATTTTCTCCCCATTTCTACCCTCCCCCCCACTCCAAGATGGTATATATTCTGGTTGCCCTGTTCCCCAGTCAGCCCTCCCTTCTGTCACCCCACTCCCTTCCCATCCCCTTTTCCCTTCCTTCTTGTAGGGCAATATCAATTGCCTCTGTATCTTATTTTCTAGTTGCATGCAAAAACATTTTTGTTTGTTTTTGAATATCTGTTTTGAAAACTTTGAGTTCCAAATTCTCTCCCCTCTTCCCTTCCCACCCACCCTCCCTAAGAAGTCAAGCAATTCAACATAGGCCACATGGGTATCATTATGTATAACCCTTCCACAATACTCATGTTATGAAAGACTAACTATATTTTGCTCCTTCCCAAACCATCCCCCTTTATTGAATTTTCTCCCTTGACCCTGTCCCCTTTCAAAAGTGTTTGTTTTTGATTACCTCCACCCCCATCTGCCCTCCCATTCATCATCCCCCCATTTTTTGTCTTCTTCCCTCTTCTTTCCTGTGGGGTAAGATACCCAATTGATTATGTATGGTATTCCCTCCTCAGGACAGATTCGATGAGAGCAAGTTTGACTCATTCCCCCCTCACCTGCTCTCTCCCCTCCTCCCACAGAATTGCTTCCTCTTGCCAACTTTATGCGAGATAATCCACCCCATTCTATCTCTCCCTATCTCCCTCTCTCAATAAATTCCTCTCTCATCCCTTAATTTGATTTTATTTCTTTTAGATATATTCCCTTCATCTTCAACTCACCCTGTGTCCGCTCCTCTCTCTCTCTCTCTCTCTGTCTTTATATATATATATATATATATATATATATATATATATATATATATATATATATATGTATATATATATATATATGTATATATATATATGTATATGTATATATATGTATATATATACACATACATATATACATACATACACATTCACTTTGTGTGTATATATATATATATATATATATACACATATACATATATATGTATATGCATATTCCCTTCAGCTACCCTAATACTGAGATCTCCTGAATCATACACATTATCTTTCCATGCAGAAATGCAAACAAAATAGTTGAACTTTAGTAAGTCCCTTGCAATTTCTTTTTCTTCTTCTTTTTCTTGATTACCTTTTTCATGATTCTCTTGATTCTTGTGTTTGAAAGTAAAATTTTCTATTTAACTCTGGTCTTTTCACTGAGAATGCTTTAAAGTCCTCTATTGTATTGAAATTCCACATTTTGCCTTGGAGCATGATACTCAGTTTTGCTGGGTAGGTGATTCTAGGTTTGAATCCTAGCTCCATTGACCTCTGGAATATCATATTCCAAGCCCTTCGATCTCTTAATGTAGAAGCTGTCAGATCTTGGATTATTCTGATTGGGTTTCCACAATACTCAAATTGTTTCTTTCTGGCTGCTTGTAGTATTTTCTCCTTGATCTGGGAGCTCTGGAATTTGGTGACAGTATTCCTAAGAGATTTCTTTTTTGGGATCTATTTGAGGAGGCAAACGATGGATTCTTTCAATTTCTATTTTGCCCTGTGGCTCTAGAATATCAGGGCAGTTCTCCTTAACAATTACTTGAAAGATGATATCTAAGCTCTTTTTTTGATCATGGCTTTCAGGTAGTCCAATAATTTTTAAATTATCTCTCCTGGATCTATTTTCCAGGTCAGTGGTTTTTCCAAGGAGATATTTCACATTGTCTTCCATTTTTTCATTCCTTTGGTTCTGTTTTATTGTATCTTGATTTATCATAAAGTCACTAGCTTCCACTTGCTCCAATCTAATTTTTAAGGTAGTTTTTTCTTCAGTGGTCCATTGGACCTCTTTTTCCATTTGGCTAATTCTGCCTTTCAAGGCATTCTTCTCCTCATTGTCTTTTTGGAGCTCTTTTGCCAATTGACTTAGTCTATTTTTTAAGGTGTTGTTTTCTTCAGGGTATTTTTCAGTATTTTTTTGGCTCTCCTTTAGCAAGTCATTGACTTGTTTTTCATGGTTTTCTCACATCCTTCTCATTTCTCTTCCCAATTTTTCCTCTACTTCTCTAACTTGCTTTTCCAAATCCTTTTTGAGCTCTTCCATGGCCTGGTACCAGTTCATGTTTTTCTTGGAGGCTGTTGGTGTAGACTCTTGCACTTTGTTGACTTCTTTACGTTGTATGTTTTGGTCTTTTTTTGTCACCAAAGAAAGAATCCAAAGTCTGAGACTGAATCTGGGTGAGATTTCATGTCTGGCCATGTTCCCAACCAACTAACTTGACCCTTGAGTTTTTCAGTGGGGTATGACTGCTTGTAGACTAAAGAGTCCTATGTTCCACGTTTGGGGGGAATGTGCCAGCTCTGCCACAGCAGCACTCCTCCTTTCCCAAGAACTCCCAACCCAGAATGGGCTTAGATCTTCAGCAGGCTGTGCACTCCTGCTCTGATCCACCACTTAATTCCTCCCACCAGGTGGGCCTGGGGCTGGAAGTAACTGCAGCTGTAGCTGCGCCATGTCTGCTCCCCCCAGGGCAGTGGCCAAACCTCGAACTCCTTACACTCCCGCAGCTTTTCCCACTAACCTTCTCCTCTGTCTTAGGTGTTTGTGGGTTGAGGAGTCTGGTGACTGCTGCAGCTCACTGATTCAGGGCGCTAGGGCCCGCTCCGCCCAGCTCCTGGTCTGGTTGGTCTGCGCTGCTCACACTGGGCTCTGCTCCACTCCGCTCTCAGCTCCCAGCTCCCAGATCCCAGATCCCAGCTCCCAGCTCCGTGTGGGATAGACCTCACCCAGAGACCATCCAGGCTGTCCTGGGCTGGAGCCCTGCCTCCCTCTGCTGTTTTGTGGGTTCTGCAGTACTTGAATTGGTTCAGAGCCATTTTGGAGGGACTGGGCAGGGAGCTCACACTAGTCCCTTCTTTCCAGCTGCCATCTTTGCTCTGCCCCCCTTATTTATTTTGAGGTTAGATTTATCAAGTTCAGAGAGGGGGAGGTTGAGGTCTCCCAATACCATAGTTTTACTGTCTATTTCTTCCTGTAACTCTCTTAACCTCTCCTCTAAGAATTTTCACTGCATACCACTTGGTGCACATCTACTAACAATGATATTGCTTCATTTTTTATGGTGTTTTTAGCAGGATGTAGTGTCCTTCCTTATTTCTTTTAATTAAATCTATATTTATTTTTGCTTTGTCTGAGATTAGGTTGGCTACACCTGCTTTTTTTACTTACCTGAAGCGCAATATATTTTACTCCAGCCTTTTACCTTTACCCTGTGTGTATCCCCCTGTTTCAAATGTGTTTCTTGTAAACAGCATATTGTAGGATTATGGTTTTTAATCCATTCTGCTATCTGCTTCTGTTTTATGGGAGAATTCATCCCATTCATATTCACAGTTATGATTTCTATCTGTGTCTTTTTCTCCATCCTTCCCCCCCCCCTGTTTATGCTTTTGTTTCTCCCTTTCCCCTTCCACTCCTCAACAAAGTTTTGCTTTTGATTGTCAACTTCCTCAGTTTGCCCTCCCTCTTGATTCCCCTCCCTTATCTTACCATTTTCCACTTACTCCTTCTTCCCTCCCTTGTGACCACCCCCCTCTATTTTTCCCCCTTTCTGCTACTACTACCTGTAGGACAAGTTAGATTTCTATACTTACCAGGGTATGTTATTCCCTTCTTGAACCAGATCAGATGACAGTAAAGCACAAATACTGCTCTTTTCCCTCCCTTCTTTCCCTCTAGTATAATGTGTTTTTGTGCCTCTTTATTTGATGTAATTTATCCTTTTCTATTACCTCCTCACCTCTTCTCCCATAACCCTCCCTTTACATCGCTTAATTATGTTTTGTATCCTTATATCAGTTATTTTATACAGATATTCACTGTCTATGTGTATCCCTTTCAATTGTCACAATAGCTGTACTATTCTCAAGATTGACATATATATATGTCAATACATAAGATGATATAATCCTATATAAAGATGTAAATAATTTGCTCTTATTGATTAATAAGGTTTGTGTGGTTTTACCCCCATTTACCTTTTTATGTCTCTCTTGAATTTTGTATTTGAAGATCAAATTTTCCATTGAGTTCTGGCCTTTTCATCAGGAAGGTCTGGAATTCCCTTATTTTGTTGAATGTCCATCTCCTTGCCTGAAAAATTATGCTTAATTTTCCTGGGTAGTTGATCTTTGGTTGTAGTCCCAGCTCCTTTGCCCTTCAGAATATCATATTCCAGTTTCTCCTGTCATTTAAAGGCAGAAGCTGAGAGATCCTGTGTGATTCTGATTGCAATTCCACAATATTTGAATTGTTTCTTTTTGGCTGATTGCCGTAATTTCTCCTTGACTTTGTAATTCTGAAATTTGGCTATAATATTTCTTGGTGTGTTCAGTTTGGGATCTCTTTCAGGGGGTGATCTGTGCATTCTTTCAATGACTATTTTACCTTCTGGTTCTAGGACCTCCGAGCAGTTATCTTTGATAATTTTTTCGAAGATACCATCAAGGCTCTTTTTTTCATCATGGATTTCTGGTAGACCAATAATTCTTAAATTGTCTCTCCTGGATCTATTTTCCAGGCCAGTTGTTTTTCCAGTCAGATATTTCACATTTTTTCTCTACTTTTTTCATTCTTTACATTTTGTTTACTACTTCTTGATGGTTCATAGAGTCATTAGCTTCCACTTGCTCAATTCTAATTAATGATTTGCTGTCTTCATTTTGCTTTTGAGTTTCCTTTTCCAGTTGGTCGATTTTACCTCTCAGGGTGTCAATTTCTCTATTTAGATTCTGAATCTCCATAGCCATTTCCATAGCCATTTCACCAATCTTATTTTTTAAGGACTTGATTTCATCAGTGTTTTTTTTTGTTTCCATTTTTTCCATTTTTTCTTTTACCTCCCTAATTTGGTTTTTAAAATCCTAATTTAGCTCTTCCAGAAATGTTTTTTGGGCTTGAGACCAGTTCACATTCCCTTTTGAGGTATCAGATGTGGGTATAGTGTCATTGGTATTTTGATCATGCCTGTCTCCATAAAAAGAATCAATGGTCCTCAGTTTTTTTGTGCTCTTCTTTATGTTGGTTAACATTTTCCTGGCTTTACAATGAATTTCTGCTTTTGGGGCCCAGGGCTCTCTGTCCCAGGTTTTTCATTCTGCAGATTGTGAGTATAGTTACTGGCTTTGTGAATTATAGCCTTCAGTTTCCTGAGGTGTGGGGGAGGGATTCGGCTGCCTGAAGTCTCTTCCCCTGGGGTTTCTCACCAGCACTGTTGCCCTTCAACAATGGTCTAAGCTGTTTGTTGTTTGAACTGGTGTCTGGTACTTCCCCTGGGGAAGCAAGGGTACATCTGGGCTCCTGGTGGTGACCCCTTCTGGCTCTGCCCCTGTCTGGGACTCAGGAACTCCCTCTACTCAGCCACTGAAGCCCCACTTCTGTCTCCTGTATTCCAGCATTTTTTCCCTAGGAATTCTCTGGGTCAGGGGTGAGGGATTAGAGCCATTTACCCAGCCATTATGTGTCTCAGAAGTTCAAGAAGACACATTTCATACCTTTGGTCTGCTAGCCTCAGAAGTTCATGTCTCAGAGGGGGTGGTGGTATGCTACTGCCTCTCATTGCTTCCACAGACTGCTATCCTGTGTTGGGAGGCCTGAGGATCTCCGCAGGTTTTGGGCACCCAGCTTTCTCACAGCCTGTCTCTCACGCAGGTTTCTGGGGCTGCTTCTGCTTTGGAGCTGTCTGGAGCAGCTCTGCCGAGTGCTCTCCCAGCCTACAGATTCATCCCACCGGCCTTTAGGATTCTCCTGGCTTGGAAATTTGCCTTACTCAGACTGCTCACAGTTTCTAACTCTCTCAAATCTGCATAGATTCACTTTTTTTTAGGAATCTGACAGAACTTGTGAGACAGCTCTGGTAAGACACTGTTTTCACATGGCCATCTTGGCTCCACCCCCCTCCCCCAGAAGCTAATGATTGTATGAGACATCTAGAATCAGTCAAACAAAATATAAAGAATGAAAAATAGAAGAAAACATGAAATATCTGATTGGAAAGACAACTGACTGGAAAGCAGATCCAGGAGAGATAATCTAAGAATTATTGGTCTACCTGAAAGCTATGATGAAAAAAAGAGCCTGGACAGTATCTTCCAAGAAACCCTTAAAGAAAACTGTCCTGAGGTTGTAGAAGCAGATGGTAAAATTGTCGTTGAAAGAGTCCACCAATCACTCCCTGAAGGAGACCACAAATTTAAAACCCCAAGAAATATTATAGCCAAATTCCAGAACTACCAGGATGAGGAGAAAATACTACAAGCAGGTAGAAAGAAAAAATTCAAATATCATAGAACTACACTCAAGATCACACAGGATGTTTCAGCTTCTACATTAAATGACAGGAGATATTGGAATATGATATTCTGAAAGGCAAAGTAGCTTGGACTACAACCAAGGATCAACTACCCAGCAAAATGGAGCATAATTTTCCAGGCAAGGAGATGGACATTCAATGAAATAAAGGAATTGCAGACCATCCTAATGAAAAGGACAGAGCTAAATGGAAAATTTGATTTTGAAATACAAAACTCAAGAGAGAAATAAAAAGGTAAATGGGGGAAAAACCCTAGTTAATCAATAAGGCAAATTAGTTATGTCCCTTTATAGGATAATTTTGTTTTATATATGTTTTATACAAATGTCAATCTTGAGATTAGTAAAGTTATTATGACAATTGAAAGGGATATACATAGACTGTGGGTGTCAGTAGAAAATAACCTATATAATGATAAAAAATATAATTAAGAGATATAAAGGGATGGTTCTGGGAGAAGAGGTGAGGAGGTAGTAGAAAAGGGTAAATTATGTCACATGAAGAGACATGAGAATGTCATAGTAGAGGGAAAGAAGGAAGGGAGAAGAGCAGTATTGGAGCTTTACTCTCATTGGATTTGGTTTGAGAAGGAAATAATATAAACTGATAAGTACAGAAATCAAACTTTTCCTATGGACAGTAGGAGGGGACAGGGGAAAGAGAAGAGAGGGGGTGGTCAGAAAGGAAGGAAAAAAGTAATAAGGGGAAAAAGGTAAGATAAAGGAGGGGGATGAAGAGGGAGGGTAAACTGAGGAAGGTTGCAGTCAAAAGCACAACTCTGTTGAGGAGTGGAAGGAAGAAAGGATAAAGAAAAGCTAAACATTGAGAAAATAGGATAAATAAAAAGACACAGATAGAAATCATAACTGTGAATGTGAATGGGATGAATTTTCCCATAAAAGGGAAGCAGATAGCAGAATGGATTAAAAACCATAATCCTACAATATTCTGTTTACAACAAACACATTTGAAATGGGGGATACATACAAGGTAATGGTAAAAGGCTAAGGAGAATATATTGTGCTTCAGCTAAAGTAAAAAAAAAAATCAGGGGTAGCAATCATGATCTCAGAGAAAGCAAAAGCACAGATAGATCTAATTAAAAGAGGTAAGGAAGGACACTACATCCTGCTAAAAAGCACCATAAACAATGAACCAATATCATTATTTAACATATATGCACCACGTGGTATAGCATGCAAATTCTTAGATGAGAAGTTAAGGGAATTACAGGAAGAAATAGATAATAAAACTATAATAGTGGGGGACCTCAACCTCCCCCTCTCTATATTTGGCATATCTAACCTCAAAATAAACAAGAAAGAAGTTTAGAAAGTGAATGGAATTTTAGAAAAGGCAGATATGATAAACCTCTGGAAAAAACTGAATGGAGATAAAAAAGAATATACTTTTTCTCAGTGGTACATGGCATATATTAAAAAATTGACCATGTACTAGGGCATAAAAACTTCACAATCCAGTGCAGAAAGGCAGAAGTAGTCAAAGCATACTTTTCAGATCATGATGCAATAAAAATTATTTGTAATAAAGAACCATGGAAAAATAAGCTAAAAATTAATAGGAAACTAAATAATCTAATCCTAAAGAATGAGTGGACCAAAGACCAAATCAGAGAAACAATTAATAACTTCCATCAAGAGAATGATAATAATGTGACAACATACCAAAACTTATAGGATACAGCAAAAGCAGTCCCTAGGGGAATTTTTATACCTCTATAATGCTTACATGAATAAAATAGAGAAAAATGAGATCAATGAATTGGGTATACAACTGAAAAAGCTAGAAAAAGAACAAATTGAAAATCTCCAATTAAACACCAAATTAGAAATAATGAAAATCATAGGAGAGATTTATGAGGTCAAAATCAAGAAAACTATTCAATTAAAAAATAAAACCAAGAGCTGGTTTTATGAAAAAACAATAAATTGATAAAATTTTGGTGAATTTGCTTTAAAAAAAGAAAGAAGTAAACCAAATTACCAGTATCAAAAATGAAATGGATGAATTCACCTCCAATGAAGAGGAAATCAAAATAATAATTAGGAATTATTTTGCCCAATTCTATGCCCATGAATTTGACAACCTTAGGTAAATGGATGAATATTTACAAAAATATAAATTGCCCAGGTTAACAGTAGAAGAAGCAAAATACCTGAATAAGCCCAACTCAAAAAAAGAAAATGAGCAAGTCTTCAATGAACTCAATAGGAAAAAATCTCCAGGGATAGATGGTTTTACCTGTGAATTCTATCAAATATTTAAAGAACAATTAATTCCTACACTTTGTAGACTATTTGGGAAAATAGGTGGAGTCCTACCAAATTCTTTTTATGACACAAATATGGTACTAACACATAAACCAGGAAGAGTCGAAACAGGGAAAGAAAATTTCCCTAATGAATATTGATGCAAAAATTTTAAATAAAATATTAGCAAAAAGATTGCAGCAACTTATCATGAGAATAATACACTACGACCAGGTAGGATTTCTTCCAGGATTGCAAGGCTGGTTCAATATTAGGAAAACTATCAGCATAATTGATCATGTCAACAACAAAACTAGCAGAAACCATATGATCATTTGAATAGATGCAGAAGAAGCCTTTGACAAAATACAGCACCCATTTCTATTAAAAACACTAGAAAGTGTAGGAATAAGTGGAGGCTTCCTTAAAATTATAAATGGCATCTACCTAAAACCATCAACAAGCATTATTTGTAATGGTGATAAGCAGGATGCATTCTCAATAAGATCAGGGTGAAACAGGGATGTCCATTATCACTCATATTATTCAATTTGGCTCTAGAAATGTTAGCTGTAGCAATGAGAAAAAAATTGAAGGCATTAGAACAGGCAAAGAAGAAACTAAATAGTCACTTTTTGCAGATGATATGATGATTTACTTAGAGAATCCTAGAGAATCAATAAAAAACTACTTGAAATAATAAACAACTTTAGCAAAGTTGCAGGATATAAAATAAACTCACATAAACTCAGCATTCCTATACATTACTAAAAAAGCCCAACAGCAAGAGATAAAAAGAATAATTCCATTCAAAGCTACTGTAGACAGTATAAAATACTTGGGAGTCTATCTCTCAAGACAAACCCAGTTTATGTGAACATAATTATGAAACACTTTTCCTGTGAATAAAGTCAGAACTAAATAAATGGAAAAATATCAGTTGCTCATGGTTAGGCCAAGCTAATACAATAAAAATGACAATTTTATCTAAATTAATTTATGTATTCAGTGCCATACCAATCAAACTACCCAAAATTATTTTGCAGAGATGGATAAAATAATAACAAAATTCATCTGGAAGAACAAGAAGTCCAGAATATCTAGGGAATTAATGAAAAGAAATGCTAGGGAAGGTGGCCTAGCCATACCAGATATTAAACTGTTCTATAAAGCAGCAGTCATCAAAACTACCTGGTACTGGCTAAGAAACAGAGTCATGGATCAGTGGAATAGGATAGGTACACAAGGCACAGTAGTCAGCAACTACAGCCATCTACTCTTTGATAAACCCAAAGAGGGCAGCTTCTGGACTAAGAATTCACTATTTCACAAAAACTCCTGGGAAATTGGAAAATGGTAGGGCAGAAACTGAGCATAGACCAATATCTTACACTGTATACCAAAATAAAGTCAAAATGTGTTCATGATTTAGGAATAAAGACTGAGACTATAAGCAATTTGGGACAGCAAGGAATGGTTTACCCAACAGACTTATGGGAAAGGAAAGAATTCATGACCCAACAAGAGATAGAGAGCATTACAAAATATGAAATGGATAATTTTGATTATGTTAAATTGAAATGTTTTTGTACAAACAAACCCAATGCAACAAAGATTAGGAGGGAAGCAGAAATTTGGGAGAAAATCTTTACAACCTGTATCTCTGATAAAGGCATCATCTCTAAAATACACAGGGAACTGAGTCAAATTTATAGGAATACAAGTCATTCCCAATTGAGAAATGGTCAAAGGATATGAACAGGAGTTTTCAGAGGAAGTAATTAAAGATATCTATAGGCATATGAAAAAATTCTCAAAATCAGTACTGATTAGAGAAATGCAAATCAAAACAACTCTTTGGTACCACATCTCTCCTGTCAGATTGGATCAAATGACAAAACAGGGAAATGATAAATGCTGGAGTGGATATGGGAAAATTGGAACACTGTTACATTGCTGGTGGAGTTGTGAACTGATGCAGCCATTCTGGAGATCAATTTGGAACTGTGCCCAAAGGGCTATAAAAATGTTCACATCCCTTTGACCAAGCAATAGCACTTCTAGGTTTATATCCCAAAGAGATCACAGAAGTTGGAAAAGGATCCAAATATACAAAAATATTTATAGTGGCTCTTTTTGTAGTAGCAAAGATTTGGAAATCAAGGCGATGCCCATCAATTGGGAAATGGCTGAATAAGTTGTGATATATGAAGGTAATGGACTATTACTGTGCTATAAGAAAAGGGGTAGATACAGACTTCATAATAACCTGGAAAAACCTACATGATATAATGTTGAGTGAGTGGAGCTGAACCAGGAGAACATTATGCACAATCACAGATGTATGGATTCTGTGATGACTAATCCTGACAGACTTTGCTCTCCTCAGCAATACAAGGTGCAAAGACAACTACAAAGGATTCATGATGGAGAGAACTATCTACATCCATAGAAAGAACTCTGAAGCATGAATGCAGATTGAGGCACACTGTTTGCTCTCCTTTTTTTCCCTTTGTTTTTTTTTCTCTTTTGTTTGTTTTTGTTTTTTTTGGTTTTGTTTCTTCTTTCTCCTGATTCCTTCCATTGGTCATAATTATTCTTTACAACTTGACTATTGTACAAATAAGTTCAATGTGAAGTTATATGTAGAAGATATATCGGATTCCATGACCATCTTGGGGAGGGAGGGAAGGGAAAGAAAATGTAGAAGTCAAAATTATATGGGACTGAGAATAGTAAACTAAAAATAAAAAATCTTAATTATAAAAAAGTTACTGTAGACATTATAAAATATTTGGAAGTCTACCTGCCAAAACAAACCCAATGCCTACATGAACATAATTATGAAACACTTTTCACACAAATAAAGTCAGACCTAAATAAATTAAAAACATCAGTTTCTCATGGTTAGGCTGAGCTAATATAATAAAATGACAATTTTACCTGAATTAATGTACTTATTCAGCACCATACCAATCAAACTACCAAAAATTATTTTACAGAGATGGATAAAATAATAACAAAATTCATCTGGAAGAACAAGAAGTCCAGAATATCTAGGGAATTAATGAAAAGAAATGCTACGGAAGGTGGCCTATCCATACCAGATATCAAACTGTACTATAAAGCAGCAGTAATCAACACTACTTATTCTTGGCTATAAAACAGAGTGATGGATCAGTGGAATAGGTTAGGTACACAAGATGCAGTAGTCAATGACTATAGCAATCTACTCTTTGATAAACCCAAAGAGGCCAGCTTCTGGGCTAAGAATTCACTATTTCACAAAAACTCCTGGGAAAATTGGAAAATGGTAGTGTAGAAACTGGGCAAAGACCAATATCTTACACCGTATACCAAAGTAAAGTCAAAATGGGTTCATGATATAGGAATAAAGGCTGAGACTATAAGCAATTTGGGAGAGCAAGGAATAGTTTACCTAACAGACTTATGGGAAAGGAAAGAATTCATGGCACAACAAGAGATAGAGAGCATTACAAAATGCAAAATGGATAATTTTGATTATGTTAAATTGAAATGTTTTTGTATAAACAAAGCCAATGCAACAAATATTAGGAGGGAAGCAGAAAACTGAGAGAAAATTTTTACAACCAGTATCTCTGATAAAGGCCTCATCTCTAAAATATACAGGGAACTGAGCCAAATTTATAGGAATACAAGTCATTCCCCAATTGACAAATGGTTAAAGGATATGAACAGGTGGTTTTCAGAGGAAGAAATTAAAGATATCTAAAGGTATGTGAAAAAATGCTCAAAAATCAGTACTGACTAGAGAAACGCAAATCAAAACAACTTTTATGTGGCACATTGCACCTGTCAGATTGGCTAACATGACGAAACAGGAAAATGATAAATGCTGGAGAGGATGTGGGAAAATTGGAACACTGTTACGTTGTTGTTGGAGTTGTGAACTGACCCAGCCATTCTGGAGAGCAATTAATTGTTCATACCCTTTGACCCAGCAATGCCACTTCTAGGGCTGTATCTCAAAAAGATCACACAAATGGACAAAGGGACTCATATGTACAAAAATATTTATAGCGGCTCTTTTTTGTGGTAGCAAAGAATTGGAAATCAAGGTGATGCCCATGAATTGGGGAATAGTTGAACAAGTTGTGGTATATGAAGCTAATGGAATACTATTGTGCTATAAGAAATGGGGAAGATATGGACTTCATAACAACCTGGGAAAACCTACATGATGTAATGCTGAGTGAATGGAGCAGAAGCAGGTGAGCATTATACACAACCACAGACATATTGATTCTGTGATGATTAACCTTGATAGACTTGGCTCTTCTCAGCGATACAAGGTTTAAAGACAGCTCCAAAGGACTCATGATAGAGAGAGCTATCTACATCTAGAGAAAGAACTGTGGAGTCTGAATGCAGATTGAGGCAAACTATTTGCTCTCTCTTTCTTTTTTCTTTTGTTTTTTTTTTTGTTTTGTTTTGTTTCTTCTTTCTCATGATTCATTCCAATAGTCATAATTCTTCTTTACAATTTGAGTATTGTGTAAATAAGTTGAATGCGAAGTTATATGTAGAAGATATATCTGATTCCATGCCATCTTTGGGCTGTGGGGAGAGGGTGGAAGAAAATCTGGAACTCAAAATCATATGGAACTGAGTATCATAAACTAAAAATAAAATATCTTAATTGAAAAAAAAAACTATTTGGCACTTGCTAAGAAATAGAGTCGTTGATCAGTGGAATAGGTTATGTACACATGACATAGTAGTTAATGATTATACTAATCTACTGTTTGATGAACCCAAATACTCCAATTTCTGTGAAAAAAAAACTCACTATTTGACAAAAACTGCTTAGAGTACCAGAAAATAGTATACCTGAAAGTAGGCATAGACCTACATCTTACACTGTATACCAAGATAAGCTCAAAATGGGTACCTGATTTAAACATAAAGGATGAAACCATAAGCAGATTCAGAGAGCAAGGAATCATTTACCTGCCAGATGCATGGAGAAGGGAATTTATGACCAAACAAGAGATAGAGAACATTATGAAATGCAGAGTGGATAATTTTGATTACATTAAATTAAAACATTTTTTGCATGAACAGAGTCAATGCAATCAAAATTTGAAGGAATGTAGAAAACCATGAAACATTTTTTATAGCCCATGTCTTTGATAAAGGCCTCATTTCTAAAATATGTAGAGGACTGAGTAAAATTCATAAGAATATGTCATTTCCCAATTGATAAATGATCTAAAGATATGAACAGGCAGTTTTAAAATGAAAAAAGTAAAGCTATCTACAATCATATGAAAAAATGCTTTAAATCACTATTGATTAGAGAAATGCAAATTAAAATAGCTCTGAAGTCCCACCTCACACATATCCAATTGTCTAATATGATAGAGAAGGAAAATGATGAATGTTGAAGATGTAGGAAAATTGGAACACTAATGCATTGTTGGTGGAGTTGTGAACTGTTCCAACTATTCTGGAGAGCAATTTGGAACTATGCTCAAGGGTAACCAAATTATGGATAAACCTTGATCCAGCAATGCCACTACTTGTTCTGTATCCCAAAGAGATCACAAAAAATGGGAAAAGACCCTCAAGCCCAAAATAGTTATAGCAGTTCTTTTCATTCTGACAAAGAATTGGAAATGAAGGGGTTGCCCCTCAATAGGGGAATGACTGAAAAAGTTGTGCTACACGAATGTAATGGAACATTGTTGTGCTCTAAGGAATGATGAGCAGGGAGATTTCAGAAAAACCTGGAAAGATTAACATGAACTGATTCTGAATGAAGTGAACAGATCCAGGAGAACATTGCACACAATAACAGCACCATTGTGTGATGATCAACTTTAATAGACTTAGCTCTTCTCAGAAATAAAATGATCTAACACAATTCCAAAAGACTTATGATGGGAAATTCTACCCACATCTAGAGAAAGAATTATAGAGTCTGAATGCAGATTGAAGCATATTATTTTCTCCTTTTTTCCTTCTAATTTTTTCCCATTTGTTTTCATTCTTCTTTCACAACATGGCTAATGTGGAAATATGTTTAATATTATTGTACATGTATAGCCTATATCAGATTGCTTGCCATCTTGGGAAATTTGGAAGGGACAAAAAATTTGTAGCTCAAAATCTTTTAAATGTGAATATTGAAAACTATCTTTACATGCAATTGGAAAAAAATAAACTACTATTTAGTTGGGAAAAAAGAAATGAAAGCATTCAAAGATTTAATGAATACTTAAATGCCTTATGTTTGTGTAACATGACTCTTTTTATCAAGATAACATTTAGGAGTCACTAGACAGTGAAAATCAAATAAGATCACAAAAAATGAAATCAAATATATTTTAACAGGAAGAAAATGTATATTTAACACCATGGGAGAGATTTTGAAACCAACTCTGTGAAATTAGACTATTGACATTTTCAAACAAAGATTCAAATAAGTAGCAGAATGAGGGAAGGGAAAGATAAGGGTAAGAGAAAGACAATGTGAATCATTACACAATCTCCAAATTAACCAATTTCAGCAAAAGACCAATGTTTAAAAATGGGAAATGGATAAAAGAAGAGATATTATCTATAGGCAATTATTTGATTTTCTTTCCCTCTCCTTTTAGCAGCTGGTCTAAACTGACTTTTCTTCACAGATCCTGAATACCTTTAAAATATGCTGGTATTTTAACACCTCATATTTTACTAATAAAAATCAAAGCCAATCAATATGAACATCCTTATGCCTTTCCTCCTACATACCAGAAAGTTTCTACATCTTTGCTTATGTTTGGTCTAAGCTTAACAACCTCTACAATCCCTACCGTCTCTAAATCTATGATCCTGTAATCTCTCCTAAAGTCCAGTTTTTCACTATTAATGGCTTGCTGAAATCTCTTCCTGTTCTAAACCAAACATATACAAAATGGAGCAATTAGCTATCTTCTCATGCCCTCTGAACTTCCATAGAAATCTATTTCTAATAAAGATTGAGATTTTTCTCTCTCACCAACAATAGAAACCAAAAGTTCATCATTATTTTATCCCTTTACTACATGCCAACATCCAATCTGGCCAAATCTTATTATGATTCTATCTCCACATCTCTTACATTACCCTCTTCTCTCCACTTATATGATGACCACCATAATCCTTTATAGTCCACTTGTGCCCCTTTCTAATAATAAACCTTCAGAACTTAAAAAATACCCTATTGAGAGAGTAAGAAACTATAATTTCTTGATAGGTGAGATCATTCATTCAGCTTCCTAGGGGCTTATACCACTTTTAGATCTCAAGCATCTTAGATTCTTGTTCAGTCTAACCCTTGAGACAATAAGGAATATGAAATAAAATGGTATGTGTTGTGGGGAGTGGATACTAGATGCAAAATGTAATAGAGGCTAGCATTAAAAATGAAAAATTATCTTTGCCATTAAACAATTTACCATTTGATATTGGGAAAGGAATATTTACAACATATATTTTATTGTGATCCTACATTGAAAAGTTACAAATAAAGACTGGGCTTTAAACATTCTATAAGGCTGGTATAAACCCATTAATTTGCATTTCTCTCCCATCAGAGTGGATGCTTTTGTAGGGAAGAGACTTTTTGCCTTTTCTGTAACTCCTTAACTTAGCACAGTACCTGGCACATAGTGAATGCTTAATAAATGTTTTTTTTTTTGATTGAGTGGTTGCTGACAGACTTAATGAGGCACTTCATTTATAACTATAGAGGACACAGGAAGTTTTCATGGAGGGAGTGACACTTGGATTAGCGCATGAAAAAATGAAAGAAATGCTAGAGAAATATCATCTGAAGGTAAAATTCCCATGTATATACAAAACTAAAGACACAGAGTCCCAAGAGGACAGGGTAAGATAAAAGAATGTTGACCTGTACGGTTTATCTAAAATGTAGGGTTTAAAAATATATTGGGAAGGGCCTTGAATGCCACTAACAGTCTTGTACATTGTTCAGTAGGCAAAAGGGAAGCAGTAAATTTTGGAGTAGTGGAATTATAATCCAGGCTGTGCAACTCATTTGCCCATGTCATATAGTGTTAGGAGTCAATGGGCAAGGAGTAGAGCATGCATAAGAATTGATCATCACCATTATAATTTTCCTCAGTTGCAAATACTTATTACTTCCAGGGTTCCCACTAAATAAAAGAAATCAGCTGCCCAATAAATTATATATGTTGTGGTTGCTTTTTTCTTTGTCTGATTGATGATGATTATAAGTAAACTTTTTGGGAAAAGCAGGCTGTTCACATTTTTTGAGGCTCAAAATGATATGCCAATTGATTTTGTAGACTTTTTTTTTGTTTGTTTTTGAAGAGGATCAATGACATTACAGGGTGATGTTTTATTTGCACATGAATTGAATTTAAATGAGGCAGACCTGAGCAAAGTCATCAGTCTCAACTTCTCTTCTAGAATCATCAAAGTCCAATGGCAAGATAAAAGTCAGGACAACTGGTGATTGCCTGGAAGGCAGCAGGTAAACTTGCCATAGATTTAAGCCATTGTAATATATTTAATTCATTTATGAGTCCATGTCTATATGGACTGTGAAACAATCTAGCCTTTAAGGCCACAAAGCTAGTGACCTGTGTCATAACTCCAATAGAATGACAGGATAAATATGTCTGAAAAGGTCAAACGAACTGTAGTGTCACATAGAGAAATGGATTCTTCATGTGGGTTTCCATTCAATTATGGCTCAGTGATTGAATACTTCCCACACAGAACAGTGGGAAGTAGGGATTAGGGAATTATCCAGATAATTCTTAATGCTTGTTTTATAGCTACTAAAATGAATAACTCAGGCTCCCAGGTGGATTCAAAGACTGTTTTGGTTTAGCCTTAATAATTTTTGTTTTCTCTTTTGTGTCTTTCTTTGAACACATTAAATATCTACATCATTTTGCCATGCAGGCACCAGAAAAAGATGCTAAAAACTACCTAAAATTTTCACAGTTAGGAATCAAGGAATCCTAGGAATCAAGGAATCTACCTAGGAATCGAGGAAACTCTTTTCAAGTGTTGTTATTTTTGTATCACTTTCTATCACTAAATAGCAGCAAAGAATCTCTGTAGTCACTTAAACTGCTGAAGAGAACAAAGGGAAATATTTATATGTTCCTCACAACTGGAATCTCTTAAGCCATCAATCAGCATAAGAATACATTTAGTTTTGCAAGGTCCAGAACCTATTTCACCTAAAGAAGCAACACTTTTGATCCTTTGATGGCTTTAGTGATATACAGTTAGCATTGTGTTTATGGCAAGTTGATATTTTTTTTTCTTTCTGATTCTGCATGTGTGTCTGTGGGGGGTGGGTGGATAGGCATATACATGTATTTCTATATACATAACAAAAATAAACAGATACTGTGTTTTTAGTGTTTTTATGTCACACTTTCTAAATTGCCTCTTAAAGTCAGTTGCAGCTACCCAAGAGTAAGGATGTATATTATTCTTTCAATGCATATTCAAATCTTCAATTATCACTAATGGGATTTACACGGAAGCAACCAGAGAAAAATCTACTTCAGCTTCTCAAGGAATTGCCATTTTAAAATACTCAAGTTTTAGAGCCTCTAGATATAGTGAAACGTAAATGTGCATTAAATATTAAGTATTAAGATGAAAAAAATTGCGCTTTCCAATTGCAGTATTCTAAAAAATGCTTTTATAAAATAAAAATGAATTTGATTTTTAAATATTTTCTTACTATTTTATATTGCTTTCATTCTTGATATATTCCTCCCACTTCCCCTGTGAAATGATCATCTAGTGTAAAAAAGAAAAAACAAGAGAGAGATAAAGAGAAAGGGAAGAAGAGAGAGGCAGAGACAGAGGCAGAGAGGAGAGTGTGTGTGTGTGTGTGTGTGTGTGTGAGAGAGAGAGAGAGAGAGAGAGAGAGAGAGAGAGAGAACAAGTACAACAAAAGTAAAAAAATGTAACACATCAACTAAGCTTGACAATATGTCCATGTTCCACAATTCCCACCTCTTCAAGAAAAGGAGATACATTTTCTTAACTTTTCTTTGAGGCCAAGTTGGAGCATTTATTTTGTTCAATTTTTTGTTTTATTTATTATTCTATTCACATTTAATCACTGTGTATATTTTATCTTGGTTGTACTTACTTCATGTCAGATCAATTAATTCCCCCTATTTCTCTCTCTCTATAAAAAAGTTTTAGGAAAGTTTTAAAAAGTTTCCACCTATGACTTTCCATTTATGTGTAATATGAGTATATGCACACTCTACAAATATGAAATATATGGCTACCCCAAAATAAAATGTTGTACCCTGCTGGCTCTAGCTTCTGGTATAAATGAACCCAGGCTCCAAGTCTATTTTATTCAGTTCTGTTCTTTTCAAATTAATTAACCCATGTCACATTGTTTTATCTAAATTTGTGTTTTGGGGAAATCAATGAAAGTTGCTTGCCTATAAAACTAAAAAAAAAACATAGGATTCTATTTCAAGACCTAAAAAAAGATACTAAAGTCACAAATCAACAATATTGCTGAAGGCATTAGGATATATGACCATGCCCTTTTATGGACAATCAAAACCTATTAATATCTACTGTATACAAAGTGACAGGTTTTTAATTCTTTCTTAGTATTCAATAATATAAGCTTTGTTTTTAAAGATGTGCGTCCAACCAATAATGTGTATTATACATATTATATGTTGTATATAATGACATATATTTTTGCATAGCATACATATACATGTATATATCTATGTGCATGTATAAAATAGATGGTCATTTCATCAAAATATTATTTTCTGGAACATTAAATAGAATTATTTTTATAACTAACTGATAATGTACCACATTTAAGTCCAAATTTTACTTATTTTAGTGAAAAAACTGAAAAAACTATTAACAGTATTATTCTAGAAATGGATTCTGGAGCTCAATTTGACTACAGTCTGAAACTCTTAGGACCTATAGCATATGCCTAGTGCAATGTTTTGGTTGATTGAATTTCATTCAGTAAAGTAGGTGTTGCTTTCCTTTATAGAGGGGGTCAGCTGAGGAGAGTCAATGCCTGACAAGCACACAGTGATTCAGAGAAATTTCTAGCTCAGTATAAATATATAAACATATAGGTCAATAAAATGACATGTAAATTGACCATACATAAACATATAAATGAAAATTCCAAAGATACAGAAACAAATATATACATACATGTATATCCCTGCACAGAAAATTAGCAATTTAAAAAAATAGAATGATCTGTACTATTAAAGTAAGGTGAAAAAAAATGAACTCAGAGTCTTGTATTCATGAAAAATAAAAAGTAGAAATGTCACAGAGAATCATGACTATGAGCAGAAGAGCCAATCCAGTCTCATCTCTGGCAATACAAAAGACAGGAACCATAAATTAAGTAACAAAAAAATTTTCCTCATATGGGTACAAAAAGTAAATAAGGAAGAAAAAAAACACTTCACTGTTACTACACATAAGACGGCCCATCTTCCATAGACTCCAATTCCAAAGGAAAAGAAGCCAATGGCCAGGAGAGTCATACTCCAAGGTGAAGAAGACTGAAAAACCTCTCAAATCATTGTTTTCCAACAACCAGAAGTGTCTTACTGCTTCTTGACACTGTCTCCAATAGCTCTTTGGGCATTTTCCTGGATTTCTCTTCCTTGATTCTATTTCAATTCATGTCTGTTGTCATTTTACTCTCTCTGCAATCATTATCTCATTATATTTTGCCTTTATCCTGCTACTCTTTGCCTCCAAAGCTGCCATTCATTAATCCCCTCCTCCCAAGCTGTTGTGACTATTTGCTGGCACTGTCATCTACTGCTATGGTTTTACTTTGGAGTGGGAAAGGGTGGTGGTATCATTATGGTACTAAGAAACCTTTTCCTACTTTGCCTTTCTCATGGAAAGAATAACTGCTCATAGTTAGGTTAGGGAAAAATTATTTTCTCCTCTTACCCACAGAAGATTGTAATCTCTGTAAAATTCTCTGGCTTCCAACTGACACTGAGTCATTTTCCAATTGTGAATAAGCACATTAATTGCTTTGCATTTATACTTTCAATTTCTTGTCATGCCTCTGGCAGCTAGTAGCCTTGAAGCTTGGGAAACTTCAAGTATATGCTTAATAGCCCTGAAAAGGGGGAGTTGTGGACTTTTACCCCCATTTCTAAAATAATGGCCAAAAGCTCCTTTCTCTCTTACAGGAAGAATTGTTAAATTAATGACAAGAAAGAATCTAATATTTAACAAAATTTTGTTAAATACTTACTTCTTCAAGCCACCCCTACCTGGAAATATATACCAAAGCCAAATCTTCACTGCCATTAAGGAAGTTGTTTCTAGAGTGGTATGGGGGAGAATCACACACATAATTTCAAAATAGATATTAGCAACCAGAGAGGGATTAATGAAAATCTTCATGTGGGAGAGAGTAACTGAATTAAACTTTGAAGGAAGTTAAAGGTTATAAGGGAGGGGAGGCTCTCCTTCATGCTCCCCAATTTCCAGACCAATTGTCCTACTTACTATTATGACAGTACTACAATTCATCTACCTACCACCTCTTTAAAAAATCTGTCCCCCATATTTGGAATGTATTATCTCCTCACTCCTATGTCATACAATTCCAACATTTTTCCAAAGCTTAGGTCAAGTGTCACTTCCTATAGAAAGGCTGCCTTGCACCCATCATCCAGTTGCTAATTCTTTTTTTTAAATTTAGTTTTTATTAATTAATTAATTAATTTGTAATTACTTTTAGTTTGCAATATTCAGTTCCTCAAGTATTTGAGTATCAAATTTTCTTGCCCTCCCTTCCCTCCTCCATCCCCACCCAAGGTGATTTGCAATTCGATATAGCTTCTACATATACCTTCACACTAAACATATTTTCGCAATAAACAAGTTGTAAAGAAGAATGAGAAACAATAGAATGAACCATGAGAAAGAAGAAACAAAACAGAAACAAATAAAAGAGAGCAAATACTTTGCTTCAATCTGCATTCAGACTCCATAATTCTTTCTCTGCATGTGAATCACTTTTTCCATCATGAGTCTTTCAGAGTTGTCTTAGAAGCTTGCATTGCTGAGAAGAGCCAAGTCAATCAAAGTTAGTCATCAGAGATACCCTGTGTCTGTAATCATATATAATGTTCTCCTGGATCTGTTCCCCTCACTCAGCATCACGTCATATAAGTCATTCCAGGTTTTTATGAAATCTGTCTGCTCCTCATTTCATATAGCACAATAGTATTCCATTACATTCATACACCACAACTTGTTTAACCATTCACCAACTGATGGGCATCCCCTTGATTTCCAATTCTTTGCCACTACAAAAAAGAGCTGCTATAAATATTTTTGAACATATAAGTCCTTTTCCCACTTGTATGATTTCTTTGGGATACAAACCTAGAAGTGGTAATGCTGGGTCACAGGGTATGCACATTTTTATAGTACTTTTGGCAAAATTCGAAATGCTCTCCAGAATGACTGGATCAGTTCACAACTCCATGAACAATGGATTAGTGTTCCAATTTTCCCACATCCTCTGCAGCATTTATGATTTTCCTGTTTTGTCATGTTAGGCAATCTGACAGGTGAGTTGTGGTATCTAAGAGTTGTTTGATTTGCATTTTTCTAATCAATAGTGATTTTGAGCATTTTTTCATATGACTACAGATATCTTTCATATCCTCTTCTGAAAACTGCCTATTCATATCCTTTGAGCATTTATCAAATAGAGAATGACTTGCATTCCTGTAAATTTGACTCAGTTCCCTATATATTTTAGAGATGAGGCCTTTATCAGAGACACTGGTTGTAAAAATTCTTTCTCAATTTTCTGCCTCTCTCCTAAACTTGGTTGCATTGGCTTTGTTTGTATGAAAACTTTTCAATTTAATACAATCAAAATTATCCATTTTGCATTTTATAACACTCTCTATCTATTGTTTGGTCATAAATTCTTCCCTTCTTCATAGATCTGACAGGTAAACTATTCCTTGCTCCCACAAATTGCTTATAGTGTCTGCCTTTATATATAAATTGTGAACCCATTTTTACTCTATTTTGGTATATGGTATGAGATACTGGTCTATGCCCACTTTCTGCCATATTATTGTCCAGTTTTCCCAGCAATTGTTGTCAAATAGTGAGTTTTTGTCCCAGCAGCTGGTGTCTTTGGATTTATCAAACAGTAGATTACTGTAGTCATTGACTACTATGTCTTGTGTTCCTGACACATTCCACTGATCCACCACTCTATTTCTTAGCCAATACTAAGTAGCTTTAATGACTGCTGCTTTGTAATACAGTTTAAGATCCGATATGGCTAGGCCACCTTCCCTGGCATTTCTTTCATTAATTCCCTTGATATTCCAGACCTTTATTTTCTTCCAGAAGAATTTGGTTTTTGTTTTTCTAGCTGTATAAAATATTTTTGGTAGTTTATTTGGTATGGAATTAAACAAGTGAATTAACTTAGGTAAAATTGTTATTTTTATTATATTAGCTCAGCCCAACCAGGAGCAACTGATGTTTTTCCAATTATTTAGGTCTGACTTTATCATGAAAAGTGTTTTGTAATTGTATTTATATAGTTCCTGGGTTTGCTTTGGCAGGTAGACTCCCAAATATTTTATAATGTCTACAGTAATTTTTTTTTGGCTGGCACACTCTTTTTATTGTTTTTTAAAATTTATTTAACATATTTAGTTTTTAGCATTGATTTTCACAAGAGTTTGGATTACAAATTTTCTCCCCATTTCTACCCTCCCCCCACTCCAAGATGGCATATATTCTGGTTGCCCTGTTCCCCAGTCAGTGCTCCCCTCTGTCACCCCACTCCCCTCCCATTCCCTTTTCCCTTCCTTTCTTGTAGGGCAAGATAAATTTTTACGCCGCATTGCCTGTGTATCTTTTTTTCTTGTTGCATGCAAAAACATTTTTGTTTGTTTTTGAACATCTGTTTTTAAAACTTTGAGTTCCAAATTCTCTCCCCTCTTCCCTTCCCACCCACCCTCCCTAAGAAGTCAAGCAATTCAACATAGGCCACATGTGTATCATTATGTATAACCCTTCCACAATACTCATGTTGTGAAAGACTAACTATATTTTGCTCCTTCCCAACACATCCACCTCTATTGAATTTTCTCCCTTGACCCTGTCCCCTTTCAAAAGTGTTTGTTTTTGACTACCTCCACCCCCATCTGTCCTCCCCTCCATCATCCCCCCAGTTTTTTTTTATCTTCTTCCCCCTTCTTTCCTGTGGGGTAATATTCCCAATTGGGTATGTATGGTATTCCCTCCTTAGGCCAAATCTGATGAGAGCAATGTTCACTCATTCCCCCCTCAACGCCCTCTCCCCTACTCCCACAGAACTGCTTCCTCTTGCCACCTTTATGGGAGATAATCCATCCCATTCTATCTCTCCTTATCTCCCTCTCTCAGTATGTCCCTCTCTCATCCCTTAATTTGATTTCATTTCTTTTAGATATCTTCCCTTCATCTTCAATTCACCTTGTGTCTGCCCTCTCCCTCTCTCTCTCTCTCTCTCTCTCTCTCTCTCTCTCTCTCTCTATATATATATATATATATATATATATATATATATGTATATATACGTATATATACATATATATACACATACACACATAGATATATACATACATACACATTCACCCATATATATACATAAACATATATGTATGCATATTCCTTTCAGCTACCCTAATACTGAGGTCTCATGAATCATACACATCATCTTTCCATGTAGGAATGTCAACAAAACAGTTCACCTTTAGTAAGTCCCTTGCAATTTCTTTTTCTTGTTCTTTTTCTTGATTACCTTTTCATGCTTTTCTTGATTCTTGTATTTGAAAGTCAAATTTTCTATTCAGTTCTGGTCTTTTCACTGAGAAAGCTTGAAAGTCCTCTATTTTATTGAAAATCCATATTTTGCCTTGGAACATGATACTCAGTTTTGCTGGGTAGGTGATTCTAGGTTTTAATCCTAGCTCCATTGACCTCCGGAATATCATATTCCAAGCCCTTCGATCTCTTAATGTAGAGGCTGCCAGATCCTGGGTTATTCTGATTGGATTTCCACAATACTCAAATTATTTCTTTCTGGCTGCTTGCAGTATTTTCTCCTTGATCTGGGAGCTCTGGAATTTGGTGACAGTATTCCTAAGAGATTTCTTTTTGGGATCTATTTGAGGAGGCGATCGATGGATTCTTTCAATTTCTATTTTGCCCTGTGGCTCTAGAATATCAGGGCAGTTCTCCTTGATAATTTCTTGAAAGATGGTATCTAGGCTCTTTTTCTGATCATGGCTTTCAGGTAGTCCAATAATTTTTAAATTATCTCTCCTGGATCTATTTTCCAGGTCAGTGGTTTTTCCAATGAGATATTTCACATTATCTTCCATTTTTTCATTCCTTTGGTTCTGTTTTATAATATCCTGATTTTTCATAAAATCACTAGCTTCCACTTGCTCCAGTCTCATTTTTAAATTAGTATATTCTTCAGTGGTCTTTTGGACCTCCTTTTCCATTTGGCTAATTCTGCCTTTCGAGGCATTCTTCTCCTCATTGACTTTTTGGAGCTCTTTTGCCATTTGAGTTAGTCTGTTTTTTAAGGTGTTGTTTTCTTCAGTGTATTTTTCGGTATTGTTTTGGGTCTCCTTTAGCAAGTCATTGACTTGTTTTTCATGGTTTTCTCACATCCTTCTTATTTCTCTTCCCAATTTTTCCTCTACTTCTCTAACTTGCTTTTCCAAATCCTTTTTGAGCTCTTCCATGGCCTGACACCCGTTCATGTTTTTCTTGGAGGCTTTTGGTGCAGGCTCTTGCACTCTGTTGACTTCTTTAGGCTGTATGTTTTGGTCTTCTTTGACAGCAAAGAAAGAATGCAAAGTCTGAGACTGAATCTCAGTGCGTTTTCGCTGCCTGGCCATATTCCCAGCCAACTAACTTGACCTTTGAGTTTTTCAGTGGGGTATGACTGCTTGTAGACTAGAGAGTTCTATGTTCCACATTTGGGGGGGAGGTGCCAGCTCTGCCACACCAGCACTGCTCCTTCCCCAACCCCCAACCCAGACTGGGCTTAGATCTTCAGCAGGCTGTTGCACTCCTGCTCTGATCCACCACTTAATTCCTCCCACCAGGTGGGCCTGGAGCCGGAAGTAACTGCAGCTGTAGCTGCCCCAACTCTGCTGCCCCCGGGGCTTGAAACGGAACTGCGAACTCCTTCTACTCCCGCAGCTTTTCCCACTAACCTTCTCCGAAGTCTTTGGTGTTTGTGGGTTAAGGAGTCTGGTAACTGTCGCAGCTCACTGATTCAGGGTGCTAGGGCCCCCTCCACCTGGCTTCTGGTCTGGATGGTCCACACCGTTCAGGCTGTGTTCTGCTCCACTCAGTTCCCAGCTCCCACCTCCCAGCTCCGTGTGGGATAGACCTCACCCAGAGACCATCCAGGCTGTCCTGGGCTGGAGCCCTGCTTCCCTCTGCTGTTTCGTGGGTTCTGCCATTCTAGAATTGGTTCAGAGCCATTTTTTATAGGTTTTTGGAGGGACTCGTTACGGAGCTCACACTAGTTCCTGCTTACCAGCCCCCATCTTGGCTCTGCACCCGTCTACAGTAATTTTAAATGAAATTTGTCATTCTATCTCTTGCTGTTGGGTTTCATTAGTAATATATAGGAATGCTGACAATTTATGTGGCTTTATTTTTATCTTGCCACTTTGCTGAAGTTATTTATTATTTCAAATAGTTGTTTACTTGATTCTCTAGGATTCTCTTGCTTTATCATCATATCATCTGCAAAGAGTAATAACTTAGTTGCTTATTTGCCCATTCCAATACCTTCAATTTCTTCTTCCTCTCTTATTGCTAATGCTAATATTTCTATTCTCATATTGAATAACAGTGGTTATAATGGACATCCTTGTTTCACCCCTGATCTTATTGGAAATGCATCTAGGTTATCCCCATTACATATAATGCTTGCTGATGGTTTTAATTAGATGCTACTTATCATTTTGAAGAAGACTCCATTTATTCTTATGCTTTCTAGTGTTTTAATAGGAATGGGCATTGTATTTTGTTAAGAGCTTTTTCTGCATCTGTTGAGATAATCATATCGTTTCTACCAGTTTTGTTGTTCATATGATCAATTATGCTGATAGTTTTCCTAATATTGAACCAGTCTTGCATTCCTGGAATAAATGCTATCTGGTCATAGTGCATTATTCTCAAGATAAGTTGCTTTAATTTTTTTGCTAATATTTTATTTAAAAATTTTGTATCTATACCCATTAGGGGAATTGGTCTATAATTTTCTTTCTCTGTTTTGACTCTTCCTGGTTTAGGTAACAGTACCATACCTGTGCCATAAAAAGAAATTGTTAGGACTTTTTCTTCACCTATTTTCCCATATAGCCTATAAAATATTGGAATCTTTTTTTAAAATGTTTGATGGAATTCACATGCAAAGCCATCTGGCCCAGGAGATTTTTTCCTAGGGAGCTCATTAATGTTTTTTTCAACTTCTTTTTTCCTGAGATGGAGTCATTTAAGTATTTTACTTCTTCTCCTCTTAGTCTGGACCATTTATATTTTTGTAAATATTCATGTACTTCTCTAACATTGTCAAAGTTATGGGCATAAAATTGGGCAAAATAATTCCTAATTATTTTTTTTAATTTCCTCTTCATTGAAGGTGTATTCAGCCTTTTCATTTTAGGTACTCATAACTTGGTTTTCTTTTTTCTTTTTTTAAAATCAAATTGACCAAAGGTTTATCAATTTTATTAGTTTTTTCATAAAACCAGCTCTTAGTTTTATTTATTCAATAGTTTTCTTGATTTCAATTTTATTAAACTCTCCCTTGGTTTTCAGTATTTCTAATTTGGTATTTAATAGGGAATTTTCAATTTGTTGTTTTTCTAGCTTTTTCAGTTGCATGTCCAATTCATTGATATCCTTTTTCTTTATTTTATTCATGTAAGCATTCAGAGATATAAAACTTTCCCTAAGAACTGCTTGTGCTGCATCCTATATGTTTTGGTATGTGGTCTCATTATTGTCATTCTCTTGAATGAAATTATTGATTGCTTCTATGATTTGTTCTTTGACCCACTCATTCTTTAGGATTAGATTGTTCAGTTTCCCATTAATTTTTAGTCTATCTTTCCATGGCCATTTATTACATATGATTTTTACTGCATCATGATCTGAAAAGTATGCTTTGAGGATTTCAACCTTTCTGAACTGGATGGTGGGGTTTTTATGCCCTACTACATGGTCATTTTTTGTGTATGTGCCATGTGCCACTGAGAAAAAAATGTATATTCTTTTCTATTCCCATTCAGTTTTCTCCAGTGGTCTCATATCTACCTTTTCTAAAATTCTATTCACCTACTTAACTTCTTTATTGTTTATTTTGAGGTTAGGTTTATCAAGTTTAGAGAGGGGGAGGTTGAGGTCCCCCACTAGTATAGTTTTGCTGTCTATTTCTTCCTGTAAATCCCTTAACTTCTCCTCTAAGAATAGGATGCTATACCACTTGGTGCATATATGTTAAGTAATGATATTACTTCATTGTCTGTAGTGCCCTTTTGCAGGTTATAGTTTCCTTCCTGTTTCTTTTCCTCCATCCTCTTCCCCCTATTTATGCTTTTATTTCTTCCTTCTCCCTCCCCCCTCAAAAGGGTTTTGCTTTTGATCACCATCTCCCTCTGTTTCCCTTCCTATCAGCCCCACTCCCTTATCTTACCCTTCATAGAAAATTACTATAGTGACAGGGAAGAAGAAAACATAAATTCAGAAGGCAAAAAAGTCAAAGCTGCTACACCCAAATGCTAAAGGAAAAATTTGAATTGGTCTCAGTCCTAAAAAAGAAGTTCTAGAAAAGCTCAAAAATATCTTAAAATAAAATAGGACAGGTGAAAAGGAAGTTAGTAAAAGAAACAAGAGTAATGCAAAAAATCTTGAAAAAAGAGTTGATAGTTTTATAAAGGAGGCATAATAATATACCAAAGAAATTAACATCTTAAATAACAGAATAGGCCAAATGCTTAAAGAGGCAAAAAATCCACTGATATGGAGATCTCCTTAAAAAGCAGAATTGGCCAAATAAAAAAAAGTCAAACATTCACTGATAGGAACTCCTTAAAAATGTATAATTGACAAAATGGAAAAGAGGTACAAAAGTTCACTGAACAAAACATTTCCTTAAAAATTAGAATTGGGCAAGTGGAAGCTAATGACTCCATAAAACATCAAGAAACAATAAAACAAAAGCAAAAGAATGAAAAAAGTAGAAGAAAATGGAAAAGTAAATGACCTTGAAAGTATCTTGAGGAGAAATAATTTAATAATTACTAGATAACAGGAAAGTCATGATTAAAAAAAAAAGCTAGACATCATCTTTCAATAAATTGTCAGGGAAAATAGCTCTGATATTCTAAAACCAGATGTCAAAATAGAAATCAACAAAATTCACCAATCATCTCTGGAAAGAGATTTCAAAAGGAAAATTCCATGGAATATTATAGCCAAATTTCAGATCCCCAGGTCTAGAACAAATATTGCAAATAGCTAGAAAGAAACAGTTGAAATATTGTGGAGCCAAAGACAAGGTAGCACAAGATTTACCAGCTTTTATATTAAAAGATCAGTGGGCTTGGAATATGATATTCTGGAGGGCAAATGAGCTAGGATTACAACCAAGATTAAATCCTTAGGGGGGCAATTATTTTGGAAAGAAATTATAGGACTTTCTTTTGAAATGAAATGAAGGGCTTCCAAATATTCTTGTTTAAAAGATGAGAATTGAACGGAAGATTTGACTTTCAATATAATAATCAATCAAGAGAAGCATAGAAAGGTAAAGAGGAAAGAGAAGTCATAAGGGATTCAGTAAGGTTAAACTGTTTATATTCCTACATGAGAAGAAGTTACTTTTAAATCCTAAGAACTTTCTCATTATTAAGGTAGCTAGAAGGAGTATGTATAGACAGAGGGGACAGGTGTGAACTGAATATGATAAGATGATATTTAAAAAAAATTAAGTGGTTAAAAAGAAGAATGCACTTGGAGACAGGGGAATGGAGAACTGAAATGGGGTAAACTATCTCCCTTGAAAGAGGCACAAAAGATCTTTTACAGTAGAGGGGAACATAGGGGAACACATGAACTTTACTCTCATTGGAATTGGCTCAAATTGGGAATAACATACATACTCATGGTGGTATAGAAATTTATTTTACCCTACTGGAAAGTAAGAAGGGAAGAGGAATATAAAAGGTGGCGGGGGCAGAGACTGATAGAAGAAAAGGTCAGACTGGGGGAAGTGGTAGTCAGAACAAAACAGTTTTGAGGATAGACAGAGTGAAAGAAGAGGGAGTAGGTTTAACAGGGAAAATAAGATGCTGGGAAATACACAGTTATCTCAACTGTGAAAAAATATAGCAAGTTGTTCTAATAAAAACCTCATTTCTCAAATACGTAGAGAAATGGGTCAAATTTATAAGAGTATAAGTGATACCAAAATTTTTAAATGGTCAAAGGATATGAAAAGTCTTCTGATAAAGTAATCAAAGCTATCATACAAAAAATGTTCTAATTCTGTATTGATTAGAGAAATGCAAATTTAAAAATTTCTGAGATACCACCCCATACATATCTAATTGACTAATATGACAGAAAAGGACAGTGACAAGTGTTGGAGGAGATGGGAGAAAAATTGAGACTCCTATACACTGCTAGCAGAGTAATGAACCAAGTCAACATTCTGGAGAGCAGTTAGGAGCTATGCCAAAAGGGCAATAAAGTCATGCATAATCTTTGTTCCATCAATACCACTATTTGGCCTGTATCACAAAGAGGTAAAAATAAAAAGGAAAAGGAACTATATTGCAAAAATATTTATAGCAGCTCTTTTTGTGGTGGCCAAGCATTGGAAATGAGGAATTGCCCATCAATTGATGAATGGTATATGACTGGACAGTATACTATTGTACTAAAAGAAATAACAAGTAGGACACTCTCAGAAAAATCTGAAAGAGTTCCATGAACTGATACACAGTGAAATAAGCAAAACCAGGAGAACATTGTACACAGTAACAGCAATAAAGAACAATGATTAACCATGAATAACTTAGTTATTCACAGCAATACAATGATACTAGGCAATGCCAAAGGATTTATGAAGAAAAAATGTATCCTTTTCTAGAGAAGGAATTGATGGATCTGAATGCAGTTTGAAGTATACTTTTTATTTTAATTTCTTTATTTTTCTTGGGTTTTTTAAAAATGTTTTTCCCCACACAGAATGAGTAATATGAAATTATGTTTTGCATGATTTCACATTTATAACATAAAATTTCTTGCCTTCTCTATGATGGGTGAGGGGAGGGAGAGAGTAAATTTGGAACTCAAAATTTTTTAAATGAATATTAAAATTGTTTTATATGTACTGGAAAAAGAAAATATTATATTTCTCAAAGCTTAAAAAATGAAAAAAAAATAGCATCTGTATCCATTGAGCTGCTTGCCACCAAGATCATGGTTTTAATCATTCTTCTTCCTTTGCTTTTTGTATGACTGGAAACAAGGGGATAAACGTGAGTAAGATGATGAAAGGGTAAATTAAACAACATATGACAAGATTTCTCAACTAATTGGATGTGAAAAATGGGAAAGAAAAACAAGAATGACTTCACAGTTATGAACTTGTATCAGAATAAGGATTTTGGTACCCTCAACACAAATAGGGAAGTTAAAGTGAAGGGTGGATTTCTAGATCTAATTTATCTAAAATAGATCCATATTTGGGTATGCAATTGATATATATATATATATATATATATATATATATATATATATATATATATATATATATATATATATATATACACCAATATTTATGTGGAGAAGTTGCACCTATGTAGGACCAGGTACTTAGGGAAATACTTATTTAATACTTGTTGGGTAGGAAAAGTCTCATTGGGACTATTGATTCTTTTGTTTTGGATGAGTCTCAAAAGTATAAGGAGATATTTAGGCAAAAGAGAGATTAAACTGGGGCCTTTTGTACTGAGTATTTTATTCCAGGGAGGGAAAAAAGAACAGAATATTTAGAAGTAGTATTATTTTAGTGAAAGATAGCCAGTATAATCTCACTGTTAGGGTTAGGCTGATAATATCATTTAGTGAGGGCCATCAGGAGGGGGAAAATAAGAAAAAAAAGCATAGAAATCTATCTTCTCTTTTGTTTGTTTTGGGGAGAATGGCAAGGGATAATTTTTGATTTTGTTTTCTGGTCAGCAAGAACCACTTTCACTTCTGTCTTTGAAGCCCTAGGTGAATTTAGCTATCATTTTATATAGTGCATCTCCTTTCATAGTATTTCTCCTTTGCTAATGTTATTTAATGTTTTTAATTTGTACTGTGTTTTTATGTTGCTAAATGGCTTTAAGTAAATCTTCTTGTGAAACATTAGGTGTTCAAGGTGAGAAATATAGTGGTTACTGGTTAGACACTCATTTGTAATCTCTGGTTTTAGCACATTTCCAGGCACATAGTAATCAGTTCAGATATAATTGTTGAATGATGGATTGATTGATGACTTTAGTAGACCAGAGAGTGGACAGAGTATTAGGAAATTGACCCTCAGAAGAAAATAATATCAGTAAGCTAAGAAGGAAGATCATCAGCAGGGAAATATTGTGGTTCTATTCTAAGTTTAAATACTTTTCTATTTTAGACAAATAGTCTAATGTTTGATATAAACATGTGCCAAATTTTAATTATGGCTTTCTATAGATAAATCTTAAAACTAACAGTGGATATGGCATTGAAAGTTCCAGGCAATATCAAAAGCCTGTGTGCAGATATTTTTCGGCAAGTAGATCTTTCGGTATCTCTGAAATTATGACTCACTCATCTACTTCTGGTTCTTATCTTTCTGTTTCTTTTCTTTGGGAGGGGGCAGGGCAACTGGGGTTAAGTGACTTGCCCAAGGTTACACAGCTAGTAAATGTGTCAAGTGTCTGAGGCCAGGTTTGAACTCAGGTCCTTCTGACTGCAGGGCCAGTGCTCTACTCACTGTGACACCTAGCTGCCCCTAGTTCTCATCTTTCATTAGAATGATTGGAAACTATGTATTATAGTTACAGGATCTATGGTATCACATGGGCAAAGATATGACCTAAAGCACATGGAAACTAGTAGATTAAAATTTGATGTAAAAACTATATCCTCATTTGTTAATAAGCTTCTAATTTAATGAATATATCTTCTATTTCTCTTGCAATGATATAAAGCCAATGTATGCAGTAGGAAATTACTATATCCTTACTGAATGAATGTGAACTATATCAATGTGTAATACAAACCAATTTGGAATAGACTATCTTGTCATAGTCAGAGAAGGATTTCTTAAACATTTTTGATTTTTAAAAGGCTCTGCTCCCCATCAATGTTTTACTTTATTTAAACCAGGTTTCCAATAAATTTGATTTTTCACATCTTTACTCACAGTACTCTAACTAAATAGGACAATGGCATGCTATTAGGCTGTGGAAATAGATCTGAAAATTCAGTTTATATATTCTTCTACAGCAATTATAAAGATACCCCCAACTTTTCCCTTGAGGAGAATCTAAGAAATCTCAAACCTTTTACTTCACTAAATGTAAGTGCCTAATGGTCTCCATGTCTGAATTTGTGCACTTAAAGACAGGCTATTCAACTGAAGCAAATCACAGCTATGCTAATTTCTCTGTGTTAAAAAAAACAAAACTGTTGAAGCATATGAGACCTTTCCCCCTTCCCTTTTAATGCAGATCAAAGCAAAGAATACCCTTTTTATTTTAAAAAAAAAACTTGTATGTAACAAGAACTATAACCTCATTTTATATACCTCATTCTAAATCACAGAGTCTGGAGAAGAAAACAATTAAACCTTCCTTGCTTGCATTATCATTCATATGGCTGATGTTTTGAATATTTTTTGCTCAAGGGTCAGAAAATGTGAGCTATACATAACTAGAAATCAATGATTGGAATTAATTAGTGGAACAAAACAACAGTCTTCACAAGAATTGTCATAAACTGTAGATGCCTTTTAAAATTTTTTCTACAAGGGTGGTTATACATTTTTTCTATAGACAACATATTAGCAATTAGTTTTTTTCTATTTTACAAGACTACACATACTTTCAAAGTCATTTATAATTCTGTATTAGTTAATTCTCACCAAATTCCCAAAGTACATATAGGTCCAATTGTTATTTGCTTTTTGTGATGAGATGGTGTCAATGAACCTTGAATTCCCTGCCCTTGAAGACTATGAGCATTTAACAGATGACAGTAGGGGATGGGAATTCATTGTCTCTTAATATTAAAACTCCTCTTACTCTTGACTAGGTATATAGAGTACCTATAAGAGTAAATTGACTTATTCATTCATTAGACACATATACACACATGTATATACATATCTTGAGTGTATATTTTTATATTGTGAGTATACACACACACACACACACACACCTGTGAGTATAGGATTATAGCCGTAGAGTTGGAAGGGGCCTTAAAGGCCATCTAATGCAAATCCTACATTTTACTCCTGAGGAATGGAGGGTTAAGAAGTTGGCAGACTTATTGAAAGTCACATGGGTAGTAAGCAGTGGATATAGGATTTGAAGCTGGGTCGACAAGTCTAGATCGACCTGTCTTTCTAGTCTACTACCCTGCCTTTTTTGAATAGTGAATAGAGAGCCACAACCAGAACCAAAAAAGATTTGTGGACATTCTTGCCTTTGACACACACTATCACTTAACCTCCCTGTTCCCTCTGATATCACTTTTAAGAATATGAATGGCAGAAAGGTAGCCAATCTACATTGGTGGAGGGAGATATTACTCAAGGAGTTCCTAGATCTATGAAGTTGCATGTCTGAAGAGCACAAATGGCAAAATATATAGCATTATGGTAAGTCTTAGAAAGAAAACAAGGAATAATAATAATAACTGCCATTTTTGCAGTACCTTTGGAAGCCAACTTAATATAGTAGAAGGCAAACTGAATCTGAAAAACAGAAAACTAGGATTTCAACCAAAACTGCCTCTCAGGTATAACACATAGAACATGTCCTCAAAGAACTGATGGACCATGCCAAAAGAAAAAAGAAGTGTGCTTTAAAACATACCATAGAACAAGAAACAAATGTTTTGTTCATAAAAGTAAAAAAAAAGCTGTTCTCTAAAAATTGATGAACATGAAGATCACATAGTATGGGAAGATGTCTATTGACAAATTCAGAATGAAGTAAACAAAACCACATGAAGGATATTGTGTACACAATGACTACAGCAATGTAAATAAAGCTAGTGATATATGTCTCTATAATTATAATGCCCAAGTTTGGTCCTGAAGATAAAATGAGAAAATGTATCCCCCTTCCTTATAGAGGTAGGTGGTGGGTCAGATTTGTAAATGATTAATTTTGCTGAACTGTTCTCTCTGCCTATCTCTCTGTTTCTGTCTCTGTCTCCATCTCTTTCTCCCTCTTTTCATTCACCCCCCTTATTCTTTCTTATAGGTAAATTAGCCTGAGTAGGGGAAAGAAGGGAGGGCTATATACGTTAATGAAGGTGATATAAAAAGATAGAAATAAAAATTGAAAGCAAAAAAAAAAGAAAAATATATGGGCAAAGTTGGAGTAAACGAACAGCATATGTGAAAGGCTTTGATTTGGTTACTCAAGATGCATGACCCAGATCTTTTGACTCCCAGGCAAGTGCTCTTGTCATAATATTTAAAGAAATCAGATAATAAGAATTAAGGCAAATACCATATTTCAAATTTCTATTATTCAGTTATTCTGATTTTTCAAAAAATGTTGAAATTGACAACTACTAAAACAGATGGAATGACTAATTTGAAAGCAAAGAGCATACGGTACCTCTCCACTATCCCTCATTACAAGAGACATCCCTCATTTTAGACCCAAGTGTAACTCCATCCCACACAGACCTGATGTTATCTGACATTTATTATGTTGAACTATTTACATCAGAAATGCTACATTATGAAAATAAGGCTATATAATGTCTTATTTATGAAACAGAAATTAATCATATCACTTTATGCCACCTACATCTCACTTTCCATGTGTTCTCCCTTATGCTTCTTCACCTCACATGTGTCCTGCCCTTTAGTATTGGACATGTGAAAAGTTTCTAGTAAGAGGATAAGATTAACTATGAAATTCAGCAATTCCAACCACTTTAACTCTTTTATAAGGCTTAAGTATTTTGGGGAGTGTTTAAAGATACAAGAACTTAGCAGGATATAAATTATTTTATAAGCCAAAATTTAAGTCTAAGCTCTATAATTCAATACTTAAATAGAGGCAAGATTTCATTGACTTTAGGCAGTTCCTTCAGACTGTAGGCTGTAGTCTAACATTACCTCTCTAACCTTGGTGATTCTTGCCTATGTCCACCATGGATCATTGGATTCCATTTTGCTAGTGGACTTATTCTTGGACTCCTGCCCTTGAGTGGGTTCAAATGGATTATAAAAGTTATCCCTCAGTTTTACAGTTCCCACAAAGTACAGAGCCAAACTTTTTTTCAGGTTGCAGCTTGCTCTGCTCACATCCTTTATAGTTTTTCTTCTGTATAATTATACTTTTATAATATATTTAAGAGAAGCAGAGTAGCAGATAGAGGGCTAGCTTTAGAATAAGGAAGACTTAGTTGTCCCAAAGAATATTCTAAGACTACAATTGAAAACAACTGTCCATTCGGTGGAATGATTTTCCACTCCTGGAAACCCTTTTAATGAAATTACAGGTATGGGTGTAAAGAAGTAAAGGGCAGAACCCATGCTGTAGCCTATTCACACCCACTATGTGCTTCTTCATTGCTATGTTATTGTTGGACAGTTGCATCCAACTTTTCATGACACCATTTGGGGTTTCCTTGGCAAAGATGCTGGAGTAGTTTGCCATTTCCTTCTTGAGCTCATTTTATACATGATGAAACTGAAGCAAGCAGGGTTAAGTGATTTGCCCAGGATCCCATAGTGAGCAAGTGTCTGGGGCCAGATTTGAAGTCAGGAAGATAAGTCTTCCTAATCCTAGGTCTGGTACTCTATCCACTGCACCACCTAGATGGCTCACCTTCATTGCCTATCAAACCCTATATCTGAGAAAATATGGGTACAAGTAAACAAGGAAAACATTGTAGGGAAATTACTTTGAAATACAAAAGCTAGCATCTCTAGCTGCCTGAGGAAATGTTATTTACCCCCTTCATGTTGGGAAAAAATATATATTCCTGGGAAAAGACTTACTTCATTATAATCATTCTTACCTATTAGATTGTAAGTACCTTGATGGCAGGATGTTTTATCCATCTTTGTGTCCCATAAAGTACATAGCATATGCATTATTTAGTGATTTTCTATGTAACTTTGAAGAAATTAATAGTAATTACAAATTACTTATGTAGGAATTCACATTGTTGGTGTAGGGTTGCACACACACACACACACACACACACACACACACACACACAGATGGAACTGTAAACTCTGCTTCTGCCACATCAGGGAAAAAGGTAGAAACAGCTCAGAAAGACGGATGGCTGAAAAGAAAGGTCGTGTTTTTTAGAAGACTAACTCAATAATCCTTCTTTAATGATTGAGAACACTATGAATCTAAAATCTAAACCAGCCTCTAAAGTTGATCAATGAAAAGTTCATGAGCTCCAGCCACACAAAACACACGGGAAATGAAATACAAACAATCCTTTTTTAGAGTAGAAATAAAGGAGAAAACAACTGATCTTAATTCAGGTTCTGTCTTAACAAATCAAGGTTTTGCTCTCACTGGATTTAAGGAGAGAGAAAGATTAAAGATTATCCTGTGTTTATTTTTCTACATCAGGAGAGAAAACAATGTGAGGGAGGAGAAGGAGGAAGGAAGGTAAACACAAAGGGGAGAAAGAGAGGGAGCCAGTTGTCTCCAAGGCCAGGCAATGCTTTATCTACTACTTAACAGTTTTAGTACTTGAGACTTTTTACAGAAAATGAATTTTTCTTTATCCTTTATGTTACACATGCTACTTGAAATTCATTGGCTTCCTGAAGTCTATTTTTTTAAGAATTCCAGATATCTGAGTAGCAATCACAGTTTCAGTGAATAAATAGTATCATCAGCAAAGCATGATGGAGGACTAAGAGATGGGCCTGCGTCATGGTTAGCAGCATAAGAGTTCAATTTAACTTCAGGCATTGGCCCAATTTGAGGCTACATATGTTTGTTACAGAGTTGTTGCTGTCATTATTATTGGTGGTGCTGGAGTTTTCTAGTGGGAGTTAGAGGTGAGAGGGAGAGAAAATAAATGCTTCTTGATTAAAAAACTTTTAACCAGGTTTTTAAAATATATTATAAACCTTAGCAGTAAAAAAGAAAAGGAAGCTGAATAGTCAATAATTGAAGTCACAGAAGGCAAAAATCAGCATGACTACGGAGCTGACTGAGACCTCAAAAATATCCCTGAGAGTTTGCAGCAGCAGGTGACCTTAGTCCCTCATAGATCAGTACTACCAGCACCACCATAACTATACCCACCACAACTGAACACACACACACACACAAACACACACACACACACACACACACACACACACCACTTTCACCTGGCAACTAGGTAGCACAGAAAATAGATTGTTGGATATGCAGTCAGAAAGACCAGAGTTTGAATCTTACCCCAGACACTAGATTTTGTTTTGATTTGCCAGAGTATTTTCTGATTTTTTCTGCAATTTTTGTCAGATGTTGAGTTCTTGTCCCAAAAGCTTGTATCTTTGCATTTATCAAATGTTAAATTACTATGATCATTTACTATTTTATAATGCATATCTAAGCTATTCCACTGATCCACCACTCCATTTCCTATCTAGTACCTGACTGTTTATATGATTATCGCTTTGTAATACAGTTTGAGATCTGATACTGCTAGGCTGTGTTACTTGACTTTTTTCCCTCCACTGATTTCTCTGATTTCTTTTACCATTTCTTCTTCCAGAGGAATTTCCTTGTGACTTTTTTTTAGCTCTATCAAATAATTTTTGGTAGTTTGATTGGTACAGCACTCAAATAAACAAATTTGGGTATAATTTTCATTTGTATTATAGTGGCTCAGTCTAACCATAAGCAATTAATATTGCTCTAATTGTTTAAATTTGACTTCTCAGACTATTTTAAGTTTTCCATCTGCATGCTAGCAGCATTTCCAGAATATCTGATGGCTGTTGAAGACTGATTTTACTCCATGAAGAAAAGGCAATCCAAGGTTCTGCAAGAAGCCCAACAGAAAAGTTTCACTATGTCTGGAGTGGATATCCTGAGTACTACAGAAAAAGGATTTCCAAACCCTGTGACTTTTCCATTTTCCATATGTTTAAGCTGGGCCTCACCTTCCTTAAAACCTTATATACTTGTAGATGAGTGTATCATAGACTTTTTTTTTGGTGGTAGAGGTGTTTTGTATCAACTAAAGTACAGTAGTAAAAAAAAATTTTAAAAATTTCCAGGGAGATCCAAGATCCTCATCCTGCATAAACTTGGTCCCTGACTGTTATATTTTAGTTATAACTTGTTGTATGTCCTCCCTAGTCTATAGGAAATATTATTGAAGTGGCCTGGAATAGGAATAGTCCTAACAGAGGGGGAGTGGAAATGAAGAATCATTGCTGATCCCATGGCAATAGAGGGAGATACATACATTTCTGGCTTTACAATTAGAACTCTGAATATATATATATACATATATATTTCCAAACAAAGTTTGTTACATAAAGCAGTTAGGCTATAAAATACTATTTGCCCTAAATATTACTTTAATTACACTGTAAGAGTATACACACATATATATGCACACATGTAGACATACACATATATATGTATACATATATGTATATGTATGTATATATGTATGTATGTATATATGTATGTATGTATACACATATTGTTATATTGTCCTGGGAGCCTGTCTAGCATGTATAATATTGTTAAATGGGAAAATATATTCTGAATTTTAAACAACAGCCTTGTAAATGGATCTCTAGAACAAAAACCCTTTATGCAACAGTAACTTCCTCTATCTGTTTTGCTTACCGCTACTTGAATCAGAGTTGAACACAAGGTTTCTTTTTAATATAACTCTAAAAGTTCTAATTTAAACATCTCTAAAATGTCACAGTAAATACTGATGATCTCTACCCACAAAATTATCAGCCTTTCTGTCTACAACCAACAAACTCAGCAGGAAGTGATAGTAAAAAGAAATCTCATCCAAAATAAACGAAGAATGTAAAAAATGTAGAGGAATCCACCCACCAAAATGAATACACACAGGAATTATATAAAAACAAATATAAAGTACCACCAAAATAAAAGAAGACTAAAAGAATTGATGAGACATTAATTGCTCAGAGCAAGACAATAATGATATACTAAACATGACAATACTACATAAATTGATTTACATGTGTAGTGCTGTAATAGAAATAATATTTGCCAGTGTTTTCCTGACACAGCTTCTTTCCACCTATGACACCAAGAGGCCCAAGTCCATCACCCTTCCCTTAAGAATTAGAACTCTTTAGTAATTAGCTTTCCCTAAAATAAATAAACAAACAAACAAACAAACAAATAAATAAATAAATAAGTAAATAAATATATGAATGAATAAATGGATAGATAGATAAATGAATAAATGAATGAATGAATGAATGAATAAATAAACAAACTATGACTGGAATCAGATGGGACCTGACTTCCCCAATACAACTTCTTGGTGGCCTAAAAACATAAAACATCCCAGCCAGGGGAAGTCAAGGCCTCTTAGATTTGGTGGTTTTCTGAAGATCATTGAGTATCCATGTCCTTCATCATATCCTGCCCGATAACCAGATTTATTTTCTTAAGGAGGCAGATTAGTAGTACAGAGGTTAGAGTGAGGGGCCTGAAATCAGGAAGACTCATCTTCATGACTTCAAATCTCATCTCAGATATTTACTAGCTTCTATTCCCTCACCTGTAAAATGAACTGGAGAAGGAAATGTCAAACCACTCCAACATCTTTGCCAAGAAAACCACAAATTGGGTCACAGAGAGTCAAACAAGACTGAAATGATGGAAAACCAAAAAGAAATTTTTACAAGGACACTAAGGTGGCTTTATCTAGAGAAGTTAAGTATCACCAAAATTGTTTCATAAGCATGCTGTTTTATGGTAAACTAAATCTCCTTAATAGTATTTAACAATGGAACAGTTGATCATAGGAATAGATGGACAAGATCCAGAATAAATTAAACATAATCACATAGTAGGGTTACATCAGTTGGGGAGTGATTGAGAAAATTATGGTACAAGAAAATCATGGGATATTATTGCATTGTAAGAAATAGCAAAAAAAGATTAACTCAGACATACCTGGGAATATTTGTATGAAATAAACAAGGAGAATGATTTATACAATGAATGAAACAACACAAAGGAAAACAACTCTGAATGCCTTAGAAGTTTTGATGAATGAAATTACAAATAACGACTTTAAAAGACTAATGATGAGACCTGCCTCTTATCTCTTTGCAAGAGAAAAGAATTAGAGTTGTAAAATAAGGAACATTTTTGAACATGGACAATGTGTGAGTTTGATTTAGTTCACTATGTTTGTTTGTTATGAAGCATGACTTTGCTTCTGGGAGGGTGGAAGTTATGGGAAAAATTTGGTCAGTAGTGAAAGTCATCTAAAACAAGAAAATAATATCAATTGAATATTTTAAAAATATGCAGAAGAGAATAGAGTGAAGTTCAGAAGCAGAAACAGACAAATAGGACCATTTTTTATTATCATGTTAAATTTAATTTAATAAATTTATTTAATAATAAATTTAAATTTAAATAAATTTATAAAAAATGTTACAAAGTGATAGAATTTCAAAGCTTCTTATAAAGCATTGCATATACTGTCAGACTGGATTGATGTGTTGATTAATTTTGCTGAACTAATTTTACATAACTCTTTTTTAAATTATTTGTTACAAGGGATAGGTATAAAACAGAGGGAAATAAAAATATATTTTGAAGTAAAAGCCATGGATAAATAAAATCAATACAAATTTTAAAATAAGTAAAGGTGAACAAAACTTTGATGAACTGTCTTGAAATGATTTATTTCTAAAACTACTCTTCTTCAACTTTTCCGCTGGCATACTAGTCCTAAGCCATTTGGTGAGCCCAGTAAATGTAGAACTTTCTTCCTTTCAGTTATAAAGAAAGATATTTGGAAATTAACTTTTGCTGAAAAATGAAAAAAAAATTAGAAAATCTGGCCCTAATATGGTGCTCCTGCTGTCAGATCACTTTATATCAAAGAACTGCTCTTCAGTCAATTCCTAAGAGGGAGGTGAGAGACAGAATCCATAAGAATTTCATCTCCAGCTGCTAATGAGGACACCTGTCAATCAGCTTCAGCAAGAAGCCTAGCAGGCACATTTTTTAAGGCTAATATGGTCAACATAAGAGTTGGTAGAATTTGTTGCTTTGGTGGTGGTTGAAAGAATCCCAGATCTGACTAGTGTACCCACTGCCCTGACTCTTAAAAAAATGCTTCATGAAAACACACATATATGTATATATGTGTGTATATATATATGTGTGTGTGTGTGTGTGTGTGTGTGTGTTTATGTGTATTCTATTGCATTAGTCTAAGTGATCATACACTGATTAAGAAGAAAATTATGATTTCAGAATGTTTGACATAAACTGACACACTGACACTTGAAACCAGAGAAAGTAGAACTATGATTAGAAAAAAAAATATCATTTTATTCTAAGGCCCAGCATTTGAAATACAGCAAAATTAACCTAAGAAATCATTTCAACCCTCAGCTTGTCCTCTTTGTGCTCACACCAATTTGACATTGCAGTTACATAATATATAATGATTCAAAATACCAATAAATAATCAAAATAAATAGTAAGGTAACAGGAAATGATTCCTTATCAATGTGGATAAAGATACCCTAAACTGAGGTTTAGCTCTGTGACTTACTTGAAGTATAAATTTTTTAAATCAAATTTTCACTAATGTCATTAGTATTTATATGGGATTCATTTCTAAATTTATCACTCCCCCACCCAAAAATATTTCAGTAAATCTAATTAATATATCCAGCATTCCAAATCTAATTAATATCCCAGCATCCAGCAGCATATGTGATATTTCACACTCATAGTCCATCATCACTGCAGTAAAAGCAGAGGTGAATTTTCTTAATTATTTTCCTAATCCAGGATTGGTTTTTATAACACAAGAATTCATTAATTTTTATTTTCTTATTTTTCTCTTATTCATATTTTTGTAGTCACTGTGAATACTGTTTACCTGATTATTCTTCCTTCACCATGAATCAATTCATATAAATCTTCATAACTTCTCTGAATTCTTCATTTCTTTCTTTTTTTTTTGTTTTCCCCCTGCTATTTAGTATTTATTTTTCCCAGTTACATTTAAAAACAATCTTTAACATTCATTTACAAACTTTGAATTCCAAATTTTCTTCCTTTCTCCCTCCACACTTCTCCTCTCACTTAGTAGACAAGCACTTCAATATAGGTTATACATATGTAGTTATTCAGAGAATTTCCATAATAATCATGGTGTGAAAGAAAACACAGAACAAAAAATACCTCAAAAATAAAGTAAGACATAAAGTATGCATCAATCTGTATTCAGCTACCATCAGTTCCCCATCCCCCAACATTGAGGATAGGAAGCACTTTTTTATCATAAGTCCTTCAGAGTTGGCCTGGATCACTGAATTACTGAAAACAGCTAAGGAATTCACAAATGATCATCTTACAATATCACTGTTACTCTGTAAATAGTGCATTTTACTTTGCATGAGCTCATATAAGTCTTTCTAGGTTTTTCTGAGAGCATCCTGCTCATCATTTCTTACAGTATAATAGTATTTCATCGTAATCAATGCAATAATTTGTTCAGCCATTCCCCCATTGGTGGGTATCTCCTCAATTTCCAATTCATTGCCACCAGAAAAGAGCTGCTATAAATATTTTTGTATATATACGTCCTTTTCCTTTTTATTTTTTTCCCTTTGGGGATATAAACCTAGTAGTAGTATTGCTAGATCAAAGGGTATGCATGGTTTTATAGCCTTTGAGTATAGTTCTAAATTACTCTACAAAATGGTTGAATCAGTTCACAACTCCACCAACAATGCATTAATGTCTCAATTTTCCAACATCCCCTCTGACATTTGTCATTATCCTGTTCTGTCCTATTAGGCAATCTAAAAGGTATGAGGAAGTACCTCAGAATTAGTTTACTTTGCATTTCTCCATTCGATAGTGAGTTAGAACATTTTTTCATGTGGCCATGGATAGCTTTGATTTCTTCATCTGAAAACTGTTCATATCTTTATCTTTTCACCATTAATCAGTTGGGGAATGGCTCTCATTTTTATAAATTTGACTCAATTCTCTCTATGTTTGAGAAATGAGACCTTTGTCAGAGAAACTTGCATCATTTTTTTCCTTTTTTTGAATTGACTATATATATATATATATATATACATATATATATATATACATATATATATATATATATATATATATAAATTTATGCATTTTCAGTTTTCAACATTCATTTCCACAAGATTTGAATTCAAAATTTTCTCCCCATCTCTCCCCTCTGCCCACCCCAAAACAGTGGGCATTTTGATTATCCCTTCCTCCAATCTGCCCTCCCTTCTATTACCCCCAACCCCTTCTCTTATCCCCTTCCCTTCTATTTTCCTGTAGGGAAAGATAGATTTCTTTACCCCATTGCCTGTATATCTTATTTCTCAGTTGCATGTAAAAACAATTTTTAATATTCATTTTTTAAAGTCTTGAGTTCCACATTCTCTTCCTTCCTTTCTCCCCACCCACCCTCATTGGGAAAGCAAGCAATTTGATATAGGTTATACATGTTTAGTCATGCAAAACTCTTCCATAACAGTCATGTTGTGAAAGACTAACTATATGACCCTCTATCCTATCTGGCCCTCCATTTATCCTATTCTCTCCTTCTGATTGCCCCTTCCCCCAATCTGCCATCCCTTCTATTATCTCCCCTCTCTTATCCCCTTCCCCCCTTCTTTCCTGTACGGTAAGACAGATTTCCATACCCAATTGAGTCTGTATGTTATTGCATCCTTAAGCCAAATCCAATGAGAGTAAGGCTCACTTATTCCCTCTTACCTGCCCCCTCTTCCAATCCATTGTAAAAGCTCTTTCTTGCTGCTTTTATGTGAGATGATTTACTACATTCTACCTTTCCCTTTCTCTTTTTGCCAGTATATCCTTTCAATACAATTTTATTTTTTTAGTTCTCATCCCTTCATATTCAGCTCAACCTGTGTCCTCTTTTTACATACATACACATATGTATACATACATACCTATATCTATAATACACATACATATATACACATATACATATGCATACACATATACACACATATGCATGTATGTATGCACATATGTATATTCCCTCTAACTACCCTAATACTGAGAAAGGTCTCTTGAGTTGCAAATATCATCTTTCCATGTAGGAATATAAACAGTTCAACTTCAATAGGTCATTTATGGCTTCTCTTTCCTGTTTACCTTTTCATGTTTTCCTTGATTCTTGTATTTGAAAGTAAAATTTTTCTATTCAGCTCTGGTCTTTTCAACAATAATACTTGGAAGTCCTCTATGTCATTGAAATTCCATTTACCCCCCCCCCCCCGAAATATACTCAGTTTTGCTGGGTAGGTGATTCTTGCTTTTAATCCTATCTCTTTTGACCTCTGGAATATCATATTCTAAGCCCTTCAATCCCTTAATTTAGAAACTGCTAGATCAAGTGTTATCCTGATTGTGTTTCTACGATACTTGAAGTGTTTCTTTCTGGACACTTGTAATATTTTCTCCTTGACCTGGGAACTCTGGAATTTGGCTACAATATTTCTAGGAGTTTTCCTTTTGGGATCTCTTTCAGGAAATGATTGGTAGATTCTTTCAATTTTTATTTTACCCTCTGGTTCTAGAAGATCAGGGCAACTTTCCTTGACAATTTTTTGAAAGATGGTGTCTAAGCTCTTTTTTCATCATGGCTTTCACGTAGTCTAATAATTTTAAAATTATCTCTCCTGGATCTATTTTCCAGGTCAGTTGTTTTTCCAATGAGGTATTTCACATTGTAGTCCATTTTTTTATTCTTTTGGTTTTGTTTTAAAATTTCTTGATTTCTCATAAAGTCATTTGCTCAATTCTAGTTTTACTTTCTTCAATGAGCTGTTGGACCTCCTTTTCTATTTGGCTAATTATGATTTGCAAGGCATTCTTCTGTTCATTGGCTTTTTGGACATCTTTTGCCAATGGGGTCAGTCTATTTTTAAAGGTGCTATTTTCTTCAACATTTTTTGGTTCTCCTTTAGCAAGCTGTTGACTCGTTTTTCATGATTTTCTTATGTCATTCTCATTTCTCTTCCCAATTTTTCCTGCACTTCTCTTACTTGATTTTCAAAATCCTTTTTGAGCTCTTCCATGCCTGAAAACATTTCATATTTTTCTTAGAGGCTTTGGATGTAGGAGCATTTACCTTGTTGTCTTCCTCTGGCTACATAGCTTGATCTTCCTCATCACCAAGTATGTAAGAAAACATCTTTTCACCAAGAAAGTAACCTTCTATGGTCTTATTCTTTTCTCCTGTTTGCTCATTTCCACAGCTAATTATTTTACTTTCGACCTCTTTGTTAAGTGGAAGGTGTCCTATCCCAAGTCTCAGGGATTTTGTGCAGCTGTTTCAGAGATGTCTCTAAGGACCTATAAATTCTCAGTTCCTCCAAAGTGGTATGATCAAAAGAGAGGTATTTATTTCTCTCCTGGCCTGCACTCTAGTCCCACAAGCACTTTCTCCTGCCCTGGAACTGTGAGGAGGGTTCCCTCTTCACAGCCCCCACCAGCTCCACCACACCAGCACTTCACCTCACCCCAAGACCACCACCCAGGACAGTGACCCAGATCAGCTGCTCAATTCTCCCACCATCTATAGACTGAGAGCTCCAGAAATAGCTACCACTGTGGCAGTGCCTGCCACCACCCTGGGCCTGTGGCTGTGGCCAGACCACACTCCTCTCAAACCCAGTTGAGACCTTTGAAGCTGTCTTTGGCATTCATGGGTTTAGAAGTTTGGAAACCACCACAGCTGCCAGTGATTCAGTGCTCTGAAGCCTGCCCTAGTCCCATCTATGCTGAGCATGGTGTGATTGACCCTTCCAGGTGGTCTTCCAGATTGTCTTGGGCTGGAAATTTGCTTCGCTCTGTTATGTTGTGGCTTCTGCTGCTCTGGAATTTGTTTAGATTAATTTTTTACAGGCAATTTGAGGAGTTGGGGGGAGAGCTCAATCAAGTCCCTGCTTCTACTCCAACCTCTTGGCTCTGCCTCCTCAATTTTTTTTACAGTTACTATTGCTAAATGTATTTACATCCATCATATCCTCACATTTATTCTATTCTTTATCTTTCACCTTGTCCCCGACAAATAGTATTTTGCTTCTGACTATCCCCTCCCTCAATATGCCCTTCCTTCTATCACCCTCTGCCTTCTCTTATCCCCTTCTTCTCCTACTTTCCTATCTATGCATGTTATTCCCTCCTTGACCCAATTCTGATGAGAGTAAGGTTCACTTACTCCCTGCCCCTGCCTGCTTTATCTTCCTCTCTATAATAAAAAGTTCTTATCTCTTTGTGTGAGATAATTTAAACCCATTCTTCCTCTCCCTTTCCCTTTCTCCTGGTAATTTTTTCTCTCACCCTTTTATTTTACTGTTTGAGATATTATCCCTTTATTTTGAACTCACACCTGTGCTCTGTGTGTGTGTGTGTGTGTGTGACACACACACAGAGAGAGAGAGAGAGAGAGAGAGAGAGAGAGAGAGAGAGAGAGAGAGAAAGTTTTTATGATTACAAGTATCATCTTCTTAGGAACTTAAACGTTTTAACCTTTTTGAGTACCTTGTGAATTCCCTTTTCTGTTTACCTTTTTAAGCTTCTCTTGACTCTTGTATTTCAAAGTCAAATTTTCTATTCAGCTCTGGTCTTTTTATCAAAAATGCTTGAAAGTCCTCTATTTCATTGAAGAATTATAGTGTTTTTGCTGGATAGGTGATTCTTGGATATAATCCTAGCTCCTTTGTAACTGTGGAAATTCATATTCCAATCCCTCAGATCCTTTATTGTAGAAGGTGCTAAATATTATGTTGTCCAGATTGAGGCTCCACAATACTTGAATTGTTTCTTTCTGGTGGCTTGCAATATGTTTCCTTGACCTAGGAGTTTTGAAATTTGGCTATAATAATTCTAGAAGTTTTTATTTGGGAATCCCTTTCAGGAGGAGGTCTGTAGATTCTTTCAATTTCTATTTTACCTTCCAGTTCTAGAGTATCAAGGTCATTTTCCTTGATAATTTCTTGAAAGATGATGTCTGGGCTCTTTTTTTCATCATGGATTTCATGTAGTCTGATAATTTTTAAATTATCGCTCCTGGATTTATTTTCCAGGTCAGTTGTTTTTCCAATGAAATATTCCACATTGTTTTCTTTTTCATTATTTGCTTTTGTTTTAATTTCCTTGATTTCTCGTAAAGTCATTTGCTTCCATTTGTTACATTCTAATTTTTAAGGAATTATTATCTTCAGGGATTTTTTGTACCTCCTTTTCCTACCTGGTCATAGTGTATTGTATTTAAGATAAGTTTCATTTAAAATTTTTGCATTTATCTTCATTAAGGAAATTGGTTTATAATCTTATTTCTCAGTTTTGGTTCTTTCCAGTTTAGGTATCAGTACCATATTTGTATCATAAAAAGAATTTGGTAAACTTCTTTCACCAATTTTCCCAAATACTTTATATAGTATTAAAATTAGTTGTCCTTTAAATGTTTGATAGAAGTCACTTGTAAATCCATCTGCCCCTAGTGATTTTTTACTTAGGTAGTTCATTAATGGCTTATTCCATTTCTTTTCTCAAAATGAATATGACCAGGTAGGATTTATACCAGAAATGCAAGCTGGTTCAATATTAGGAAATTATCAGCATAACTGACCATATCAACAACAACACTAACAGAAGTCATATGATATGCAGAAAAAGTATTTGACACAATACAGCACCCATTCCTATTTAAAACACTAGAAAGCAAAGGAATAAATGGAGTCTTCCTTAAAATGATAGGTAGCATCAATCTAAACCATCAGCAAACATTATATGTATTGGGGATAAGCCTAGCATATCCAATAAGATTGAGTGTGAAACAATGATATCCATTATCACCACTGTTATTCAGTATTGTAACAGAAATGTTAACATTAGCAATAAGAGAAGAAAGCAAATTCAAGCAATTAGAAAGGACAATGAAGAAACAAAACTATCCCTCTTTTCAGATGATGTGGTATACTTAGAGAATCAAATAAAATATACTTGAAATAATAAACAAATTTAGCAAAGTGTCAGGATATAAGATAAACCCAAATAAATCATCAGCATTTCTATATATAACCAACAAAGCCCAATAGCAAGAGATGGAAAGAGAAATTCCATTTCCAGACTTCTCAACCCACAAACACCAAAGACAGCATAGCAAGTCAATGGGAAAACTGTTGGACCTGGGTGAAAGAAGTGTACAGGTCCAGCCCCAGCCCTGGGGTGGTGGAGGTGGCTGCAGCTGTGGCAGCCACTTCCAGGTCTCCAGATCCACAGATGGTAGGGAGGGATCAGGTGGCTAATCAGAGTAGGAGAGCAGGGATGTCTTTCCTGATGCTGAAACAGTGTTCTCTTGCTTTGCCCTCCTTGGATCTCCTTCAAAGTCCTGGATGGCGGTGGTTGGGGTAGGAGGAGTGCTGGTGTGGCAGAGCTTGTGGTGGCTGTGGAGAGGGAGTCCTTCTGTTAATTACACAGCAGAAAGGGGTGCTTGCATTCACAGACCAGAGCACAGACCAGGACAGGAATATCATACCACCTCAGAATAGAAGTATCTCTGAAAAGAGCAGTTCGAAACCCCTGAAGCTTGGGACAAAGCACTTTCCATTCTGGAAGCAGTTGTATCCTGACAAAGAGCTCAAAATTAAAGTAATTGGCTGGGGAAATGAGCAGGCAGTATAAAAGGACTTGGACTATAGAATCGTTGTTTGGTGACAAAGAAGATCAAAACATACAGACCAAAGAATTCAACAAAGTTAAAGATCTTACATCAAAAGCCTCCAAGAAAAATAGGAATTGGTCTCAGGACATGGAAGAGCCCAAAAAGTATTTGGAAAATCAAATACGAGGGGTAAATGGAAAATTGGGAAAAGAAATGAGAGTGGTGTGAGAAAATCATGAAAAACAAATCAACAACTTGCTAAAGGAGACCCCCAAAATACTGAAGAAACCCATTGTCTAAAGGTTTCAAACTCACCTTCTTGTACTTCCAGGAACCATGATGGCCAGGTAAAACAGCTCTCATCCCTCCCTTGAATAAACCAAGAGCTATCTACAGCCAGAGAAAGAACTATGGAGTCTGAATGCAGATTGAGCCAAAGTATTTTCTCTCCTTTTTTTTCCTATTTTTTCCCTTTTATTTTTGTTTTTTTGGTTTTGTTTCTTCTTTCTTATGATTCATTCCATTGGTCATAATTTTTCTTTATGACTTGTGCAGTGTGTAAATAAGTTTAATGCAAAGTTATATGTAGAAGACATATTGGATTCCATGTGGTCTTGGGGAGAAGGGGGACAAGAAAATCTGGAACTCAAAATCATGCACAACTGAGTGTTGTAAACTAAAACTAAAAAAAAAAATCTTAGTTTAAAAAAATTTGAATGGAGCAAGTGGAAGATGGTGACTTTATTAGAAATCAAGAAGTTATAAAACAGAACCAAATGTATGAATAAAAGGAAGACAATGTGAAATATCTCATTGGAAAAATGACTGACCTGGAGAATACCTCCAGTAGAGATAATTTAAAAATTATTGCACTTCCTAAAAGTCATGATAAAAATCTAGACATCATCTTTCAAGAAATTATCAAGGAAAGCTGCCCTGATATTCCAGAACAAGAGAATAAACTGGAAATTGAAAGAATCCACCAATTACCTCTTGAAAAAGATTCCCAAAAATGAACTTCTAGGAATATTATAGCCAAATCCCAGAGTTCCCAGGTCAAGGAGAAAATATTGCAAACTGCCAGAAGGAAACAATTCAAGTATTGTGGAAACCCAATCAAGATAACAGAAGATCTAGAGGCTTCTGCACTAAGGGATCAAAGGGCTTGGAATATGATATTCCAGAGGTCAAAGGAGCTAGGATTAAAATCAAGAATCACCTATCCAGCAAATCTGAGTACAATACTTCAGGGCAAAATAGGGACTTTCAATGAAATTTTTATTTTTTTAAAAAAGAAAGAAAAATTCCATTTAAATTTACTGTAGACATTATAAAATATTTGGGCTTCTACCTGCCGAAGCACACTTTATCACACAGATAAAGTCAGATCTAAATAATTGGGGAAAAATCAGTTGTTCATAGGTATTCCAATCTAATATAACAAAAATGACAATTCTACCTCAAATAATTATTATTTAGTGGCATACCAATCAAATTACCAAAAAAAATTATAGAGCTTGAAAAAACAATAACAAAATTCATGTGGAAGAACAGAAGGTCCAGAATATCTTGGGAATTAATGCAAACAATGCTAGGAAAGGTGGCCTAGCTATACCAGATATTAAACTATATTATAAACAGCAATCATTAAAACTACTTGGTGTTGGCTAGGAAATAGAGTGGTGAATCAATCAAATTGGCTAGGAACCCAAGACACAGTAGTCAATGATTATAGTAATCTACGATTTGATAAATCCAAAGACTCCAGCTTCTGGGATAAGAACTAATTATTTGACAAAAAACTTCTGGGAAAACCGGAAAATACTATGGCATAAACTAGGCATAGACCAAAGTTTTACACCCTACATCAAGATAAAGTCAAAATGGGTTATGATTAATGATGTCTCTAGTCATAAGGAAAAATGCTCTAAATCACTATTCATTAGAGAAATGCAAATCAAAATAACACTGAAGTACCACATCACACCTACAACAAATTGTCTAACCTGACAAAAGAGAAAAATGACAAATGTTGAAAAAGATGTGGCAAAATTGGAACATTGATAAATTGTTGGTGGAGTTGTGAACTAATTCAAGCATTCTGGAGAGCATTTTGAAACTCTGCCCAAAGGGCTATAAAAATGTGCATACCCTTTGATTCAGCAATACAACTTCTAGGTCTCTATCCCAGAAATCATAATAATGGGGAAAAGGACCCACATGTACCAAAATATTTATAGTGGTTGTTTTTTGTGGTAGCAAGGAATTGGGAATTGAGATGAAGGAAGGAAGAAAAGAAGGAAGGACAGAGGGAGGAAGGAAGGAAGGAAGGAAGTAGGGAAGGAAGGAAGGCGGGACTTCAGAAACAAGAACATGCAATGGAATTAGTATTGGGAAGAAAGGAGTGAAAAGGAGCCCTGTACAGTATTTAGTACAACCCCATGCCTAAATAAATTTGAATACATATTGACATTTACTTTTAGAAGAAATTTGGAAAGAAATAGATAGTGCTTCATAATTCACTATTAAAACTGGGACCAGCACTTATTTTATACTTAGAAGATGCTCAATTTTTTTTTTCTAATTCAATCTCAATTTTTTTGGATGCAGAATTTGATGCCTAGAAGGCCAAAATGACATCTCTAAAACCAGACAGGCAATAAATAGTAGAGCTGGGGAATTACCTACCCTGCACTGTCAGAATTGGGGTACTGTTTGCTCCCACACTTTTTCCCCCACATGATAATGTAACAACAACATCGTGTGATGATCAACTTAGAAGAGTATTATAATTAGCCTGCCTTTAATTTACTACCTATATGACCTTGGACAAGTCGCCTTACCTCCCTGGTTTTCAATTTCCTAATTTATAAAATGAAAAGAAAATATTGTCTCAGATATTTTTCAGCTGTAGATCTATGATCCTAAGTTTAAAAAAAGAACTATAATTGAGCAACTGAAAAAAAAAATTGTGGGGAAGAATACTTTAAAAAGTCATTTTGCTGCTGCAGACAAAACAGATAGAGGCTTTTGTTTTACTTCCTGGTCCTTCTTACTGGTGCTCTGTTCTTTAGTGTATTCATTTTCTTCTTTCCTTTTTACTTTATCACTCATTAGAGCCCATATTTCTTTTTTCTGTTTTTGTCTTGTTTTAAATGTATCTTTGGCCACTGTACATTCCTCCTTTCCTTTTTTATAATGGTCTTTGATCTTACTACCTAAGAGTATAACATTTGCTCATTATTTTATTTCTTTTTTTTTAACTTTATTACAAGGCTACTACTACTCTTTGCTATTTAAGTACAATTTGAATAGAAAAAAAGTAAAAGCCTCTTACTTCTCACATTACTTATCATTTCTCTTTCAGTACTTGCCTTTTCCTCTTTGATCTGCCTATCATTTTTTGTCCCTCTAATCCCTTTAGGCTTCCCCAGCATGTAACCTAGCCCTCTAATTACTTGACCTCCTTCTGCTACTTACACTTTGTCTATCATCTTCTCATTTATTTTTTGTACTCAGCCTTCCCTAAATGTATCTGTAGACATTTGTATATTACCCTGTAATCATTAGTTATTTAAGGTCTCTAGACCGTTTCTTTAGACTATATCTTGCATTTATTTTCATATTTTTTTGGTTTTTTAATGCCTTATTCTTTCTGAATTCTTGGATGTCTATGTATCCTTCATCTCATAAAGAAATATGGCCAGTTTTTGTCATATATGAATTTTAGACAAGGACAGTAAAATAAGAACTAATGAGAACCGTTCCCATTGTGAACTTCACAGTTGTACATTACAGTCATAAAAAGAGAAAGTTAACAGTAATAGGGTATGAGAAATATGATGGCACACCTAAATTTTTAGCAGCTGAAATACAGAGAAAAGTAACAATCTTCAGCTTTGTTTTGGCTGTCCTCACTTCTGAGACTAAATGTCCTAAGATAGTTTTAGTATCAAAAAAATGTATCAAAAACAGATTCAAAAGAGACAGCAGAAAAAAAAGTCTAATACCTGATGGTTGATTCATTCATTTATTCACTTCAGTAAACACTTATTATTATTATTATTATTATTATTATATTATTACTATTATTAAGTGGTTACTGGGTACACAACTGGATATGAGGGAAGACAGAAAAAGGAAATATAGACTCTACCCCCACACTGTAATAATCTAGCAAAGTTTAAAAAAACCCTCTTTCTGTACATAAATAAGTACAATTCAAAACAGAGAATGATAAGTGCCTAAGAGAGGTACAAACACAAAGCTACAGAGGTTCAGATGAATGAGAAGTTGCTTCTCACTAGAAGTGGGAGTGGGAATCAATTATGCCTTCAAGTACTATGTTACATTTGAGCGTGGATATAAAGGATATATAAGCAGAGAAAAGGAGAACATTTTAGTAATAAACACTAGCTTGAACAAAGGCACATCAGATAAAAGGCTATGGACATTTTTGGAGGGTAAGATGCAGTATTTTATGGAAGGCTCAGAGTTTAAAGGGGAGAGTAATGGGAAATAAGACTAGAATGCTAGGTTGTGGAAGTTATTGTGAGCATTTTTAATGGATACTTAAGGAGTTTAGACAGTTCTCACCAGGAAATAGGAAGCCATTGAATTTTCTTGAACAGGATAGTCATGTAATCCAACTTACACATTAAAAAAGATAATACATTCATTCTGTGAAGGATATATTGGATGGATTACATACTGGAGACAAGATGACTGGCTAGAAAACTATTTTAAGGCCAGTTTGGTGTTAATCAGCCAATACATATTTATCGAGCATCTTCTATATACCTATAAATGTCTTAGATGGTCCCAATGGAAATGGTGAGGGATTGGGATGTGAGTGCTATAACAGTGCTATTATACACAGGACTTGGGAACTGACCCAATAGAGGTGATTGAAGACAGGGTGGTTACTATTTCAGATAACTAGAAGGGTGTTGATGTCATTAATTCAAGTCAAGAAACTTGAGAGAAGGGAACAAAAGAAAAGACAGGTAATAAATAATAGCATACTATTATTACTTGAACCTTGGGGTTCAAGGTGCTGCTGAGACATCCAGTAAATAAAAGATGGAAACTATGTAATGTGTAGTGAAGACCATGAGTAAATAGTTGATTTCAAAGCGATTAAATAGTTGTTGAAGCATAATTAAACAACAGAAAACATAAAAGCATTCTCAGACTTAAAACCAATTTCTATTTTTCAGACAAAACTTTCTGTGGATATAAAATGAATTTAAGGCGTTCATATGTGGGTGTATATATGTATGTCTGTATTGTGTGTATGCAAGTATATGTATATATGCATACATTTTTTGTATGGGTTTTTGTGTATATGTGAGTATATTTATGTAAAGGAATTAATATGAAAGCGTTCATTAAGTGCTTAGTCTGTACACTGCATTGTGCTAAGTGCTAAGGATGCAAATAGCAAAACGGAGTCAATTCCCTCTCTCAAGAAGAGAAAGTGTGTGTGTGTGTGTGTGTGTGTGTGTGTGTGTGTGTGTGTGTGTGTGTGTATTATTTTTTCCTTTGTTTCAAAGAGGAACAGTGACATCATGGGGTGATGCCTTGACTCATATGTGAATTGATTTAAGTAATAAGGCACAGATGCCTAAAGTCATAAGCCCCACCCTCTCTTCCAGAATCACTGAAGTCCAGTGGTGTATTAGCAAGCACCCTAGCATACCCAGGATGGCCTGCTAGCACAGCTTCTTTGATCTGCTTTTATAAAGAAAGACAGCTTCAAAGGGGTTAACAATTAAACATTGCCGACTTTATTCTATCTAACCTTTTCCCAAGGGTTATTGAGCACCAACTCCTACAGCATTCCCTAATCACCCTTCCTGCAGGGGCTGGCCAGAAAGGGAGGGGTGGGGCAACCCCCACTATGTCTTGATGGGGCCAATCGAGACAGGAACAATTTGAGCATTCCACTAAATCCTCTCAAGCCTCAATGGGGGTCAGTTGAGGCAAACACAGATTACCCCCAAGCCTTGATGGGGGCTGATCTAGGCACACACAGCATCCCAGCTTGTGCATTTCAACCCTAAAAGTTCCCCACTCACTCACCAGTGCCCACCTGCTTTATACTTACACTCTGCCCCTCCAGGTTTCCGATCTTTACAATCTAAACAGGCAACATCTGGCCCTTACAACCTACACGGGTCATGGTGGAGATGTTTTGAACCATAGAACTCATATCTAACACCTGGAGACAAGAGATTGTTATGGCCATGGATCCTGGAAAACCAAAAAATCCATTTTGCTTATGCCTAAAAGGGAAAGACAAAAGTCAGGATGCCTGCTGATGGTCCAGGGTGCCATGGAGGATCTTCATATCATTTATGTCTGAACAAGTTCTAAGGGCTTTAATGGCAGCTGCTTTAGTTGCCTTCATGGCATTTGGAATAAATTGTTCTCATCCACCTATTCCACCAGGAGAAGTCTTTTATTTTGTCACCTTATCTCTATCTCCATTTCTCTATATATTATCTATCATTCCTGATTCATATTTCTCACAGTGGCATATGTATGTATGTCTATATGTTAGGGGAGTGCCCTAAATGGACAGTGAACTTGGCCCAGAATTGAAAGGAGGAAGAGAATGGGCTAAATTACATTTGGGAAATTATTGTTCAGTTATATAACTCTGCCATTTGTTCCCTGTGAGGCCTTTACCTTTCTAAACTTCAGCTTCCTCATCTATAAATGAAGCCATGAGCAAAATAATCGTTTAGGTTCCTTCCAGTTCTAAATCTATAGTCCTGTGGTCCTCCTTAGTAACATCACTTACCTTCTTGTCTGAGCTCTCATCTAATCTTTCTTCAGCTTTCTTCTATGCATTTTAAAATATTTCCCTAAATAAAAAAGCCCTCTCATGTAACAAATAAGTATAACCAAATAAAACAAATATGTTGTATTCATTTGTGTTACAATCTATAAAACTTATTCTGCATTTGAGGCAATAAAGTCTCCGCCAAGTGGTGGGAGACATACTTCATTATCAGTCTTGTGATTGGGTTACTCCAATGATTAAGTTCATTTTCTATTATGATTTTGCGGACAATGTGTAAATTATTCTTCTGGTTTTGCCCAATTCACTCTGTTTCATAGCATATGTCTTCCATGTTTCTCTAATTCATTCCCAGTCATTTTATGCTGAGATAATATTCAATTGTGTTCATATATCATAATTTACTCAGTCATTATAAAACTGATGAGTACCTATTTGTATCCAGTTTTTTTTTGCTATAATAAACAACTCTGCCAGAGATGTTTTTGTACAAATCGGTCCTTTTCCAATCTTTTAGATTTCTTTGGAGTATATGGATTCAAATTCACTGATTCAAAAAGAATTCAATGTTTAATGAATTTAGGGCTATAATTTTAAAATGCTTTCCATTTCAATTTCTATTGAACCACGTAATAGCTTCCATAACAGTGCACCCTTCTGCCTACTCCGCCATAGTTCCTCAAACAATTTCTATTTTATTATTATTTTTTGTCATCCTTGCCAAGATGAAATGTGTAGGTTGGAAAATTACATTTGTTATAATTTTCATTTCTCTTACAATTGTAAAACTTATTTGGATCAATATTCCTATGATTGTTGAAAGCTTGCATTTCTTCTTTTTAAAAATTGTCTTTCCTTATACTTTAGGGGCAGCTAGGTGGTGCATTGGATAGAGTGCCAGACCTGGAAGTCTATGTTTTCTTTTATTTTGTCATCTTATCTCTATCTCCATTTCTCTATATAATATCTATAATTCTTGATTCATATTTCTCACAGTGGCATATGTTACCAGCAAGGCACCCCATGATATAAGCCTGATCATATATTTTATCAAAGAAGGCATCATATTTATGCATCAAATCCTTGCCTAAATTGTTGCTCTTGCTTCGTAAGCCCTGTTCTATGCCCCATGCCCTGAATGTATACCCCATCCCAGGCTCCCAAGCAGGGCTTTCAAGTATAAGATATAAAAAATAAAATCATATTAATCACTTGATATACATAAATAACATCAAGCAACGTGGCCCCATTGAAAGATATATTAAATGGCTTATTCATTTTATGAAAACTTGCCCCAATGGTACAAAAATATCATTTGAAATAGATCAACATGAGGAGACTAAAGGCTCTGAAATTTAATAGAGAATTAAACTTGTAGAAATTAATATAGGTTATGCATTAAACATAATTTTAGCAAGGGTAAAACTTTGGCTATGATTGTCAAGAAATATATCAGCAACCTAAACTCAAAATTTAGTGAGAAGAGCATTTAATGCCTAAATAATAATCATGTTAACCCATACTTTTAGAACAAGAAATTAGATGACAGTTATTTAGGAAACGTACCAAAATAAAAATCTCTGTGCTATGTGGCATCTATAGTAAAGTTAAAATTTCCTTGTCTTAGAGAAATGGGATTGATAGATATTCTCAGAGCACAAGATAAATCACCTAAAAATTGACCCAAATGCTTCTGAAATAAACAGACATAATTTTACACAGTTGGCAATAGGCATATACTACTAAATCTGCCAGTATTACCTGAAAGTTCCTTACTTTGGGATAGAAATTATGAAATCCAAAAGACCTCTATGGATAATATCCATATGAACCCAACTAAACGTATATTTACTAAGAAACAAATGATTGATTCATGTGGATTTTACAAGAAAAATGTAGGGGTTCAAGTTTGCAATACTGGACTAGGTCAATGTTACTTGAATTTATAGAAGGATATCCTTAAGAATCTTGGACTTCAAATCAATGCAGATTATGCAAGGTACTACTGGAAACTGTGCAACAGTATAATAGGTTGCAAAAAATTATAACATACACATACCTAGAAATATACAAAATTGTGCACTACAAGATCATTATCCATATAGAACCTTAATTATTCATGAGAATTTGACAAATAAACTACTGGAACTGCAGAATTAGCTCACATAAAATTGTTGCTCACAATTGCCAAAAACATCATGGATACATTTTTAAGTGTTTTTAATAGATGCTATCATACAAACAAACAAACAAAAACCTCTTCATCCCCAAACTACATTAAATGAAGAGCTTTCAAAATGTCAAGGAGTCTGAGGAGGGGGAGGGGGAGGGAAGAGTGAGGAAAATAAGATATACAGAAACAAGATGAAGTACAAATCACTCACTTCATTCTGTCTATGGGATTATCTTGAAAATGTTTTCTATAAGCCTACAGAAAATGAGCTTGCATTCTAAAGCATATCAATTATAAAAAATAGCTTATTCATCTGCAAACTAGTTTGGATAACAATAAATAGAACAATAGTAGAATAGCTTCTTTTCCCTAGGATTATTCTGATCTAAAATCCATTGGGAAAAGATATATTTTCAAAAAGAATCATAATCAATTTGAAAATTAAATATTATCAATTAAATACCTCTCCTATTTATGCTTCATAAAATTTTGTAGATCAGCAAATCTGAACCTGAAGAAAAAATCAGAAATAATTTTGAAAGGTACAGGCCAAAATATTTTGGAATTTTGTCTAATAACAAAAATTAAGTGAAATTTAAAAAAATACTACGTTGTGTTCATGAAGCATTTTAACATTTATGTTATGCTACTAATTTTCCCCAAGAGGAAGAAAATGATTTTTTCTTTTATTTTCAGTCTTTAAGCAGTGTAATCTCTTAAAATTGTCTGGTCACAGAACACTCAAAGACAGCATTGTTCCAGTATCTAAATAGAAGGGAATGATTCCAGTTAAGAAAGTCATGCTGCTAGGGAAGAAAGCTGTCTTTCTAAAAAATAAATCTCTGCAAGACTATATACTTACTGAGACAAAGTCACAAAATGTCAATTGTTTCCAAAAAAATCTTTATTTTTCTTTTTTCCCTTTCTTTTGGGTAGTTTTAGATTAAGAGATTGTATAAAAAACTCATGCTGTTTGAAATTATAGCTCACAAGAAAAAAATCTTTTGATTTTCTCTACTAGCTTAGTATTTGAATAAGAAAATCCTTCCATATCTTATATCTATGGTGTTATGGCCTACTGTGAATTACTGAAAAACTTTCTGACTTGTTTCATTAAGCTATTTTACTCACATTTTCTACTTTTCAAATAATCAAGGAAAAGCAAGATCCCACTTTGGAAAGCTCAGTGCATAGAGAAGAACAAACATGGTTCTAAAATTAAACTTACAGCCAGAGACAGAGAGAAACAGAGGCAAAGAGATAGAGAAACAGACAGAAAGAAACCAAAAGAGATGGAGACATAGGATGGAGAAGCAGACAGAGAAAATTATATAGACAGAGGACCAGTCTTGGACTCTGGATGACACATTTAAAATTCCTGCCTCTAATACATATTGACTAGGGAACCATGAGCAAATTACTTAACCTGTAAATAACCCCAAAATTCACTAGTATTATGAGTTAGATCTGAGCTCCTAATCCATAACCATCAAATGTTCTAACAGCTGAAGTTCTCCATGACAATAAAATCACAATTTTTGACTTCTGTTTATGTATGTGTATGTGAATCTATGTGTGTATATATGTATATATATATATATATATATATATATACATATACGTTTATGTATGTATATGTGTATATGTGTGTATGTATACATATACACAACATAGTTGCTATCTAGCACATAGTAAACACAATAAATTCATATACATATATATGTATATTGTACATACACACAAATATGAATATATGCATACATATGCTTATGTATATATACATATGTGCATAATACAGGAATTCATATATGTGTATATAGATACAGGTGTGTATGTATGTGTGTGGGTATGGTAGAGTATGGTATAGTATAGTTACTATATATATATATATATGTATATATATATATATATGTATATGTAGTGTATATACTATATGATATACTCTAGTATATCAAGTAATTTAAGCAGTAACAACTGGAGGCCCAAGAATGGCTTCATTCAGAAAATGAAGCATGGGCCAAATCTTGATGGAAAACAGGGATTCCAAGAATAATTCCAGTTAAGAAAGTCCTGATGCTAGGGAAGAAAGCTGTCTTTCTTTATAAAAATGACATGTATGATGTGGATGAGAGGGCATTTCAGACATGAGGGACAACCATTGTGAAAACCTCAGGACTCAGAAAGGAGGATCATTTGTGAGGAACAACAAGAAAGTCAATTCATCAGGAATAAAGAAAAGAAGAAAAGCAATAAAAGATAAAGTTGAAAAAGTTGGCTGGGTTAAGTCTGTAAATACCAAACAGCAGAGTGTTTATTTGCTTCTAGAGAAAATAGGGGGCTACTGAGTGTCAAGTAAAAGGGTCACATTATCATACCTATGCTTTAGGAAAGTCACTTTAAGGATCGATTGGAGTGGAAAACAGACTTGGGGTAAGGTGACTAATGTGGGGGTTTCAGGTGATGACCTTAAGAAAGAAAAGTGTATGGAATGGGGGTGATAGGAAGATGGAAAAAACAATTGGTTGTGTTTCAAATGTGTTGAGTTTGGGATGCCTACGGGACATTCGATTATGAATCTTTAGTGCACAATTCTAGATGCAAGAGTGGAGCTCAATGGAGCCTAAAACTAGCTGTATAAATCTTCATCTGATCTTTTAAAACTGTTACAGAACTGTTAGTAATTGCATGTATTATCATTTCAAGATACCAATGCATTATTAGTGATCCATTTTCTTTGAAATAATGGTGACAGATTTATGTCATATTTTCCCTCCTCTTCCAATAAGTTCCCATTTATGAGTTCATCATCATCATCTTCACCAACACCACCATCCATAGTTAGCTGTGGATTGAGGGTTTTTTTGTTGCCAATGTTCTCTCCCTCCTCGGATTAATCTGAACTTCCTTATCCATGTTTACATTGCATCCCCAGTAGAATATAAACTCCTTTAGCTTAGTAACTGAATTTTGTCTTTGTGTCACCAATGTGTTGCAAATAATAAAAACTTAATATTATTTTACAGCACAATAGCATTCCATTATTCTCCTGGATCCTTCCTTGTCATGGAGGAAGGGCTTGCATACTTTAATGAAGCTATGATCTATACCATGCAAGGTTACATAAGATGGCCAGTTCATAGTGGAGAGTTATGACAAAAGATGACATAATGGAGAACAAAATGGTAAATCTATCTAGTATCTTTGCTAAGAAAACCCCACTGACGGTATTAAAATGCTAAAAGGTAGGGCATTGGAAAATAAACCCTTCAGGTTGGAAGAGGGTCTGGTGTGCTATGGTCTATAGGCTCATGAAGGTTGAACACAACTGAATGACTGAACAATAACAACAGAAAATATTCCAGTAATTCACTACCAGAATTTTATTCCTTTAATCCCCTCCCAGTGAAAGATAAGCACAGGAAGGAGATTTTTAAAATATTTTGTTAGTTGAAAAAATTAGTTTAAAATAAAAGAAATACGTATGTTAAAATAGTAAAAATAAATAGTAATAGTATGAAATTATGAAACTATTTTACTTTAATGAATCAAATGAATCTATTTAAAGAAAAAGTTAAGATAATTTTCTTATGAAAGTTAAACCTGTTAGCTTGTCCAGTATTTCTCCAAAGGGCTATTGTTCAAAATTCAATGTGAAGTGGGACATTCTCCTTGTCCCAGGGCTTGAGTTCTGAAAATATATGTTACCAGTCAACAAGAGGTATAATCAAAAAGTAAAATATGTGAACACATTCCATGTGGACATTTTCTAGTGTTTTTGGTATAAATTAACAATTGACCAGTCCTTCATGTTAATACTGGACATTGACCTATTATTTAACACAGAGTATATGTAAAAGCCTTATTTTTAATTGATTTCCTTTGCTGCTAGGCATAATATAGTTAACGGAATATCAAAAACCTTTTAGATTCCTACAAGATACAAGAGAATTGCTCTCATGTAAATGAAATATAAGAACTCAATTCAATATTCAATCTACATCTATAAACACAAACTATAGGAATTGTTATGGCATCACAGGAATATATATTTTCCAACTCAAACATCCTTAGATGTCATTTTCAAGTATTTGTGACCCTATAAAGAACTAAATTCAACTTTGAAGAGTTGACTGTCAAGTGAAACAGGTGGTTATAATCATAAAAGCTACTATTGAGGAGAGTCACCTTGGTGGAGTTCACATTTAGTTGTCCTCACTTCTTTTGGTTCAAGATGATGGATGATAAACAAAAGACACAGTAGTCAATGGTTATAGCAATCTACCCATAAACCCAAAGACCCCAGCTTCTTGGATAAGAACTCAGTATTTGACAAAAACTTCTGGGATAACTGGAAAATAGCATGGCAGAAGCTGGGCATAAACCAACATCTGACACTGTATACCAAAATAAAGTCCAAATGGGTACACAATTTAGTTAAAAAGGCTGATGCTATAAACAAATTGGGGGCAGTGAAGAATAGTTTATCTATCAGATTTATGGAGAATGGAGGAATTTATGACCAAACAAGAGATAGAGAACATTATGAAATGCAAAATGGATATTTATGATTACATTAAATTGAAAAGTTTTTGCAGAAACAGAGCCAATGCAGCTAAGATTAAGAGGGAAGCAGAAAATTGGGAAAGAATTTTTACAACTAATGCCTCTGATAAAGGCCTCATTTCTAAAATATATAGAGAATTGAGTCAAATTTACAAGGATACAAATCATTCCCCAGTTGATAAATGGTCAGAGGATGTGAACAGGCAGTTTTCAGAGGAAGAAATTAAAGATATCTATAGTCATAGGAACAAATGCTCTAAATCACTATTGGTTAGAGAAATGCAAATCAAAACAACTCTGAGGTACCACATCACACCTCTCAGAGTGATTAACATGACAAAGCAGGAAAAGGATAGATGTTGGAGAAGATGTGGGAGAATTGGAACACTAATGCATTGTGTTTTGAATTGTGAACTGATCCAAGTATTCTGGAGAGCAATTTGCAACTATGCCCAAAGGGCTATAAAAATGTGCATACCCTTTGACCCAGCAATACTTCTAGGGTTGTATCCCAAAGAGATCATAAAAATGGGAAAAAGACCCACATGTATCAAAATATTTATAGCAGCTCTTTTTGCCGTGGTCAAGAACTGGAAATTGAGGCGATGCCCATCAATTGGGGAATGGCAGAGCAACCTGTGGTATATGAATTTAATGGAATACTATTGTGCTATAAGAATGATGAACAGGCAGACTTCAGAAAAACCTTGACAGACTTATATGAACAGATACTGAATGAAGTGAGCAGAACCAGGAGAACATTATACACAGTAACAGCCACAATGTGCTATTACTGACTTCCATATACTTAATTCTTATCAGAAATGCAGGAACCTAAAATAGTTCCAAAAGATTCATGCTGGAAAATGCCATCCACATCCAGAAAAAGAAATATGTAGTCAATGTAGATCAAAACAGACTATTTAATTTTTTTTCTTTTATGTTTTTCTTTCTCATGGTTACTCCCATTCATTCTAATTCTTCTATACAGCATGACTAATGTGAAAACATGTTTAATAGCAGTGTATATGTATTGCATGTTGCCTTGGGGAGGGAGAAGAGAGAGAGGGAGAGAAAATTTAAAACTTATGGAAGTGAATGTTGAAAAGTAAAAATAAATAAATCAACTTATTAAAATGATGGACTATGTGTTATATATACGTATGTGTATGTGTGCATTTCATCTGTGACAAAAGAACATGACTGTGTGAAATTTTATAGGCTTGTTTCTTTAGCTGTTTGAAATGATTTTGGTGAAATAGCATGAACACAAATATTGTATTTGTGCAGTGATTTTATCAAAGTCTGACCTCTTTTTATGAATTGCAACATGTTCTTAAATTTTCTCAACCTGTCATCAAATTGTTTCCAAAATACCACAAGAGTATATTTGTGCAAAAGTCACTTCCCAATGAATGATCACATGAGTACACACTCATTTGCCTTCTGGACACTGCACTAAGGTATTTTCCTCTTTACCTCTACTGCCTAATATTTGTAACTTATCATCTGTGAAATCATATGGTCTAGAAATTATGAATGTTTGCATCACTGAAGAACAGATGTTATATTATTTGAAAAGCATGACAATTGGAATGCACATTATAAACCATTTTGAAACCATTATGGAACATCACAAATGTTATGCAGATACAAAACTTATATTGCCTGTCACGTAGCATTATAGTTTTCCAATTTAAAGTTATTCTTCATATGTTTCTGATCTATCTGTAAATAATAGAATATCCCAATCACAAGAGAGTAATTATCTGATGTTGAGACAAATATTTAAAAAATTATGATATGATAAACATCAAGTTGTAACTTATTCCATTAAAATGGTATATTCAACAAAATGTATAAAAAGAGAAACTTATTGTAAAGATTGCAAATAGCAGTAAGTATATTATATCACTCCTAATTACACTACTTCTTTTAATTCTTAGGACATGTCTCAAATAAAATATTCATATTTATAATTAAAATGTTTATTTAATTTGGAGGTTTTTCATCCAATATTATAATTATGAATACTATAAGCACTTAATGAAGAAATCTAAATAATATTATGAATACTTTATTATTTTATCATGGGGGTTCACAACACATTTTTGTTGTTATTAAGAAGTGAGGGGGAATGGAGATGTCTATGTAAACAGTTTTGTGAACTATGTATTACAATCTCAAAGAGACCAAAGAAAAAATAAATGGGCATTTATACATATACATGCACAACTATATGCATATATATATTCAAAGTATTTCTAGCAGCTCTTTTTTATGGTGACAAAGAATTGGAAATTTAGAGGTTATCTATCACTTGGGGAATGACTGAATAAGTTATGTTATATGTGATGGAATACTACTGTGTAGTAAGAAATGATGAAGGGGATGGTTTTAGAAAAACTTGGGAAGACTGACTTGAACTGGTGCAAAGTGAGGTGAGCAGAGCCAGGAGAATATTGTACATAGTAAAAGAAATATTGTTGTGGTGAATAATTGTAAAATATACTTAACTATTCTATTCAATACCATCATCCAAGACAATTCCAAAGTACTAATAGTGGAAAAGGAAAAGATGCTATCCACATCCAGAGAGAGAAATGAACTCTGAGTGAGTATTGAAGCATTTTTGAGAATTGGGAATTACTTTATACATGAATGTTAAATAAAGACATGAATAGATTTCTTAACAAGTGTTACAGCTATGAAAACATACGTGGTCTGTGTTTGAAATGAAAGATACATATCACACTCCTTCTCCCAAATCTCTACCATATATAGTAATGTGCACTGATAGTAGCAAAGTGTCATTATGCTTGTCCATTCTTCTCCCTAACCTCTTCATCCTCTAGTAACCACCTCCCAGTCATCTGGGAATTCAGATTCTACTTAAAAATAGATGGATGGATAAATAGATAGCTAAACAAAAGCATGAATTAACAAATAAAAACCAATAAAGGAAAAGGTAAATAAATTATTTAATGAGGGAATGATTCAATGAATGAATGGATAGATGTTTTATTTCACCAGTCAAGGAAGCCACAGGTAAGGAAATTCTTTTCTCACTGTTCATCAGCATCCTCTCTGCAACTTTGAGTATTAAAGAATTGTCTGTGGATGTGAAGAAGAGGAGCAGAAGGAGGAGGTGGAAGAGGAGGAGGAGGAAGTGGAGAAAGAGTAGTAGTAATAACAGAAGTAGTAACAATTATTTAACTGAAGTGGTATTAGTAGTTGTAGTGGTAGCAGCAGCAGCAGCAGCAGGAAGAGCAAGAACTATACACTTTTTTAAGGTTTGCAAAGTGCTTTTACAATTTTTTTTCATTTTATCCTTAAAATTACTCTGGAAGGTAGGTGCTGTTAATATCTACATTTCACTGAAGAGAAAAGTGAAGGTTACCAGCTAGGAAATTTCTGAGACAGGACTTACATGCAGGTCTTCCTGATTCCCAGGCTGAGACTGTTTTTCTATCTAAAGCAATGTCATTAAAAGAATTATTACAAACACTGACCCAATAGAGAAAGGTATGTAATGAAGGGGCCTTCAGTGGAGTAATCATTTCATCCTGCTTCACTTTCTTTGAGTCTTAAAAGACACTAGTAAATAAACATTTTCAACAAAATGAATTGTATGTCTAAGTGTATAAACTTGTTAATTCTCCTTTGTTAATCCATGTCTCTTTTTTTTAATAAAACAAATCCTTTCTCTCTATTCCTTTCCTAACTTCTGGACCCTCTGGTGTATATGTTCTATCCAGCCTATTCTCTTCTATTAATGATTTCATTACTTAACTGAACTTTATCTCAGCCCATCATAATTAAATCTAAATCTAGCTTTATTATTTCAAACAAAAATGGTAACCAACACCAATGGACAACTGGGTGGGAAGGATCACAACATAGCTATGTGCCAAGAAACATTTCTCATATGTTTTCCCTCAGACTTCATCTTTTTTCTTTCTTCCTAGTTTTCCCTCCATATTTCTTTTCTTTTTCTCACCATGTTGCCACAGATAGTTTATGTATCGGATGTGACAGGAAGCTTCCAAAGCAGGAATATGGCAAACAATAGGAATACGAGCAGGGATTTTCTGTAACTGAAAGACCCTCCTGGGAGCTGCAGTATATAAATAGACAGGTTGCTGTTAAACTGTAGGAATGATTGTACCCTTGCTACAAGAATACATTTCTCTTCCCTAGGTCCTTTAGATAAATGTTGCCAAAATAAGGCAGCCAAAGAACAAAGTCCCTGTAAACATAGTGTTTTCTTTTGAAAGTTGAAGGACACCAACTCTCTAAGCTTTTTGACACATATCTATCTGAGATATTTTCTCAGTATGTTAGACTCTAGAGTTTAGAGAGTCTTATATTTCAGTGCTTAGCATGGAAATAGTAAGATCCTTTAAAATGTTGTACCAAACAACAACAAAAATAACCAAGTTGCCTAAACTCCTCATTTTACAAATATGGGAACTATGCCATAGATAGGTTAAAGAACTTGCCAATGAATCCAAAGCAGTTCAATTACAGAACGGTTTGAACCTACTATATCCAATATGCTGTGCTGCATGATAGGCATGCAAAGACAAAACAAATAAGCTAATATTACTTGGACTCAAAGAACTTAAATTCTCCAAGGAGAAAAGACCATGAAAACATTCATATACATGTGATCAGTTGAAGAAGGAGAGACCACTAACAATGAAGAGAATCAATAAAGGATTTTGGTGTAAGAAGTAGAACATTAATTGAACTTTGAAGAAAGCTAGTAACTCTCACCAATAAGTACATTTGAAATTGCATCCCTGGTGTACAGTGATAGATAAAGTGCTTATTATTATCTTTCTCATCTGGAATCAATTTTTATTCAAATAAAAGAACATTTGGTGCTCTTTGGGAAATGACTTCTTTTTGGGAAGAGAGTTAACTTTTGAAGAGGACTAGTGGTCACGTTCTGTCATGCAAAGAGCCAGCATCAGAACCTAGAAGACCTCAGCTCAAGTTGTACATTTAAGACACACTTGCTGTGTGACCCTGGGCAAGTCCCTTAGCCTCTACGTGTGCTAAGTATAACTCTCTAAGTATACACACGTACAAACACATGTGTGTATAAACATACACACACACACACATATATATATATATATATATATATATATATATATATAATGTGTATATGTTATAGATATAAAAGGGGAGGTACCCACCCACATGGCTAAAAAAAAGTGTCTTCATTGAGAAATCTCTACATCACTACAATAACAATATAAATCTCTGTCTCTAGATACTATCTGTATTCTAGAAGAATAAAATGAATATTTATTATTCAAGACAATTCTACTTAATTGCTTTCTTTGAAATGCCCTTAATTCAATTTTTAAGGAAAAGTGAAACATTTTTTATCTATACACTAAAAATAGATTTATCCACCCAAAATGGCTTTGATATTATTTCAATTGGAATCTCAACACCAACAAACAAGCTCAGAGAGAAGCTCTTTTTAACTTTCTTTGTAGAGAGGGTGTCATAATCCTCTGTTGGCCAGCTCCAGAGAATGTTTTGCACATGCATGTTTTTTAAGCTAGTGATACACTTAATCTTTACCTTCTGTAAATGTTTTGTGTGGATGTTTTTTTTTTATGATTCATTTAAAAATATTCCTCCCAGAAATCTGCCAACCATATTTTTGTGATTTAATCAGGAGATCCTTAAATCATTTATGCAAACTATCCTGGACTCAAAAGCTCCAGAATCAAGAGAAAAGGCTTCCAAAACAAAAGAAATAAAGCATAAGAACAAAAACAGTTTAAATCACAATTAAATATAAATTCATAAAAATGTTCCTCTAGTTCCCAAGCTTTGCTATACAATGCTTCTTTACTCAGGGCAGGTGGAAGTTTTTGTGTGCTGGCAAAAGATTCTTCTGATTTGATAGATTTTTGTTTCAACAATTATGTTATGTCTGAAGGTAAGGTGTTTTGGCAACTGTCTGGGGAATAACTGAATGAGTGAATTGATGATTGGCATTAATTTTGCCCTAGAGTTACAGATTCTCCAGTCTTATAAACTATAGAAATTAAGTGATTAGCATAATTTATGACACAATTTATAATTGAAGCCACTTAAAACTGACAAGTGATTCAGTAAATGACCATCTACTCAAGCAGACTTTGTGCTTCTGCAGGAATTGTGCTGTTGAAATATTTGAGTGTTCTTTTCAGAAAAAGACAAAGGTTAAGCTATAAGAGCTTGGTTCTCTAAGGAAGATATTATCCTTTTGATAAGGCTCAGAAATAAAAAAAAAGTGTTTGAGCATCCTATTCTTGGCCAACTAGAAAGAGGTTTTATGATGTGAGAGGAGATTCATGTTTGGGAAGGTGGTAGCTAAAGAAAAGCCAGGGAAGGAAAGAAATTTTTAGTTTGTCAAAACTGCAGAAACGTCTGCTGGAGGTATAAGTGGCTTATTGACTAAGTTCAGCAGGAGAGAAACTGGCAATTAATCTGAAGTGTCACTGTGTTTGATGGGGATTATTATAGAAAATTTCTGGGGACATAAAGATGGCTCCATAAGTAAAAAAAAATGGATGTTTTTGCTTTTCTTTTTTAAAGTTCACTTTTCCTTCCATTGTTAAAACAGTTCTACTGAAGTTAAAGCAGAAAATTTTCCTAAAAGCTTTATCTATTTTGGACACTTGATCCTAAACACTAATGATGGATATTCTTTACTGGACATCTTATAATGTTTCTAAAATAATAGTGTTGAACAAGTGCAAAATTGGGAAGTAGGATGAGTTTGTCTGGTGGCTCCAAGACTCCCTATGATATATCTTTTCTCCCCTCAACCACCTTGGAATTGTCCCTCACCTCCATCAAGGACTCTATGTTGTCACATTCACTCTCTCCATCTTCTTGTCTTATTGTATCATTCATTCATACTTATATAAATTGTTAATAACTGCTTGTTCCTTCACACTTCCCAGTGGTACTTATTTGTTAACAAACTAAAGCTCAAACAATGAAATGTCAGTTAAATGGTGAAAATTTTTAAGTAATAGGGACTTTCTGGAACTCCTGAAATAATACTACATTTACCTAATATAAAACCAATTCCAACAAAAGCCATAATCTGAAAAATCTCCCATTAGCCTTTCATTCATTTGGATAATCAACAATTATTGAATCCATTATTTGCAAGGAAATCTTTATAATATCCTTTCTATGATATTGCTCTTTTCTCTTGCTTTTTTTGGTTTTGACACTTTCCTTTTAAAATCTTGATTTTAATTATTTGTCAAGATGTATAAAATTTACGCATTTATGACAGTTAGTTTCTCCATCACTACCCCTGTTCATCACTATTTACCCAGGGAGATAAATATCATATGTGTAAACATGTATATATAGATATATAATATATATACATGTGTGGAGTGAGGCGTTTCTGCACTATAAAATGTAATACAATGAGAAAATGATATAAAACCAGGGGCTGGCTTTCTCTTTTGCAGATCTCTTACCCATAGCCATGGTGGCGCGTGTGACTCTGGGTCAGCCCTTGTTATGAGCTCCCAAGCTGAACTCAGATGTTGGTAACTAGGAATTATATTTGGTCTGTCTGTCGATGTTTGTAATTTGTTTGTATTTTGCTCTGAAATTCAGGGTGCTGGCTTTTTCCCCTGAACTAAGTGAATGGTATTTGTATGCTGAATGAAAATAAGCTTGTTAACCCCTTTGCTTTCCTTAGTAAAGCAGATTAAAAAAACCTATGCTGGCAGCATTCTTGTTGTTGGGTTTGTGTTGGTCTTTCACTCCCACAACAGCTGCTAGCCAGATTGTTGAAACAGTCCTTAAGGTTAAAAATAGATATTAATTCAGATAAAATGGTTTTTCTCCTCCACCTTTTTATTCACTACTTCAAATGATCACAGTTTATTAGACAAACTTTTTCTATAAGACAGTGTTAATTCCGCCAAAACCTGTGACACTGACTCCTTAGAGGCTGAGCCTTTTATGCCTCCACCAGCAAGAAAGTAAAACCAGGGACGATCTCATTGGCCTCCTAAAATCCTTAATGAGAAATTCATCCAGACTATTTAAAGCAGTGCCCCCTGAATGCATGTAGGAAGGAAGAGGGAATAAATAACTATCCTAAAAAGAAGAAAGGGAAGATGAATGATAAGAAAATTCCCATTCAAAATAGGCAAAAATACATAAGCTACGTGAATGTTAACATATAAGTATCTACACCAGACTTATATGACTAAAACAAAAAGTGCTCTAAAGAAAGAAAAAATAACTTGAGAGATATTTAGTGTTAATAGTTGGACTATACCAACCTAATAAAAATGTATAATACTACCTAATATTTACAGATTTATTGTTAGAGCAGTCAAGTTACCAAAAAGCTGCTTTTTAGAACCAGACAAAATTATGACAAGGAATAAATCTGAAACACTAGAAATCTATTCTAGCCATTCTAGCTTGTTTGCTCATGTCATAGCTACAAGATATCCTAACATGCAAATTTATGGAATATTGAACAAAAGGCCACAAGTAAATAGTAATTTGCTCATTGCACCTACTGAATGATTTAGCAGGAGTGGGGAACCTGTGGCCTTGAGGCAACATGTGGCATTCTAGGTCCTTGGGTGTGACCTTTTGACTGAGTCCAAGTTTTGTAGAACAAATGCTTTTATTAAGGAGATTTGCTCTGTGAAGTTTGGATTCAGGCAAAGGGCCACACTTGAGGACCTAGAGTGCCACATGTGGCTTTGAGGTCACAGGTTCCTCACCCCTGAATTTTAGAGGCTTGAGATTTACTCCAGGAAGAAGTCAAATCAAATCAGAAATTTAGGCCATGAAAATCTTTGGCACTATTTTTTGGGGGGTATCTATCCTGACCACATATATAGGGGAGAGTTTCTCAGTCAAGACAATGGAGACCAGAGTAAATTCTATATAAAAATAAAAATAAAGTTAGACATGGGATGACTAAGACTCCTCCCACATCACTACCTTTTCTTTCTCCACCATTCTTTGAACAAATTCTAATGCTCAATAATCCCAACACATAGATAAAAAATTTATTCTCTAATAATTACCAACCTGAACCCCTTGAAAAATGAAGATACATTCCTAAAATATGACAAACGGCAGTCCTGTATGACTAGGAAAATCTGAAAAATCAACACCAGAACTGAAAGAGCATCACACAAATTTGGAAGTAGACTTGGAGGACCAAATAAAATCATCGGGGAAAACTGCCCTGATATTCTAGAACAAGAGGATAAAATGGAAATTGAAAGAATCCACAAATTACCTCCTGAAAGAGATCCCAAAATGAAAACTCACAGGAATATTGTATCCAAAACCTAGAGTTCACATGTCAAGGATAAACTATCGCAAGCTGTCAGAAAGAAAAAAATTCAAATATTGTGGTGTCACAGTCAGGATAACACAAGATTTAGCACCTTCTATATTAAAAGATTAGAGAGCATGGACTATGATATTCTGGAGGGTAAAGGACTCAGGATTATAAGCAAGAATCACCTATCCAGTAAAACTGAGTATGAGTACAATCCTTCAGGGGGAAGATAGATGTTCAATAAAACAGAGGACTTTCAAGCTTTCTTAATGAAAAGTTCAAAGCTGAATAGAAAATCTGACTTTCAATTCTAAGACTCAATAGGAGGATAAAAAGGTAAATATGAAAAAGAAATCATAAGGGATTCAATAGAATTAAATTGTTGATGTTCCTACATGAGAGGATGATACTTCTAACTCCTAAGAACTTTTTCATTCTTAGAGCAATTAGTATCAGTATTAATAGAGAGAGGGTATGGGTGTGAGTGGAATACAACAGAATCATGTCTTAAAAAAGTAAAATAAGGATTGAGACAAAGAAGGGGGAAGGGAGGATAAACTATCTCACATAAAAGAAGCACAAAAGAGCTTTTTCTGGGGAAGATAGGAGACTGGCACTGGGCGTGTGCTTGAAAGTTACTCTTATCAGAATTGCCTCAGAGCATGAATAATATACATACCTCTTTAGGTATAGAAATCTGCCTTACCCTACAGTGAAGTAAAAGGAGAAGGGGATAAGTGGGGGGAGGTTTAAAGAAGAGTGGGTGGCTTGGGGAAGCAGCAGTCAGAAGGAAAACAGTAGAGGATGGTCAGGGTGAAAGAAAGAAAGAATAAGATAAAGGCCTCATTTCTCAAATATGTAGAAAACTGAGTCCAATTTATAAAATTTATAAAAATAAGAACTACTCACCAATTGTTAAATGGTCGAATGATATGAACAAATAGTTTTAGTTGAAGTAATTAATCTATACTCACATGAAAAAAAATGTCCTAAATCACTATTGATACAAATCAAAATAATTCTGGGGTGACTCTCCAAATTTGTCTAATAAAAAAAAGGGAAGCGAAAAATGTCGGAGAGGATGTAGGAAAACTGATATGCGTATGCATTGTCAGTAGTGTAGTAAACTTACTTAATTATTCTGAACACAGTTTGGAATTATGCTGTGATGCCAATCAGTGATTAAAGATCTTTCCTGTACATTCAATAGGCCTCAGGTGGGGCTGGCTAAGGGAGGCTTGATTAGAGGTTTGTTTGTAGGCAGGCCTGTGTTAAGTCCCAGGCCTGAACTCTTTACTTACTAAGTACTAAGCCTCAGGCCTACACCCCTTCGCTGATTGGTCATGAAGCTCTCAGGTCCTAAAAAGAGTATATATACCCAGAAGGTAGCCATTGTAAGGTCCGAATTCAGCCCAAGGAGAAGGTGTAAAAACTCCAAGTGGACAGAGCTACAGAGACAGTGGAGAGTGGAGAGTCGAAATCAGAGATATGCAGAGACCAGAGAATGCAAGCAAGCAGATAGTTGGGATTCATGAGTAATATGGGAAGGCCCCAGTAGGGGGAAAGGTTCCAGGATGACTTGGTTCCTTGTGTTATACTGTGTTATAATTTCCTTGTAGTTACATTGAGGTGGACTTACTGGTTTTGGAATACAATTACTGCTATGTCGGGTTGGAGTTATTGGTCCTGGGGTTTGATCTTTTGGTGTCTGACTAAATGTTATACTTCCTCTGCCTTCTACCTAAAGAATAGATCTCTTATACTTTGCAATTCTGAGCTATACAGGTATGTTCATGGTTGTCTTTGAGGTCATGAATCTTGCCTTACTGCTACATATGACTAAAGGACTGGAAAACCATGCATACCTTTTGACCCAGCAATATTACTATTACTATTACTACTATGACTACTACTACCACTACTACCACTTCCGCTACAACTACTACTGTATCCTAAGGAAATTAAAGAAAAAAGAAAAAGGGTATATGTACACACACATATATAAAATACATATATATATATAATGTCTATATGTATACATACATGCATAATAAAAAAATACTTTAGTAGTTCTTTTTGTGGTGGTAAAATATTGGAAATTGTGGGTATATCTATCAATTATGGAATGGATGAACAATTTGTAGTATATTTTGTGATGGAATACTATTGTATTATAAGAAATGATGAGCAGGATGCTCTCAGAAAAACCTGATAAGATATACATGAACACTGCAGAATGATCTGAACCAGAATGCTGTATATAAGCAATCACATTATGATGAACAACTATCAACTACTAAGTTATTTTAAGCAATACAATGATCCAAGACAATTCCAAATGACTTATGAAGAATGCTATTTACTTCTGCAGAATGAATTTATGAAGTTGAAATGTAGTTTGAAGCATGGTTGTTTGCTTTTTAAATTTCCTTATTTTTCTTGAGATTCTTAAATTTTGGTTAGTGTTTTCTTTCACAACATGAATAATATAGATATGTTTTACATGACTGTGTATATATATATATATGTGTGTGTGTGTATGTGTGTGTGCATATACACACATATACATCCATATCCATATATATATATCCATATATATATATATATATATATATATATATATATATATATATATATATATATATATATATGTTTGTGTGTTTTCTGCATATGTATGTATGTGTAGTGTGCCAGGAACTTTACTAAACATTTTACAAATATTATCTTCTATGATCTGTTGGAGATAAGTGCTATTATCATCCATGCTTTTTGTGTTTGTTTTGTTTTTTTGGAGGGGGTAGGCTGGGAACTTGTGATTAAGTGACTTGCCCAAGATCACACAGCTAGTGTGTCAAGTGTCTGAGGCCACATTTGAACTCAGTTCCTCCTGACTCCAGGGCCAGTGCTCCAGTGCTCTACTCACTATGCCACCTAGCTGCCCCTTCATTCATACTTTTTTAGTTGAGACAAACAGAGGCTAAGTAACTTGCCCAAGGTCACATGGCTAGGACATGTTGCAGTCTGATGTGAACTCATATTTTCCAGACTCTAGGTCTAAAACTCCATCCACTTTGCTACCTAACTGCCTAAAAATAATAGCTAGAATTTATTTACTGATTTAAGATTTGCATAGCATTTTATATATGTAATATCATTTTATCCTCACATTAAAAATTGCTTATATTATGCCCATTATAGTGATAAAGAAACTAAGCCTGAGACTAAGTAACTTACCCAGAGTCACATAACTTGTAAGTTTCTGAGACATAATTTGAACTCAAGTCTCCTTGACTCCCAGTCCAAAACTATCCAATTATACCAGAGGTATCAAACTCAAATAGAAACAGATCCCTACTGGCCACACATGGACTCAGAACACCACAAGTTAACATTGTCTAAGCTATTTTTTATTTTTATTTATTTTGTTAGACATTTCCCAATTACATTTTCATCCTGTTTATGCCTTTGGAATTTTGTGGGTGGCATGTGAATAACCTGGAGTTTGGCACCTTTGAATTACACCAACTAGCTAAAGTAAACAAAAGAGTTATCTTTTTTCTCTGAGACACTAAAAAAAGAAATAACCAATAGAGTTAATACAATAAAGTAACTAATAAGGCATTAATAATTATATACCTATATGGTTTTCCTTTAAACCCACCATTGACAAAAGATACCCTGTTTCTTTTGAAGACACCACAATACTTCCAGTCACCCAAATTAATACATTTGAAATGTTTTCTGAGGTGAAAGCAATTCAAAGAAACTAGTGGCTTCCCTTCATTTTAGTTATTGAAGAAAAGGCTGAATAATCATGTATCAATATGTTTTTGTGGGAGGGACTGTCCTTCTGGGTTCTCTTTGAATTTTTAAATTCTGTTGTTTTGTGAGTCTTTTCATCACCCCCTATATCCAAATATTCTTGTTAATTAACTTTCCCAGGTATGTCTTCCTTCTGTCCCCTTCTCTTTACTCACATGACCACTGTCCTAACTTTCATCATAATAATTATAATAGCCCCTCCCCTAATTGTAATGGTTTCATTCTTTTCCCTCTCCAACCTCTCCCCCACCATACACATTTATACATAGCTGGCAAAACAATATACCTGTGACATATTTTATACCTCTTCCTATACTATATGTCCCAGTTAAACTGAAATAAGTACCAACTACTCCCTGAAATTTGTATTTCATGCCTTACACCTGTGCATTTTTGGATTACCCATTGCTTCTACCAGGAATGTATCTACTACTCATCTCTGACTTTCAGAATTTTCATTTTCCTTCAAGGCTCAGCTCAGGGATGACTTTGCCTATATAGCTTTTCTTGTATCTCTCAGTTATCATTTCCCTCCAAATTAACTTCCAGTCATTTATCTGTGTACATGTTTTATCTCCCATAGGAAATAATCTCACTGAGGGCATGAGCTATTTCATGTATTCTTTGTATTTTTTAGCATATAGAACAGTGACTTTCATTTAGCTGAGTTGAATATCTGTTTTTCTTTTTGATATTATCCTATGCACGTATCGAAGGTATGTTTAATAAATGTTTAAAAGGGGAACAGACAAGGTTTTTCAAATGATTTTCTGTAGCAGCCCACATCTTCAGTTGCACAACTCATTGAATGGTTAAAAGAACAAAATATTCCAGGGTGCTTTTGGTTGTTTTTGATTCAGTAAATCAAGGTATAGCCATTACACTGACTTCTGACAACATCATACATATATATCTGTGGCAACACACGTATGTACATGTATGTATAAGCATATGTGCACATGTGTGTGCATGTACAATGTATGCATGTCTGTACATATTCCCATGGGTACACATATGTGTGCATTTAACTATGTGTGTATGTATGTATAGTTCCATAAACATACATGCACATATCTGTATTATACATACACATATACATACATATATATGCATACATACATACATGTGTGTGTGTGTATACATATATATATAAACATCATATGTATGCCAGTACCTGAGACATGTTCACTGAAATCTATAGTCATTAAAAAATATTGCCCTAGCAATGCATATAGGAAAACCAAATGGAGGGCAGGAAGCTTATTGTCTAGAATAATAATCGAAGATGTATGGGAAGTTCAAATAAATTATTTCTTCAATATAACTCTCTTGGATAAGCTGTGCATATAGACAATGTCATGGATGCATAATTGAATAAGAGAAAGGTAACAGAATGGGTGACATTTCTGATGTTTCTCTGATCTTAAGACACCCTTTGCATATCAAATTGTTCCTCTCAATACTATCATTTTCCAAATCATGCTGTATAACTGAAAATTATTCATCATTAAAATTGCTGAAGAAGAAAAAGTGTGAGTGGTCAAAAGAGCAACTGAAAAATAATGGTGGATGTAAGCAAGTTGTTTGCCATATATTAGCAATAGTGTGTTAAGTATAATAAGTAGTATGAATATAGCATAAAGGAAATCTGTACTCAGAAGAATAAGGCTAGTCATAATTTGAAATTGAGGGGTATTATGTAGAGACCTTGAGTGTTACATTAGTACGCTTGTAATTCTAAAAATTAAAAAAAGATGGTCTCTAGTCTTTTAAGAAGATTCTCTTTAGAGGATTTATTTTAAAAACTAGAAAAGAAGTCTTTACAGGCAATTCTAAGGACAAATACCACCCTTCACATCTCTTTAAAAATGGAAGATAATCTCACAAGTTAGAAAGGAGTAGGGATATTTAATGTATACTATTACAGGTAGAACTTATTTTGTTGAGATCATTGATCCACTGAAGGATCAAAGTATGGAAATAATTATCAAACTTCTGGTAATTTATCAGAATATAATAAGCTATGAGAAAAGTCTACCCCATTTCATTTCAATTCAATTTAATGAAAATGCATTAAATGATTACCCTGGGAAGAGCACTGTGCCAGGCACTGTGGATACAAAGACAGAAATAAACATTCTACTGTGGAAGTCATAACTTATACATGTATAAACAGCAAGCAAACAAATAGCATGTAAAAAGTGATGAGGATTTGAGGAAATTAGTTCTACCATCTGTCTTTATTTAGAGAGCAAAATGTAGTAGGCATTTCCTATATCGAGTTTTTGTTGGTTATTATTCTATCAGGTTAGTAGGCAAATAAGTTGAAAGACAAATTGAGAAATTTAAACACATGCAACAGTTCCTTGCTCAAGCTAGCAAATTATCAGAAGTAAAAATGGTGGGTTTTTTTTAAAGTTCTACTTAAATTGTCTGGATTATTGTCCAACTCTCAACTTTATGTTCATTTTGTCACTGTCTCCATTGCAATTAACTTCATTTGTATTCTGCTTCTTAATCACCATAAAGTATGTTCTATATTGAAGTCATGATGGTTCTAAGGCAAGGATTTTTAATAAAATTGCTTTAGAAGTGAATAAGAGAAAAACAATCTGTTCAGTACCAGTACAGAATCCTTTTTCTGCAACAATTACCATCTGGAATAGCCTTGCCAAGTCTTTGTGCCTCATCAGCTCTCCAACTCTTCAAATATCAGGTGAAAACTCTTCCTCCTTGCATTTTCCTTTTAATATCCTTCTCAATATTGTTTTTGTAGACATTGTCATCACCATCATGAATCATTTATTGATTGGCTATTATGTGCATCCAAATTGTACTTGGTAAGAACACTATTACTAGTAAAGAGTATATTTAGTTTTCATGCCTTTGAATTCACCATCTACAAGGGGAAGTAGGAAGGAGTCAAGGTAACTGTCAGTATACCAATGACCAGAGAATTTAAATTTTTGATATTCATTTGATTGTATACACAAAATGCAAAATTACAAAAATATATAAAGCCCATATTTTATTCAGAATAGAGTTCTAGGTGCTGGTTTATCTGCAAAGATCAGATAAGACATTGTTTTTGCCCTCATGTAGCCCTCATAGATCAGGTAGGGTACCAATAACTGTAATACAAAATACTAGATAATAAATTCATAAGTCATGAGCAGCTAGTTTACACAATGGATAGAGCACTGGGCTTGGAATCAGGAAGACTAATCTTCCTGAGTTCAAATCTTGCCTCAGACATTTACTAGCTGTGTGACCCTAGGCAAGTCATTAAAATCTGTTTGCATCAGTTCCTGATCTGTAAAATGAGCTGGTGAAGGAAAAGCAAACTATTCAGTATCTTTGCCAAGAAAACACCAAAAAAGAGTGACAAAGAGTTGGGCACCACTGAAATGACTGAACAGCAACAACAAAAATGAAATTTTGTTTGAGTTCAGGGTGGGGTAGGGGATGTGTGCAGGAGTAAGACAATATAGACTGAGAGGATTAGGGAAGCCTTCAGGAAGTTGAGCTTTAAAAATTGATGTTAGGCTGGGTTGTAGGAAGAGCATTATAAGCCATGGGATCTGTACAGATAGCACAAAATTAGACATTTATTTTGGCTCCAGGTTATAGAAAAGCAGAAGTATGAGAAACAGAAAGAATAACAAAAGTGAGACCTGACTCTGAACATCATGAATTCTAGGTTAAGAATTTAAATATTATTCAGCAGATATTATGGAATGACTGAAAAGTACCGAAGAAAAGAATGACAAGATCATACAAATAAATAATATTAATTCGGTAGTGATTGGGACAATAACTAGAAGAGTGAGTGAAGGTAAGAAGGGGAGGGTACAACTAAAGTGTATTAGGCAGTAGGGAAAACTGTAGTAACTTGCTACTCAAATTAGTAAACATTCTAGCTACGTGCTCAGCTCTACTGTTTCTTTGCTGCTCGAAGTGTCCCAATACTGCCATTTCATTTCAAATTCAGTGTTTTGAGGGTAAAGATCTGGTAACCATATCCTAAGGGAGGCTTAGAGTGCCTAATTCTGTGACTTATAAGTTCTCTTTGCATCTAAATCTATGATTTCATAATATGATTATCCATTCAATGAATCAAACTTATTGAGGTAAACATATTTTCCTAAATATGCATAATGATTTGCAAAAGATGTGCCTTTGAATAAACACATTTGAAAATCAACCAAAGATTAATCTGTTGTCTTTTCTTTGTCATACCTGACTGTGTCAACAGCTGTCTTGACTGCAAGGTAGAATACTCCCAATTCAAAAGTCTGCATTTGAGAAAGACTCCCCCACTATCCCACATTAATATATTTGAAGTAAAGATTCCATAGAATTTATCTTAAAGATTCTATACAAAAAATTATGATATCAATATAAAAGGGACTGAGTTATTTAGTAACTATGCACTATTTCTTATCTTATGTGTGTAGACATAAATATTTGATGTATGAGTGTATGTTTGTATATTGACTTAGTGTTATGGTAATTAAGGTGGGACTTTTCTTTTACTTTTTTCTCTTTTGGAATGCTGAGGTTAATCAAGTACCTTCCATGAGTCTTGGCTTTCAAATGTGAAGCAAAGTGAAGTTTTTGTTGTCTGTTTTGGAGTGCTTCTCAACATTAAGGAATCTTTGATTGAATCAAGAGTGTTTGATGACCTGCTTAGGTCAAGGGAAGTCCTAGTTCACATGAGTTTGAGTCACATGGTTGTGATACCCTTTGACCCTGAGACTTGTATATAGATCAGAGGTTAGTGTTTTCCCTTTGGGGGCACACTCATTGATAGAGTGTTGGTGCTGAGACTCTGGGTAAACTGTTGAAGCAGCCACCCCTCCCCTACCCCCAGTTTTGAAAACCCAGATGTTGGTGCTTCTCTGGTAGCTATGTATTGTGATTTGGTTAAACAGAAATGTTGATCTGTTTATATTATCTCTGTTTGTAATTTCTGTTTGCATTTGCTTTGAAGTTTATGGGACTGGCCTTTCCCCCGAACTAAGTGAATGGTATATATATATATATATATATGTTTAATTAAAATAAGATTGATAACCACTTAAAGTTGTAGAAAAGCAGATCAAAGAACCTGGGCTAGTAGCCCTCCTGTGTGCTGGTGTTATTGGTCATACACACCCATAGCAGCTGCTAGCAACATTGTTCTTACATTTAGGAGTCATTTAGGTTCCATTTTTTTCCTTTCTAAAATATGTCTCAACAGCATGGTTTTAGTCCTTTTACAAATAAGAGCTTCAATTTTGTTTTGCTGAGAAAGGATTTTTCTTCATCCCATAGTTCTTACTCAGTTGGTTTGGAATATCATTTTACTATAACAAAAAATAACTCACTGCAGCATTAACCATTTGAAATATTTCATTATTGGAGAAATACTAATTTTGAATACAAGACAATTCAAGTTAATTAAAAATGAAGCACTGTTGGGGCAGTTAGGTGGTGCAGTGAGTAGAGCACCAGCCCTGGAGTCAGGAGTACCTGAGTTCAAATGCGGACTCAGACACTTGACACATTTACTAGCTGTGTGACCTTGGGTAAGTCACTTAACCCCAATTGCCCTGCCTTTCCCCCTGCAAAAAAAAGAAGAATGAAACATTGTCTTATAAGTAAAGTAATAAGTCATTAGTCGTTAGAATCTGGAAAAGGGGGCCTGGCTTCAATGGCCTGGAGCTCATTGCTTTTGCTCTGAGCAAAGCTGAATGTGTGGTGACTGCTTTGTCCATTTAACTTGCTTTTTGGAAGGATAAGCCCTTAAATGTCTTTTGTATTTAAATTCTAGGAAAATCCTCATGATATGGATGAGACTGAAAAAAAGAATATGGCATTTAAAGTGGTATCTGATCTGTTTTCTACAGGCAAAGTCCTGAAAATCAAAAAAGGAATACTGTATCTTTACTAACAGCTGCAGTTCTCAGGAACGATACTCTTGATCAGTCAATCTGAGCAGTTGCACAGAGGGATGTCCTTTGTCACAGCCACATGCTCCTATTTATACACTCTCTCGAAAACTGTTACTGAAGAGTTGATTGGAGAAGCACCTATCTGTGATGGGTGGGATAGAAAAGCAGTGAGGTACCATGTCTTGAGACAGGTCTGTGAATGCTTACAGGCTTATTGCATATCAACAGCATGCACCACTCAACAGAAACCAGATATAAGCATGGTATAAGGCAGTGGAAAGCAGGAAGAGTAATCAACAGACAAATTTTTGAAGAAGAGCAATGTTTGGCCCAAGGAAGCATGAAATAGCCAAAATCAGAGATTAGGAGAGGGTACCATGTACAACTCATTCCAGCAAACTAGGAAGAATCACTTAAGAGTTAAGACAAGGAGTTATAGATACATGGACATAAATAAAAGTGGTAAAAATTCTTGTCATCAGGATGACTTACTCCTGCTAGATGCCATGGGTTGAAAGTTTACCAATGAAGGGTTCAGTGTAATCCAAACTTCCGGCTTGCCTTCTAACTAGTAAACCCACCAATCTCACTGAGTGTAGTTCTCTTGGAAAGGATGCTGAATTCCTTTGAAATGAAAACCAACACATTATTCATAAGTAGATTAGAGATCACTGTATCAGAGATGTCAAACACAATGCTCATGGACCACACAGAACCAACAACAGTCCCAAATATGTTCACACCTGATTAAAATGTTATTGGAAAATATTTAACAGAATAAAGTACAGTAAAATAGATAATATTACATTTTAAAATCATCAATATACAGCCTACAGGAATCTATATGTACCAATTAGTGGCCCTCATTTCTATATGAGTTTATCACCACCATTCTTCACCATAAGGTGGGTGCAGGTTGTGAAATAAAGCAGAGTTCCAGGAAAGATTATCCTGTTTCAAAATGACTTCTCTACTAGTTTGCAACAGTGCTTGATATAGAATAGATAAGTATTCAGAGACCTTCAGAATCAACTAATCCAAGCCCTTTCTTTTATAGATAAAGGAACCAAGTCATAGATGAAAGACTTGCCCAATGTTACATAGTTCATGTCTAAAAGTAAACTGATCTTCTTCTCCCGAAAAGCCAACCCTTATCCCAATTTCCTTATTCTACATATGTCAATACTAACTGCCAAATCAAACACTTAATCTGGAAATTTGAGAGTCATCTTTGTGTCTTCTCTTTCCCATCCTACACGGAATCAATTTTCAAAACAATGTAGCTTCTACCTCAACAACGTCTTTCACATTTGTCACCACTATAGCTTTCATATTGCTACCACTTTAGTTCAGGTCTCTCATTGGGACTATTGCAATGACCTCCTAAGATTTCTTTCTTTGGATGCGGTGTCTCCCCTCAACAATCTACCTATAACACAGCTACAAAATCAATCTTTCTTATGTTATATGATTTTATGTTAGCCAAAAACCTTTGATGGCTCTTTGTTATCCATAGCATAAAATACAAATGCCTTAGTTCATTATGTGAAGTTAGCCACAATCCATATAGAACCCACCTTTGCAAAAATATTTCACTTTTATCTCCTTTAAATTCAAGCAATAAAGCTTTATTAAGTGTCTGCTATATACCAAGTCCTTCCAAAATTGACTAATAGCTACTCCCCAATTGTATCTTGCCATCTGCTGCTTTTGTCCCAACCACATACCTAAAATATTCTTCTCCTGATTTCACTCCTATTGAAAAACTTCTCTTTTCTTTAAGTTCTATCTCAGAAGATTATTTCTTCAGGAAACCTTCTTTATCTCTCCTTTTGAAAGTATTGACTCCCTTCACAAATATATTGCAGAACTTGTATTTACCCAATATATCTTTGACCTAGTCTACCTTTTATCTTATTGCTTCATCTCAGAAGTAAAATTTAAGCTTCTTAAAGACAATATCTGTTGTTTTATCTTTGCATTCTCAACATATAGACCCTCCATACTTTGTATATAGCAGACAGTTTAACAAATATTTATTGAGCTGAATTGAATTCAATTTGGGCAGGGGCTGGAACTAAAGCCCTAATCAAAGTTCTCAAAAGCCCCTTGTAAAATGTCAATATGATGCCATGAATTCAATGAATTCATAGCCTGAAGTCAATGATTAGTTTATTTAATTGGAGAAAAATTAAATGAAGCCATAGGTATACCGATCAAAGAAATATCGGTTAGGAAAAAAAAAACAGAATTAGAGTGATGAAGCTAAAGATATTAAGCAACAGAGCACAAATGAATACCTAATAGAAAAAAAGAAAAAACTCATATCATATATTAGTGAAAATTATAATATAAATCTAAAACTAATCAACAGACATTTAATCAACTCTTTCACTTATTCAATTCAATTATCAAACATTTTTCTCCATTTGATCTCCCTCATTGAGAAAAAAGAAAACAAAAGTAAAACAAAAGTAACATTTTAAGGAATATGGATAATTAGGCAAAATGTTCCCAAGTACAAATATCTCATAAGTCACCTAAATATTAACTTTCTGTCTTGAGATGAGTATCATTATTTCTTATAACCTCTTATGAATAACACCTGGTAATCAAAAACAAACACTTTCGAAAAGGGACAGGGTCAAGGGAGAAAATTCAATAAAGGGGGATAGGTTAGGAAGGAGCAAAATATAGTTAATCTTTCACAACATGAGTATTGTGGAAGGGTTATACATAATGATACACATGTGGCCTATGTTGAATTGCTTGCCTTCTTAGGGAAGGTGGGTGGGGAGGGAAGAGGGGAGAGAATTTGGAACTCAAAGTTCTAAAAACAGACATTCAAAAACAACAACAACAAAAAAAAGTTTTTGCATGCAACTAGGACATAAGATACACAGGTAATGGGGCATAGAAATTTATCTTGCCCTACAAGAGAAGAAGGGAAAGGGGGATGGGAGGGGAGTGGGGTGACAGATGGGAGGGCTGACTGGGGAACGGGGCAACCAGAATATATGCCATCTTGGAATGGGGGGAGGGTAGAAATAGAGAAAAAATTTGTAATTCAAACTTTTGTGAAAATCAATGCTGAAAACTAAATATATTAGATAAATTAACAAAAAAGAATAACAGCCAGTCATTGAGTTGATCAAAGTTCTTAAGACTTTCAAAATTTATTTTCTTTATAATATTTTTGCTTTTGAGTTAATTGTTTTATTTTCTAGTTCTTCTCAGTATACTCTGTATCAATTCATACAGCTGTTTGCAGGCTTCTCTGAAACTGTCCCCTTCATCATTTCTTGTGGCATAGCAGAGTTTCATCTCCTTCCTATTTTGTAATTTGTTCATCCAATCCCCAACTGAAGTTTACTCTTCTTACTTTCCAATTCTATGTCTCTACAAAATAATCAATTTATTTTCCAAGGGAAAAACACCTATGGAAGTTAAATGACTCACCTAAGGTCAAGCAGATCATAAAGATTAGAGGTGTGATTTAAACCCAGGCCATATATCTTCCAATCCAGTATACTTTACAATTTCTCATTTAAATGATCTAAAATGTGTAATAGCAAAGAATAAAATACTGAACTAAAATAATTTATAAAGAGTTTTACAGGAATAGAAAGATGGTGGAGAAAAGCCAGGAAGTTGCCTGAGCTCTCCCTACTTTCCCTCAGAAACAATATTAAATCAAGCCTCTAAACAGCTTCTGGAGTGACAGAACCTACAACAAGAAGGAATGAACAATTTACCAGCTTAAGATACTTAGAAAGACTTCAGGAAAGGTCTGTCTCACTCGTGTAGAAGGTGAGCACAGCCAAATGTAGACAGTGTATGGACAAGGCATCAGGTGGCAATTAGCCCCAGCCTAGATCAACACAACAGACCCCCTGTTATGGCTCAACAGGTCACTGACAAATCAGGCCAGTAGTGAGGCCTTCAGCTCCAGCTTAGCAGGTAAACTCCCAGTACAAGAATCCAAGCACAACAAACCCAATTATTTTGGGCCAGCTGAGTGCAGTGGACAAGCTGCCAGTACCTGAGGCCAGACACAGATATCCAATGACCAGGCCCCTGGCCCCCAGCTAAAGAAACTTGTGACAGTGTTCCCTGTGTCACAGGAGGAGACCTCAGCTATAAAAGTCACAAATTAGGCTAAAATATGAGGAAAAAAAAACTAGAAAGAACTCTAATGATAGAAAGCTACTATGGTGACAGAGAAGATCAAAACACAAATTCAGAAGAGGACAACAATGTGAAAATGCCCACATGTGAAGCCTCAGATAGGAATGTGAATTGGCCTCAAGTCCACAAAGGTTTCTTGGAAGAGCTTGAAAAGGATTTTCAAAATCAAAATAAAAGGTAGGAGAAAAATGGGAAAAGTAATGAGAATTATGCAAGAAGGAGTCAAGAGTTCAGAAAAAGAAGGACAAAAATTGATGGAAGAAAAGATTTCCTTAAAAATACAATTGGAAAAAATATCCACTTAAGAAAACAACTTCTTAAAAATTAAAATGGGCCAAATGGAAAAGGAAGTACAAAAACTAAGCAAAGAAATAAGTCCTTGAATATTATAATTAGAAAAGGTGAAGCTAATGACTCTATGAGACATCAAGTAGCAGTTCAACAAAACCAAAGAATGAAAAAATAGTAGAAAATCTAAAAAAAAACTTCTGGGAAAAGCAACTCTCCAGAAAAATAGATTGAGGTGAGATAATTTAAGAATGATTGAACTACCTGAAAGCTATGATTTTAAAACAAAAAGCCCAGACAGTATCTTGTAATAAATTATCAAATAAAACTGTCCTGAAGTTGTAGAAGCAGAGGGTAAAATAGTAATCCAAAGAATCCACTGATCATCTCCTGAAAGAGATCCCAAAATGAAAACTCCAAGGAATATTGTAGCCAAATTCCAGAATTATCAGGTCAAGGAGAAAGTGTTGCAAGCAGCCAGAAAGAGATAACTGAAATATCAAGGAGCCACAGTCATGATTACTTTGTAACTTCCACCATAAAGAAAAGAAGGACTTGGAATATGATATTGTTTGAGGCAAAGGAGCTTGGATTACAACCAAAAATCTACTACCCAGCAAAGTTGATTATAATATTTCAGTGAAAGAATGGACATTGAATGAAATAGGGGATTTTCAAACTTTCCTGATGAAAATAGCAGAGTTGTCCAGAAAATTTGATCTTCAAATACAAGATTTGGGGTGGGGAGGGGAAGGTGGTACCAAGATGGCAAAGAGAAGCCAGGAAGTTGCCTTAAACTCTCCCCAGTTTCCCTCAGAAACAAAGTTAAATGGAGCCTCTAAGGACTCTGGAGCAACAGAACCCACAAAAAGATGGTTTGAAACAATTTTCCATCTTAAGATAACTTAGAAGGACTCCAGGAAAAATCTGTCTCACTTGTGTAAAAGGGGAGCACAACCCAGTGCAGATGGTGTCTAAGCAAGCCAGTGGGAGGCTTTTAGGTGCAGCACAGATCAGCAACTGAGGCCCCTTGGTCCTGGCTTAGCAGGCCAGGAGTGAGGCCTCCAGCCTTAGTGTAGAAAGTGAACTGTGAGCTCCGGAACACTACCACAACAGGCGCAACTAGGCTGAGCCACCCCCAGCACAGTGGGCAAGCCATAAGCACCTGAGGCCCTGGCATAGAAAGCCAGTGACTAGGCCTTTGGTCTCCATCATAGGAAAAAAAAAAACTTGGGAGAGTGGCCCGTGTGGCCCAGGAGCAGAGTTCAACTTTAAAAGTCATTAAAAGGCTGAAAAATGAGTAAGAAACAGAAGAGAGCCAGGATGATGAAAAGTCACTATGGGACCAGCAATATCAAAACAGAAACTCAGAAGAGGACAATGTCAAAATACCTACATGTGAAGCCTCAAAAGGGAATATGAACTGGTCATAAGCCCAAAAATGTCCTCTTGGAAAGGCTCAAAAAGGATCTTAAAAACAAATAAGAAGGGTAGAAGAAAAATTGGAAAAATAAATGAGTTATGTAGGAGAATAATGAAAAAGAGGCAATAGCTATGAAAAGGAAGCACAAAAAATGAAGGAAGAAAACAACTCCTTAAAAGGTATAATTGAGCAAAGGAAAAGGAGGTACAAAAGCTAACTGAAGAAAATAATTCCTTAAAAATTAAAATTAGGCAAGTGGAAGCTAATGACTCTAGAGACATCAAGGAGCAGTACAACAAAATCAAAAGAATGAAAAAATAGAAGAAAATTTAAAATACCTCATGAGAAAAACAACTAACCTGGAAAAGAGATCCAGGAGAGATAAGTTAAGAATTTTTGGACTACCTGAATGCCATGATACAAAAGGAGCCTGGACAATATCTTTGAAGAAATTATCAAAAAAAAAAAAACTGCCCTGATATCCTAGAACCAGAGGTGAAGTGGTCACTGAAAGAATCCACTGATCACCTCCTGATAGAGATACCAAAATGAAAACTCTAAGGAATATTGTAGCCAAATTCCAGAAGTAACAGGTCAAGGAGAAAATATTGCAAACAGCCAGAATGAAGCAATTCAATTATAACAAATAAAATACTGAAGATCCAGACTAGAAGATATCATCAAAAATTATAAATACAAGCTAGGCTCATGGTTAACAAGAGGAGTGTCCAACGATTGGATACTGTACTTCATTCTGACATCTTGTCATTGTCAATGGAAAGGGAGGATTGCTGCCAGTTCTTTGTGGGGAACTTATGTCATGAATTAATTGTAGAAAATGTACAAGAATCATATAGAGTGGACTGGCATGTATGAGTCTCAATCTATATTATTGTAGAAAATATGTATATTCGTAAGATTGCAATTTCATTTGAGTATTTGATTATGTAGAATATATAATCTAATTGAGAATAGTGATTGCATGTATTTATCTATCTGTGTCATAGGTAAAGAAAAGACCTTTGGGAGTCCTGTGCTGGCCAATGTTTACCAACTATCCAGAAAAAAATGTAAATAAGAAACTCTTTTAAGTTTATATTGCATTATTAATATTTTCTTAATTCTAAATGTTCATTCAGCAAAATAATAAATCAATTCCTGTTTCAGAGCTTTTGCCAAATTATAAATCATACATAAAAATATCATTGAAATGAAAATGTATCTGTTTACTTTTGGGAACCAATTTAAACTTGCTCCAGCAGCCTCCAGAGCTTTAGTTACAGGACGTCTTCATATTCTTATCACTTAAATAAGGTCCTTAAACACATCAGGTGTTTACACATCCTTGGTCAATTAAATTCAGTTATGTTGCACTCTTTTTAGATCTACGGATGCTGAATGACTAGGGATGTTGAATGACACATAACCTGTTTGATAATCACTTAGAGCTTACAATTTAGGATGGTAATATGATCAATACACAAATAAGAGCTGACATTTCATATATTGCCTACTATTATCCGGGCACTGCACTAAGCACCTTACAAAAATCATCTCATTTGATACCATTTGGTTTGACAAATATCTATAATGTAAAATTAAATATATACCTAATTGCTCTCTAGGGGTGGAGCCAAGATGGCGGCTGGAAAGCAGGGATGAGCATGAGCTCCCTGCCGAGTCCCTCCAAAAACCTATGAAAAATGGCACTGAACCAATTCTAGAACTGCAGAACCCATAAAACAGCAGAGCGAAGCAGGGCTCCAGCCCAGGACAGCCTGGATGGTCTCTGGGTGAGGTCTATCCCATACGGAGCTGGGAGCTGGGAGCTGGGAGCTGGGAGCTGGGAGCGAAGTGGAGCAGAGCCCAGCATGAGCGGCTCGGACCAACCAGACCAGGAGCCAGGCAGAGCAGGCCCTAGCACCCTGAGGCAGCGAGCTGTGGCAGTTATCAGACTTCTCAACCCACAAATACCAAAGGCAGTGCAAAAGGTTACTGGGAAAAGCTGCACGAGTGGAAGGAGTTCGAGGTTCAGCCACCATCCCCTGGGCAGCGGAGGTGGGACAGCTACAGCTGAAGTTGCTTCCGGCCCCAGGCCCACCTGGTGGGAGGAATTAAGTGGCGGATCAGAGCAGGAGTGCACAGCCCCGCTGAAGATCTAAGCCCAGTCTGGGTTGGCGGTTCTTGGGGAAGGAGGAGTGCTGGTGTGGCAGAGCTGGCACATCCCCCCCAAACATGGAACATAGAACTCTTTAGTTTACAGGCAGTCATACCCCACTGAAAAACTCAAGGGTCAAGTTAGTTGGTTGGGAATATGACCAGGCAGCGAAAACACACCCAGATTCAGTTTCAGACTTTGGATTCTTTCTTCGGTGACAAAGAAGACCAAAACATACAGTCTAAAGAAGTCAACAAAGTGCAAGAGCCTACATCAAAAGCCTCCAAGAAAAACATGAACTGGCCATGGAAGAGCTCAAAAAGGATTTGGATAAGCAAGTTAGAGAAGTAAAGGAAAAATTGGGAAGAGAAATAAGAAGGATGCAAGAAAACCATGAAAAAAAAGTCAATGACTTGCTAAAGGAGACCCAAAAAAAATACTGAAAAATACACTGAAGAAAACAACACCTTAAAAAATAGACTAACTCAAATGGCAAAAGAGCTCTAAAAAGCCAATGAGGAGAAGAATGCCTTGAAAGGCAGAATTAGCCAAATGGAAAAGGAGGTCCAAAAGACCACTGAAGAAAATACTACCTTAAAAATTAGATTGGAGCAAGTGGAAGCTAGTGACTTGATGAGAAATCAAGATATGATAAAACAGAACCAAAGGAATGAAAAAATGGAATACAATGTGAAATATCTCATTGGAAAAACCACTGACCTGGAAAATAGATCCAGGAGAGATAATTTAAAAATTATTGGACTACCTGAAAGTCATGATCAAAAAAAGAGCATAGATATCATCTTTCAAGAAATTATCAAGGAGAACAGCCCTGATATTCTAGAGCCACAGGGCAAAATAGAAATTGAAAGAATCTATCGATCACCTCCTCAAATAGATTCCAAAAAGAAATCTCCAAAGAATATTATCACCAAATTCCAGAGCTCCCAATATTGCAAGCAGCCAGAAAGAAACAATTTGAGCACTGTGGAAACATAATCAGAATAACCCCAGATCTGGCACTTCTACATTAAGAGATCGAAGGGATTGGAATACGATATTCTGGAGGTCAATGGAGCTAGGATTAAAACCTAGAATCACCTACCCAGCAAAACTGAGTATCATGCTGCAAGGCAAAATATGGATTTTTAATAAAACAGAGGACTTTCAAGCTTTCTCAGTGAAAAGACCAGAGCTGAATAGAAAATTTGACTTTAAAACACAACAATCAAGAGAAGCATGAAAAGGTAATCAAGAAAAAGAAGAAGAAAAAGAAATTGCAAGGGACTTACTAAAGTTGAACTGTTTTGTTTACATTCCTACATGGAAAGATGACGTGTACAACTCATGAGACCTCAGTATTAGGGTAGCTGAAGGGAGTATGCATATATATACATATATATACATATATATATATATATGTTTGTGTATATATATATGTGTGTGTGTTTATGTGTATATATATATATAAGTAAATGTGTATGTATGTATATATGTATGTGTGTATATATATACATATATATGTATATATGTGTGTGTATATATATATATATATATATATATATATATATATATATATATACAAAATCAAAAGAATGAAAAAATAGAAGAAAATTTAAAATACCTCATGAGAAAAACAACTAACCTGGAAAAGAGATCCAGGAGAGATAAGTTAAGAATTTTTGGACTACCTGAATGCCATGATACAAAAGGAGCCTCGACAATATCTTTGAAGAAATTATCAAAAGAGAGAGAGAGGGAGAGAGAGAGAGAGAGAGAGAGAGAGAGAGAGAGCAGACACAGGGTGAGTTGAAGATGAAGGGAAGATATCTAAAAGAAATAAAATCAAATTAAGGAATGAGAAAGGAAATATATTGAGAGAGGGAGATAGGGAGAGATAGAATGGGGTGGATTATCTCACATAAAGGTGGCAAGAGGAAGCAGTTCTGTGGACGGAGGGGAGAGGGCAGGTAAGAGGGGATTGAGTGAATCTTGCTCTCATCAAATTTGGCCTGAGGAGGGAATACCATACATACTCAATTGGGTATCTTACCCCACAGGAAAGAAGAGGGAGGAAGATAAAAAAAAAAATAAAAGCGGGAGGATGATGGAGGGGAGGGCAGATGGGGGTGGAAGTAATCAAAACAAACACTTTGGAAAGAGGACAGGGTCAAGGGAATAAATTCAATAAAGGGGGATGGGTTGGGAAGGAGCAAAATGTAGTTAGTCTTACACAACACGAGTATTGTACAAGGGTTACACATAATGATACACATGTGGCCTATGTTGAATTGCTTGACTTCTTAGGGAAGGTGGGTGGGAAGGGAAGAGGGGAGAGAATTTGGAACTCAAAGTTTTAAAAACAGATGTTCAAAAACAAAAACAAAAAGTTTTGGCATACAACTAGAAAATAAGATACACAGGCAATGGGGAGTAGAAATTTATCTTGCCCTACAAGAAAGGAAGGGAAAAGGGGATGAGAGGGGAGTGGGATGACAGAAGGGAGGGCTGACTGGGGAACAGGGCAACCAGAACATACGCCATCTTGGAGTGGGGAGGAGGGTAGAAATGGGGAGAAAATTTGTAATTCAATCTCTTGTGAAAATCAATGCTGAAAACTAAATACGTTAAATAAATAAATTTAAAATAAAAAATTAAAAAAAGAACCAGTCCCTAATCCCACCCCCAAACACCTAAAGGACATATCCCCCCCTTAATCACCTATTAGATTCTATAAGGATTCCCCCTGCACCTCTTTATGGTTGCAGGTTCCCTAAGAACTCTTGCCCACTAAAAAGCATAATAAATCTTTGCCTCCTTGATTTAAAAAATAAATAAATGTATACCTAATTGGAATTGAGGCAAAGTATTTTGTTAGGTCTACAAAGGAAACTATGATCTTTGATGAAATAAAATGAAGGTTTCATGGGAGATAGAACATTTGAGTTAGCTCTTGTAAGACAAAGGAAGCTGAGGGTCATTCAACAAGACAAAAAGATTTTTAGTCAATGCTCTATTGATCAACATTCTTATTCAAAGTCATCCATCATCATTTACTAGCAACATGTTTGTTCCAGAATTTTCCTGCCATTCACCAAGGGAAAGAATTATAATGTTTTCCATTTGATCATGTCAGCTACCTCTGCAGTAAACTCCCCTAAATCTCTAATAATTTTTCTGGTAGTCAATTCATTTTGGATAAAACTGAGCCATAATGTGGGGTTTAGGTAATACATTTAAATTGTCTTAACCCAACTTTTGTAAACTTCTTTGTTTGTTAAAATAAAATCAGAAATGTATGTTACATTGGAGAGAATGCTTGATTTAAACTCAAAAGACCTGAGTTTGAACCCTTTTCATGATAACTAGTTTTGAAGCTTTGCATAAATTATAATCACTCTGGATTGGTGGATAAATCATTGTTTGTAGCTGGACTGAAATCTCCTCATCTAATGAACTAAACGTCCTCAAAGTTTCTTTCCTCTCCTAACACATATAACATTCTATGATTCTCTAATTCTACTTAAATTTTTCAGGCTCCCATATCTACATGTGATCTCTGCTCCTGGGGTTGGAGGGGGCAGTGTCTCAGGCTGTGCCACCCTACAACAGTGTGTGTTTCTGCTAAGTAACTTTCAATAATGCATGTAGCCTATTTTTGTAGGTTGCAAAACAGTATGTAAACTAAGGTAATATTTTATATGCAGGAAATTATAGAATTGATCAAAAGAGGTCTCTTCATGGATATCTTTTGTCTCTAAGATTAATATTCCTGGAATGTTTCATTTTTAAACACATACCGATTGGAGGTAACATTAGATTTGTCACCTTTGACTTCCAGGAGCCAACAGCATGAAGTAAGAAGCAAATCACCATAAATCTCCTATATTCACCTCCAAACAACCATACAGTAGCACTCTCCAAAATTCCTGGAACAGAACTACCAAAAATATGGGGTGAAAAAATCTTTTAGCCCAAGAAACTTGGTAGATCATGAAGAAAGGTCTGTCACTTTTGGGGAAAAGGGAACGTAGTCCAGAACAGGAAGCATCCCGATAAGCCAGCAGCAAGCCCAACCTCAGCAAAGTAGTGGGAGATCCTGAGCCCTAGTGCAATGTCGCAGGCAAATGCCAACCCCAGGACACACCATGTGCCTCAGCCAGGGAAACTGGCAGATTTCAGATCCAAGAACTGCCATGTGCTTCAGCATAGCTCTGGTCAGACAAACACCAGTAGCCAGACATTGAGATAGTCCCAGACAAGAAATCAGCCTTTAGAGGCCAACCCCCTGGCACATATCTCGCTGCAGTGCAAGGGAAATGCACAAACATACCATCAGCATCAGCACACACTAGATTTCACCACTGGAACCCTGGATCAGCACTAGATAAACTGCCATATCCCTATATCCTCCAGCAGGCGCAGTCACTCTCCAACTATCCCCTCAGCACAGCAACAGACACAAGGGTGCACCGTGGGTCTGTTTTCCCACTTAAAGCAGCCGTTAGAGAGCTGTATTGGCAACTTGATACCAGGCAAAATAAAAAGTTTCAATCTGGAGGGAAGGGATGGGAGCAGGAGGAGGATGGGAGAGAAAAAGGCTTGTCAACATCCACTTTCCAAATGGAAGATTTAAGTACCTGGACTGTGAAAGGAAGTACAGGAAAAGCCCATGAAGAAATGAAAGGAGAAGAAGAGACCCCATTTCCAGGCATGTGTGTATGTGTGTGTGTGATGGAAGTGAAGGTTGACTGCCTTCTCTGGCAGCCTGAAAGTGCAACCCTGGGACTGATTAGGATTCCGGAGATTTCCCCTGGCAAAAGGAACCTGAGACAATGACCCTTCAAGCCCAGAAGCAGAGATTACATTTAAAGGAAAGAAAAGGATGAAAAAAAGGATGAGCAAAAACCAAGAGAAAAAGAACCTGACCATAGAAAGTTATTATGGTAACTAGAGAAACCAAGACACAAAACTCAGAAGAGGACAAAAATGTCAAATTAACTATAGGCAAAACCCCAGAGAAAAATGGGAAGTGGTGACAAGCCCAGAAAAAGCTCATGGAAGAGCTCAAAAAGGAGCTTAAAATCACATAAGAGAGGTAGAAGAAACATTGGGAAAAGAAATGAGAATAATGGAAGACAATTATGAAAAAAATGAATCAGCAGCTTAGAAAAAACTACTTAAAAGGGGGTATTAGCCAAATGGGAAAGGAGATAAAAAATCACTTAAGCTACAACTGCTCAATGGAAAAGAAAGTACAAAAGCTAATTGAGGAAAACAGCACCTTGAAAGTTAGAATAGGGCAGGTGGAAACTAATGACTCTCTGAGATATCATGAATTAAACAAATTCAAAAGAATGAAAAAAAAGAAGTGAATGTAAAATATCTCATGGGAAAAACAAATGACCTAGAAAATAGGCCAAGGAGACAATATTAGAATCATTGCACTAGCTAAAAGCCATAATGAAAAGGAGCTAGACAGCATCTTTCAAGAAACTATAAAGGAAAATTGACCTGATATCCTGGAAACAGAAGGCAAAATAGACATTGAAAGAATCCACTGATCACCTCAGGAAAGAGACCCCAAAATAAAAATCCAAAGAAACATTATAACTAAATTTCAGAATGATCAGGTTAAAGAAAAAAAAATAATTCTGCAAGTGTCTGTAAAGATACAATCCAATTATTAGGGAGTCACAATCAGGATTACATAGGATTTAGCAGCTGCAACATTAAAGGATAACAGATAATGGAACACAATCTTCTGGAAGGCAAAGCAGCAAGTACTACAAACAAGAATCACTTACCCAGCGAAATTAAGTGTAAAACATGATGGGAAAAAGTGGTCATTCAATGAAATAGAAAGATTTCCAGCCTTCATAAGAAGAGCAAAACTAAACCAAAAATTTGACTTCTAATATCAAGATCCAAGAGAAGCATAAACAGGTAAAAAAGGGAAAGAAAATATAAGGGATTGAATAGAGCTAAACTGTTAATATCCATACATGGGAGAATGATACATGTAACTCCTTTTTTTGTTTGTTGTTGTTGTTTTATAAATGAGGAAGTGAATATGGTACTTCTTTTTTATTAATTAATTAATTTAGTTTTAGTTTTCAACTTCCACTTCCAAAAGATTTTGAATTCCAAAGTTCCTCCCCTCCCTTCTTCACCCTATCCCAAGATGGCATGCAATTTGACACAGACTTTACATATGCATTCATATTAAAAATATTTTCCTATTAAGGCATGCTGTAAAGAAGAATTAGAACCAACTGGAGGAGCCACAAGAAAGGAGAAACAAAAACATGAGAGAGAGCAAATAGTATTCTTTTTTTAATTTATTTTTTATTTTTAGTTTACAACACACAGTTCCATAAGTTTTTCAGTTCCATATTTTCTCCTCCTCTCTCTTCCCTCCCTGTCTCCCCAAATGGCATGTAATGAAATATAAGTTCTACGTATACCTTCATGTTAAACTTATTTATATAATAGTCAAGTTGTAAGGAAGAATTACAACCAATGGAATGAATCATGAGAAACAAGGAATAAAACCAAAAAAAAGAAGGAAAAAAAAGGAGAGCAAATAGTTTCTTTCAATCAGCATTCAGGCTCCATAATACTTTCTCCATACTTTTTCCATCATGAGTCTTTTGGAGCTGTCTTTGAGCCTGTGTTGCTGAGAAGAGAATATTCTATCAAAGCTAGTCATCACAGATACTGTGTGTCTATAATCGTGAACAATGTTCGCCTGCGTCTCCTCCCCTCACTCAGCATCAGACCACATAAGTCTTTCCAGGTTCTTACGAAATCCAGCCCCTCCTCATTTCTTATAGCACAAAAGTATTTCATTACATTCATATACCAAAATGTATTTAGCCATTCCCCAATTTATGGGCCTCCCCTTGATTTCCAGTTCTTTGCCACCACAAAAAAAGCTGCTATAAATATTTTTGTACACACAGGTCCCTTTCCCACTTTGTAATCTCTTTGGGTACAGCACTAGAAGTGGTATTGCTGGGTCAATGGGTATGCACATTTTTTAGTCCTTTGGGTATAATTCCAAATTGCTCTCGAAAATGCCACAATTCCACCAGCAGTGTAACAGTGTTCCTATTTCCCCACATCTTCTCCAGCATTTAACGTTTTCCTGTTTTGTCATGTTAGCCAATCTGACAGGAAAAATGTGTTACCTAAGAGTTGTTTTGATTTGCATTTCTCTAATCAATAGTAATTTAGAGCATTTTTCATATGACTATAGATATCTTTAATTTCTTCCTCTGAATATTGCCTGTTCATATCATTTGACCATTTATAAATCAGGGAATGACTTGTATTCCTATAAATTTGACTCAGTTCCCTGTATATTTTGGAAATAAGGCCTTTATCAGAGACACTGGTTATAAAAATTCTTTCCCAATTTTCTGCTTCCCTCCTAATCTTGGTTGCAATGGCTTTGTTTATACAAAAAACTTTTCAATTTAACATAATCAAAATTACCATTTTGCATTTCATAATGCTCTCTATCTTTTGTTTGGTCATAAATTCTTCCCTTCTCCATAAATCTGAGAGGTAAACTATTCCTTGCTCTCCCAGATTGCTTATGGTATCAGCCTTTATATCTATATCATGAACCCATTTTGACTTTATTTTGGTATACATTGTAAGATATTGGTCTATGCCCAGTTTCTGCCACAGTAATTTCTGGTTTTCCCAAAAGTTTTTGTGAAATAGTAAATTCTTAACCCAGAAACTGGACTCTTTGGGTTTATCAAAGAGTACATTGCTATATTCATTGACTACGGGGTCTTGTTTGCCTAATCTATGTGACTGATTCACCACTCTATTTCTTACCCAGTACCAAGTAGTTTTGATGACTGCTTCTTCATAATACAGTTTAATATCTGCTATAGCTGGACCACCTTCCTTATCTTTTCTTCCATTAATTCCCATGATGTTCTGGACCTTTTGTTCTTCCAGATGAATTTTGTTATTATTTTATCTAGCTCTATAAAATAGTTTTTTTGGTAGTTTGATTGGTATGGCATGAAATAAGTAAATTATTTTGGTAAAATTGTCATTACTATTGTATCAGCTCAGCCTAACCATGAGCAACTGATGTTTTTTTTTTTTTTCCATTTATTTAAATCTGACTTTATTTGTGTGAAAAGTGTTTTGTAATTGTGCTCATAGAGATCCTGGGTTTGTCTTGGTAACTCTAATTGGAATTTCTCTTTCTATCTCTTGGTTTTGGGCTTCATTAGTAATATATAGGAAGGCCAAGGATTTGTATGGGTTCATTTTATACACTGCAACTTTGCTAAAGGTATTTACTATTTCAAGTAGTTTTTTTACTTGATTCTCTAGGACTTTCTAAGTATATCATCATATCATCTGCAAAGACTGATAACTTAGTTTCTTATTTGCCTATTCTAATTCCTTCAATTTCTTTTTTCTTCTCTTATTGATAAAGCTAACATTTCTAGAACGAAATTGAATAATAGGGGTGATAATGGACATCCTTGCTTTACCCCAATCTTACAGGAAATGTATGTAGATTATCCCCATTACATATAGGGCTTGCTGATGGTTTTAGGTAGATGCCACTTATTTTAAAGAAGACTCTGCTTATTCCTATGTTTTCTAGTGTTTTAATAGGAATGGGTGTTGTATTTTGTCAAAAGCTTTTTCTGGATCTATTGAGATAATCATATGGTTTCTGCTAGTTTTGTTGTTGATATGATCAATTATGCTGAGAGATTTCCTAATTTTGTACCAGCTTTGCACTAAATCCTACCAGGTCATATTGTATTACTCCCATGAAAATAGCAGCTTTATCTTTTTGATAATATTTTATTTAAAATTTATGCAACAATATTCATAAGGGAAATTGGTCTATAACTTTCTCTGTTTTGACTCTTCCTAGTTTAGGTATTAGTACCATATTTTTGTCATAAAAAGAATTTTGTAGGAATCCTTTGTTGCTTAGTTTCACAAACAGTCTATAAAGTATGGGAATTAATTGTTCTTTAAATGTTTGATAGAATTCACATGTAAAACCATCTGGCCCTGGAGATTTTTTCCTAGGGAGTTCATTGATGGCTTGCTCAATTTCTTTTTCTGAGATAGGGTTATTTAGGCATTTTAGTTCCTCTTCTGTTAATCTGGGCAATTTATATTTTTGTAAGTATTCACCCATTTCACTAAGATTATCAAATTTGTGGTCACACAAAATAATTCCTAAGTATTGTTTTAATTTCCTCTTCATTGGAGGTGAATTCACCCTTTTCATTTTTGATATCAGTAATTTGGGTTTCTTCTTTATTTAATCAAATCAATCAAAGGTTTATATGTTTTATTGTACTTTTTCATAAAACCAGTTTAGTTTTATTTATTAGTTAAATAATTTTCTTGATTTCAATTTTATTAATCTCTCCTTTGGTTTTCAGTATTTCTAATTTGCTATTTTATTGGGGATTTTCAATTTGTTCTTTTTTCTAGTTTTTTCAGTTGCATGCCCAATTCATTGATCTCCTTTTTCTCTATTTTATTCATGTGAACATTCAGAGATATAAATCTTCCCCTAAGAAATGCTTTCACTGCATCCTGTAAGTTTTGGTATATTGTCTCATTATTGTCATTCTCTTGAATTAGCTTATTGATTGTTCCTATGATTTGTTCTTTGACCCACTCATTCTTTAGGATTACATTATTTAGTTTCCAATTAATTTTTAGTTTATCTTTCCATGCTCCTTTATTACGAATGATGTTTTATTGTATCACGATCTGAAAAGGCTGCATTTACTATTTCTTCCTTTCTGCACTGGATTGTGAGGTTTTTATGCACTAGCATATGGTCAGTTTTTGAGCATGTGCTTTGTACCACTGAGAAAAAAAGGTATATTCTTTTCTATCACATTCTGTTCTCTCCAGAGGTCTATCATATCTACCTTTTCTAAAATTCTATTCTCCTCCTTCATTTCTTTCTTGCTTATTTTTAGTTTAGATTTATCAAAATCAGAGAGGGGGAGTTAGAGGTCCCCCACTAGTATATTTTGCTGTTTACTTCTTCTTATAACTCCCTTAACTTCTCCTCTAAGAATTTTTATGCTATTCAACTTGGTGCATATATGTTAAGTAATGATATTACTTCCTTGTCTATGGTGACTTTTAGCAGGATATAGTGTCCTTCCTTATCTCTTTTAATTAGGTCTATCTTTGCTTTTGCTTTGTCTGAGATTAGGATTGCTGTCCCCCCTTTTTTTACTTCAGCCTAAGCATAATGGATTCTACTCTAGACGTTTACCTTTACCCTTTGTGTATCCTCCTGTTTGAAATGTGTTTCTTGTAAACAACATATTGTAGGATTTTTGTTTTTAATCCATTCTGACATCTGCCTGTTTTATGGGAGAGTTAATCCCATTCACATTCACAGTTATAATTACTATTTCCTTTCTCCTTTCACCCTTCCTTTCCTCAAAAGTTTTGATTTTAACCACTGCCTCCTTCCATATCCCCTCCCTTTTAGCCCCTCCCCATCTTTCCCTTTTCCTTTACTACTCTTTCCCTCCCTTCTAACCACTCCCTTCTTTTCTTTCCCCTTTCTGCTCCTACTGCCTGTAGGGCAAGTTTGATTTCTATAGTTAATAGAGTATGTTATTCTGGCCTGGGACCAAATCTGATGAGAGCAAGGTTCAAACACTGCTCTTCTCCCTCCTTTCTTTCCCTCTACTATAAGATGTTTTTGTGCCTCTTCATGTGAGGTAATTTACCCTTTTCTTCCTCCTCCTTACCTCTTACAATGCTTTTACATCCCTTAATCAAGTTTTCTATCATCACATCAGTTAATGTGTACCCACATCATCTGTCTGTGGCTCTTAGAGTATAGTCCATCATCATGGCTTCAGGAAGTTCAATAAAGTGAGTTTCCAATCTTTAGACTGTGGGCTGATAGCCCCAGGAGTAGCTGCTGCTGCTGCAGGCTCTGTGCTTCTGTCTCACCTAGCTCCAAAAGACTCCCATCCTGTGCTGAGAGGCTTGGGGATCAGCACTGCAGCTGGAGGGCTGAGGCTGCTCCTGTTCTGCTATGGTGTTCTGGTATGGTTGGGGGTTGCTCAGTGCTCTCCCAGCCCCGTGAAACAGATCCCTCTCGTTGACTCTCCAAACTCTCCTGCCTTGGAAATCTGCTGCACTGCCTCTTAGTGGATTATACCTCTCTCAAATCTGTTCAGATTCACTTCTTAAGAAGTATCTGAAAGAATTTGTGAGAGAGCTTGGGCATGTTCTTGCTTTCACTATGCCATCTGGGCTCCAGCAAAGTATTCTTTAATCTTTATCCAGACTCCACAGTTTTTTTTCTCTGAATGTGGATAGCATTTTCCATCATGAGTCTTTTGGAGTTGCCTTACGTCCTTGCATTGCTGAGAAGAGGTAAGTCTAGAAAAGTCATCTCAAAATGTTGCTGTTACAATGTACAATATTCTTTTTGTTCTACTCACTTCATTCAGCATCAGTTCATGTAAGCCTTTCCAGGTTTTTCTGAAATCTCCTGCACATCACTTCTTATAGCACAATAGTCTTCTGTTACATACATATACCACAACTTGTTCAGCCAATACCCAATTGATGGGCATCCCCTCAATTTCCCATTCTTGGCCACCAGAAAAAGAGGTACTGCAAATATATTTATAGTTGTGGGTCCTTTTTCCATTTTTATGATCTCCTTGGGATGTAAACTTAGGAGTGGCATTTTTGGGTCAAAGCATCTATGCAGTATCCACTTTGGGCATAATTCCAAATTGGTCTCCAAAATTGTTGGTTCAGTTCACAACTCAACCAACAATGCGTTAGTTTTCCAATTTCCCTACATTTTCTCCAACATTTATCATTTTCCTGTTTTGTCATGTTAGCCAATCTGACAGGTGTGTTGTGGTGCCCTCAGAATTGTTTTGATTTATACCTCTCTAATCAAAAGTGATTTAGAGCATTTTTTTTAAACATGACTATAGAGAGCTTTAACTTCTTCCTCTGAAAATGGTCTGTTCATCTCCTTTGACCATTTATCAATTGAGGAATGATGTGTATTCTTGTAAATTTGATATATTTCTATAGCATTCAAGTTTTTTATTTCTTTATTTTAATTTAAAATTTTTACTTTTCAGCATTGATTTTCACAAGAGTTTGAATTAAAATTTTCTCCCATTTCCACCCTCCTCCCTACTCCAAGATGGCATATATTCTGATTGCCATGTTCCCCAGTCAGCCCTCCATTCTGTCACCCCACTCCCCCTCATCCTCTTTTCCTTTACTGCCCCTAGGGCAGTGGCCAAACCACGAACTCCTTTCACCCTGTCCTCTGCAGTTTTTCCCTTTAACCTTCTTTGTTGTCTTTGGTGTTTGTAGGTTGAGAAGTCTGGCAACTGTCACAGCTCACTGATGCAGGGCGCTAGGGCCTGTTCTGCCTGGCTCCAGGTCTGTGTGCTGCCCACACTGTGCTCTGCTCTGCTCCGCTCCAAGCCACATGTGATAGACCTTACCCAGCAACCATCCAGGCTGTCTTGGGCTGGAGCCCTGCTTGCCTCTGCTATTCCGTGAGTTCTGCAGTTATAGAATTTGTTCAGAATTTGCAGTGTTTGGAGGGTCCTGGGGGAGAGCCCTAGGTAAGTTCCTGCTTTCCAGCCAAAGGAGAAGATAAGTGAGTTACTGCTTTATGACCAAACATGAGAAAGAAATCCTTACAAAATATTAAATATATAATTTTTATTATTTCAAGTTAAAAACCTTTTGAGCAACAAAACTAATGCAGCCAAGATTAGAAGAAAAACAGAAAGCTGGGAAGCAATTTTTACAGCAGGTATCTCTGATGAAGCTCTCATTTCTCAATATAGAGAACTGAGTCAAAGTTACAAGAATACAAGCCATTCCAAATTAAGTGGTCAAAGGATATGAATAGGCAGTTATCAGATTCAAAAAATGAATCAAGGCCATCTATAGACATATGAAGAAGTGCTGCAAATCACTATTAATTAGAGTTATGCAAATTAAAACTACTCTGAGCTACCACCTCCTACCTATCAAGTTGACTAATATGACAAAAAAAGGAAATTTATAAATGTTTCATAGAGCATTGGAAAATCGGGACACTAATGCATTGTTGGTGGATTTGTGAACTTACTCAACTTTTCTGGTAAGTAATTTGGAACAATGCCCAAAAGCCTATAAAACTGCGCAATCCTGTTTATTTGGCAATACCACTACTATGTCTCTATCCTAAAGAGACAATTAAAAAAGGGAAAGAACCTACATGTACAAAAATATTTATAGCAGCCCTTTTTGTGGTCACAAAATTTTGGAAATTGAAGGGATGCCCATCAATTGGGGAATGGCCAAACGAGCTGTGGTATATGAATGTAATGGAATACTGTGCCATAAGACATGATGAACAGGCAGATTTAAAAAAAAAACCTGGATGCAAAGTGAAATGAACACAACCAGGAAACCTTTGTACACAGTATGAGCAACATCTTGTGGTAATCAACTATGAATGACTGAACTGTTTTCAGCCACATAATGATTCTTAAGACAAGTACAAAGGACTCACAAAGGATAATTCTATCCACAAGCAGATAAAGAAATTATAGACTCAATGCAGATTGGAGCATACTATTTTTGATTACTTTATTCTTTTTTAATCTTCTTCTTTCACTACTTTGATTAATATGGAGGAGATATGTTTTTTGTGATAGCACATGTAGAACCTATATCATGTTGCCTATCATTTTCAGAAGAGGGGAGTGGAGGTGAGGGATGAAGGAAGAAAAATTTTAAACTCAAAATCTAGTAAAAATAAATGCTAAAAATTGTCTTGTGGTGTAATTGGAAAAAATAAAATACTATTTAAAAATTGTAATTTTGAAAATATGCATCTTTTGACTGAGTGTATATTTATGTGTGTCAATATATAATCCATCATACTTGTATGCAAACCAAGAGCAAAATAAATCTAATAAAATAAATTGAACATATTGAGCTCTAAAATTAATTGAAAATAATATCTCATCGGGGACAATTTATGCATAACATATTTATTTTTTAAAAATGACTAAATTGTATATTTATCAAATTTTAAATAAATTTCAAGCTTGGAATATGAAATGATATGAGGTAAAATATCTCACAGAAGGAGAATTATTGTAACGTAACATTATCAGTTAGAAAGCTAACATAATGTGACCTTGCTTCCAGGTCTATCAATCAGAAATAATTTTTAAGAAGCATGCTACAACTCACAAATGGTACCATAATATTTAGTTTCTTCATTAAATCTGGGTATTAATAATCATCTTTAATCTTCCCTAGACAACTTCATGAGATATTAAACATATTTTCTGGCTTAACAAAAATTGTTTGAAATTCCCAAGAAAGGGATAAAGTTGATATTTACATAAGTCTATTAAACTGAAGTTTGAAGACGTCTACTCTGCAGCCAGTCCAGTGATTCGTTAGAAACAGGCTGCCAGCCCCTGGAAAGTAGCACTACTTTGGATCTGTTAGTAGCTTATTAGTAAAAAGAGTGTTATGTAATGAGTCTCATTCCTCCCATCTACAGTATTTTCTCCTTCTTCACCTCCCAATCATCAGCCCATTTGGCTTGACACAGTTTCTCATTTTTATGTAGTTGCCTGCCAATTTCCTAGAATAATAGCAATGTCTCACATCTAAATGTAGGCCTCAGTGGAGATTGACATAAAGGGGACTTCCTCCCATGGATAGTAGGACACTGAAGGATATAGATTTGTTAAGTGTGATGCTGGTGAAAAAGCAATAGAAGAAACAAGAGATAATGAGTGCCATGATCCATCACATTAATAGGGCTCCAAATGTGTCAAGTTTAGATCCTGGGTTTCTGTTGGAACTTTGTAGTTACTTTTAAGTGGAAGTGTCAGATGCACCAACAAAGGAAATAATGACTCTTCAGGCAGAAGGAGGATTCACCAACATCCAGAAAATATCTCATTTTTTTCTACACTCTGAACTCAATCTCTTCTTTCTAGTCACCTTAGCAAGTTAGGCCCAGATGCCAATATCCTACTTAGTTAACCAGCAGGTGATGATCAGCAGGTTTACTTGTTCACTAATCATCAGGTAGATTGGCTACACCTCCCTGAATTCCTGCTACAGATTATCAAGTGTTTTTAAAGGATGTTTACTAAGAAACTTAGGTAAAAATACACAACATAACACGTTTTTTAAAGAGGAATTTTAAAAATACTTGTTTCCAGGTGATCCAGACACTAAATATAGATAATCTAAATTGGAACCATAGGTAACTTTAAACTGTCAGTGTACAGACATCTGTTTCTTCAGTCTATCCAAGAAAGAGTTTACTATTGCTAATCTGTATAGTTTGAATTTATATTGATCCAGTTCACTGACATCATAGGATTTGGATATGGTTGAGACCTTGCACAAACATCTACTCCTCATTTTAAAAGTCCCATGGATTTCTACATACTAATACATGGGACAAATTAGTTGAACATAAAAGGAGAAAAATTCAATCACATAGGCAACCATAAGATTTTCTAAGATGAGCTATAAGACTGGAATACAGCTATGGACTATATCTATGGAAAATTATATCTTGCTGTTGTTGTTCAGTTGTTTTTTTCAGTAGTTTCTGACCCTTTGTGACTCCATTTGGGTTTTCTTGGCAGAGATAATAAAGTGATTTGCCATTTCTTTCTCCAGTTCATTTTACAGATGAGCAAACTGAGGCAAACAGGGTTAAGTGACTTACTAAATGTCATACAACTAGTAAATATCTGAGGCCAGATTTGAACTCAGGAAGATGGCTCTTCTTGACCACACATCCAGCACACTCCATTGTATACTTCATACATAAAAGCTACAGATTTTCACAAGGTTTAGTCTTGGAGACTTTTCATTAATTTTTTTTGGCTAGTGACCTCTATTGAGGGATCCTCTGGGGAGATACGAATTTGATTTATTTGTCCTTCATCTCAGTGTGTTAATTCTCTTGCCAGTACCAAGCTAGCAAGTCATGAAATAAAAAGCAAATTTCAGGTACACAACAATGAATATTTTAAAAAATAAAAATTAAAACCTGATACCTGCACCCATAGACGGTCTAACATTTTCTTTCCTTCAGACAATACCACATTCTCAGAAACATATGTGGTCATCTGGACATTTAGTATTTACTGATGCTTTTCTAGTCTCCCTCCTTCCCCGTTCTCCCGGAAAGAGAAGGAAGTCTAGGTTGCTACACAGTGAAGCAACACACCACAACAATGAAAGCTATCTCTCAGTACCCAAGGAAAACCAAGAAATCAACATGTGGGTTAAAATAGAGGGAAAAGATAAAAGGTCCTAGGATAGAGCATGATGGGGGGTTAGGAATCATACATGGTTAACAGGTATGACACCAATGAATCACCACTAAAGGGCAATCAGAGGGGTGAAAAACAATAGAAAGCACGGTCACAAAAATCAAAAAAAGTGAAACTTTAGAGGAGAAGAACTTGATCAGCAGGATCAAGTCTTCCAAAAGGTCAAGAAGAATGAAGATTGAGGACAGGAATTTCTCCTATCAGTAACTTTGGAGTGAACAATTTCAATTGAGGTTGGAAACCAGAGTACGGAGGGTATAAAAGAAAATGAGAAGAGTGAAAATGAAAATATCTGTTCCTTCAAGTCTCAGCTAAAATATTGCCTTTGGCAGGAGCCCTTTCCCAGGTCTTCACAACTGTTACTAACTTCTGCTCCCAGATCACCTCCCATAACATTAGTTCACGCATGTACACATATGCAGATCTGAGTGTCCATATATGTATATATGCACACAATCATATACATGTTTCTGTTCAGTCATGTCTACCTCTTCATGACTCCATTTGGAGTTTTCTTGGCAAAGATACTGGAGTGGTTTGCCATTTTCTTCTCCAAATCATTTTTTGACATGAGGAAATTGAGGTAAACAGGGTTAAGTGACTTGCCCAGGGTCAAACAGCTTGTATATGTCTGAGACCAGGAAAATGAGTCTTCCTGATTCCAAGCTAAGTGCTCTATCTACTGTGCCACCTAGGTGCCCCATACATGTATACATATAAATATACATAGATACACACATAAAAAAGCATGTATTTGGTGAACATTTATTTGTTGTGACTCCCACTAGAATTTAAGCTTCTCAAGGGCAAAGAATTTTTTTTTCATTTTCTTTGTGTCTCCAGCACTTAAACCAGTATCTATTACTAATTATTAACTTAGTAATATCATGACTTAATACATGTTTTTTTGATTGATTAAAAGACATTTTATTATCTCTATAGATGGAGACACCCCTTTCTCCCAAAGGGAAAGAGTATAGAGTCACTAGAGAGTATTTTGCATACTTCCTCAGAAACTTACTATGTGATCCTAGGTAAAATGAGAGAATTAGACAATCTCTCAGGCCTTTCCAGTTCATAAAATAGTATCCTGTTATCAAAGTGCTCTGGTATCAAGCAAGCCTCATTACTTCCAGGCATGGTCCTCTACATTGAGAGTATGAACTTGGGTATTTTCTTCCATGGAAAGAATATGATATGGCTGGAGGGTCAAAGAACCCTAGCTCCATTTTCTGTCCTAGACTGAAGAAGTACTGTAGCAAGTAATTCCTTTTGTTGAGGAGACCTTCAGAGAAAGCTCTTGGAAGCTGATAACAAGTTAATCCCTTTTCCTGAATTTACATGGCCTATGTAGCTCAGGAAATCAGTGAAGGGCAAGAATCAAGCTCATTCCAATATATAATTGTCTCTTTCTTCAGTTACATCTTCTACTTTGTCCAGAAACTCCTCCAGTATCCAAATTTGCTTCATGAATTCCTACTGTCTGGTTCAAATTTCCTTCACTACGTCTGGTTTCTTCTGAGTATTTCATTTCCTGGAGGAGCCATATGGTTATGTTGGCTTCTATCAGAGTAACAATTCACTCCTCTGCCCTCTGCTTAACCTTCAGGCTCGGGGTCATTTTCAATTAATTCATTTATTTCACAATTGCCTCTTCTTCTCAGGCAGTATACTAGTCAAATGTCTTTCCAAAAAGATTAGATTTTGTTCCAAACAAAAAAAACAATAATTCAACCATAAGATAATTTTAAGTGATATTCAAGATGATTTTCTAAATGGAGAATTGTAAATTTATATGTGAAGATTTTTAGAACACTGTAAAACAATCCTAAGAAAAATATATATCCACTGTGCCAAATAAAATACTATGAACATTTTGCTGCTGAAATTGAGCCAAATTGCTGAAAGAAAACTATAAATTAAATGGAGATCATTACTTATCTGAACAAATTCTAATCTTATGCTATTTTAACAGATATTTATTCTAGTCTATGCTGTATTTATAACCTTTCTTAATTGATTGATTGATTCATTCAACAAGTGCTTTTTGAGCATTAAAAAAAAACCAACACCATCATTTACATACATGAAATCCCCTCTTAGAATAGAGACTCCTTGAAGACAGAGGCTGTTTCATTGGTATAAGTTTATTTCACAGTTCCTTCCACATAATAATTCTTTGATAGATATTTTTTGCGTTGAATTACACACACATACATGTATATATATATATATATATATATATATATATATATGTATATATATATACATAATCTATATTCTAATTTCCTCTATATTCTTTTATGTGTGTGGAACTCAATAGTATTTTATATTTCTTCCCAATTACATGTCAAGACAATTTTTAGCATTTATTTTTTACAAGATATTTAGTTCCAAATTGTTCTCCCTTCCTTCCCTCCTCTGAAAATGATAGGCAATGCAATATAAGTTCTACAACGCTATCACAGAAAACACCTTTCCATAGTAGTCAAAGTTTTGAAAGAGGAAAGAGAACACAAAGAAAAAAATGCAAAAAGAATAAAGCAAATAAAAAGAATATGCTTCAACGTGAATTCAGAGTCCATAATTTCTTTATCTGGATGTGTATAGAATTTTCCTTTGGGAATCCTTTTTACTTGTCTTGGATGATTACGTTTCTGAGAAGAGTTGAGTCATTCATAGTTGATCTTCACAAGATGTTGCTGATACAGTGTACAATGTTTTCCTGGTTGTACTCATTTCATTTTGCATCACTTCATACAAGTCTTTCCAGGTTTTTCTGAAATCTTCCTGCTCATCATTTCTTATTTCAAAATAGTATTCCATTACATTCATATACCACAGATTATTCAGCCATTCCTTAATTGATGTGCATGCTCTCAATTTCCAAAATTTTGCCACCGTGAAAAGGGCTGCTATAAATATTTTTGCATGTGTAAGTTTTTTCCCCTTTTTTATGATCACTTTGGGATACAGACCGAGTAGTGGTATCACTGAATTAAAGGGAATGTACAGTTTTATAGATTTTGGGCATTGTTCTAAATTAATTTCCAGAAAATCTGAATAAGTTCACAACTCTACCAACAGTGTATTAGTCTCTCAATTTTCCCACATTCTCTTCAATATTTATCATTTTAATTTTTTGTCATGTTAGGCAATCTAATAGGTGTGAGGTAGTACCTCTGAGTTTTAACTTGCATTGCATTTCTCTTTCTATCTATTGCTGTGGGACTTTATTTGTCATATGAAGAAATGCTGATGATTTACGTGGGTTGATAATATACTCTGCTACTTTGCTAAAGTTGCTACTTATGTCAAGTAGTTCTTTTAGTTGATTCTCTAGGGTTATCTAAATATCCCTTTCTATCCTATGCAAAGAGTGGTAGTTTTGTTTCCTCACTGCTTATTCTAATACCTCCAATTTCTTTTTCTTCTCTTGTTGCTATAGTTAATATTCTTAGTACCATATTGAATAATAGTGGTGATAATGGACATCCTTGCTGCACCTTTGATCTTATTGGGAAGACTTCTAGTTTTTCTCCATTACATATAATGTTTGCTGATGGTTGTACTTTATTTTTTTTGCTTTTTTTTTCCTCACTTCTTTTTTTTTCCAAATTTATTTATTTTTTTTTACACTGACTATGAGAATATTTATTTATTTAACATATTTGGTTTTTAGCATTGATTTTCACAACAGTTTGAATTACAAATTTTCTCCCCATTTCTACCCTCCCCCCCACTCCAAGATGGCATATATTCTGGTTCCCCTGTTCCCCAGTCAGCCCTCCCCTCTATCACCCCCCTCCCCTCTCATCCCCTTTTCCCTTCCTTTCTTGTAGGGCAAGATAAATTTCTACACCCCATTGCCTGTGTATCTTATTTTTTAGTTGCATGCAAAAACTTTTTTTTTTGTTTTTGAACATCTGATTTTAAAACTTTGAGTTTCAAATTCTCTCCCTTCTTCCCTTCCCACCCACCCTCCTTAAGAAGTCAATGACTTCAACCTAGGCCACGCATGTATCATTATGTATAACCCTTCCACAATACTCATGTTGTGAAAGGCTAACTACATTTTGCTCCTTCCCAACCCATCCTGCTTTATTGAATTTTCTCCCTTGACCCTGTCCCCTTTCCAAAGTGTTTGTTTTGATTACCTCCACCCCCATCTGCCCTCCCCTCCATCATCCCGCCCCTTTTATTTTTTTTTTATCTTCCTCCCTCTTCTTTCCTGTGGGGTAAGATACCCAACTGAGTATGTATGGTATTCCCTCCTCAGGCCAAATCTGATGAGAGCAAGGTTCACTCATTCCCCCCTCACCTGCCCTCTCCCCTCCTCCCACAGAACTGCTTCCTCTTGCCACCTTTAGGCGAGATAATCCACCCCATTCTATCTCTCCCTATCTCCCTCTCTCAGTATGTTGCTCTCTCATCCCTTAATTTCATTTTATTTCTTTTACATATCTTCCCTTCATCTTCAACTCACCCTGTGTCTGTTCTCTCTCTTTTACATATATATATATATATATACATATATCTGTATAAACACATATAAAAGCAGACATATATATATACCTACATACACATGCATACATATACACATAGATACATACATACATACACATTCACTTATATATATACATAAACATATATATATGCATATTCCCTTCAACTACCCTAATACTGAGGTCTCATGAATCATACACATCATCTTTCCATGTAGGAATGTAAACAAAACAGTTCAACTTTAGTAAGTCCCTTGCAATTTCCGTTTCTTGATTACCTTTTCATGCTTCTCTTGATTCTTGTGTTTGAAAGTCAAATTTTCTATTCAGTTCTGGTCTTTTCACTGAGAAAGCTTGAAAGTCCTCTATTTTATTGAAAATCCATATTTTGCCTTAGAACATGATACTCAGTTTTGCTGGGTAGGTGATTCTAGGTTTTAATCCTAGCTCCATTGACCTCCGGAATATCGCATTCCAAGCCCTTCGATCTCTTAATGTAGAAGCTGCCAGATCTTGGGTTATTCTGATTGGGTTTCCACAATACTCAAATTGTTTCTTTCTGGCTGCTTGCAGTATTTTCTCCTTGATCTGGGAGCTCTGGAATTTGATGACAATATTCCTAGGAGATTTCTTTTTGGGATCTATTTGAGGAGGCGATCGATGGATTCTTTCAATTTCTATTTTGCCCTGTGGCTCTAGAATATCAGGGCAGTTCTCCTTGATAATTTCTTGAAAGATGTTATCTAGACTCTTTTTTTGATCATGGCTTTCAGGTAGTCCAATAATTTTTAAATTATCTCTCCTGGATCTATTTTCCAGGTCAGTGGTTTTTCCAAGGAGATATTTCACATTGTCTTCCATTTTTTCATTCCTTTGGTTCTGTTTTATAATATCCTGATTTCTCATAAAGTCACTAGCTTCCACTTTTTTTCTTCAGGCAATTTTTGTGCTTTTTCCCCTTTTTGCCATTTCTGCTTGTTAAGACATTCTTCTCAGCACTGGCTTTTTAAAATATCTTTTACCATTTGCCCTAGTCTGCTTTTTAAGGTGTTATTTTCTTCAGTATTTCTTTAGTCTTCTTTACCAAGCTGTTGTCTCATTTTTCATGATTTCTTGCATCACTCTCATTTCTTTTACCATGTTTTCCCTCTACCTCTCTTACATGATTTTCAAAATCATTTTTGAGATCTTCCATGGCCTGAGACCAAGTCATATTTTTCTTGGAAGCTTTGGATGTAGGAGCTTTGAGTTTGTTATCTTCTTCTGAGTGTGTGTTTTGATCTTTGTTATCACCACAGTAATTTTCTATAATTACATTTTTTTGTATTGTTTGCTCATATTTCTAGCCCATAACTTGAATTTTGACTCTTTGTCAAAATAGGTCTCTGCTTCCAGGGTAGAAGGTGCAGTGGCTTGAGCTTCAGAGGTTTAGTTAAGCTGTTTTCAGAGATAATTCTAGGGACCTATAAGTTTTCAGTTCTTTGAAGATGGTAGGATCTAAGGAGTGATGTTTATTACTCTCCTGACCTGTGCTCCAGTTGTGAATGACCACAACCACTCTTTTTTTGCCCTGGAGCTGTGAGGAGAGTCCCAGCTCCATTGTGGCTGCAAACTCTGGTGTGCTAACATTCCTCATTGCACTGGAACCTATACCCAGGATGGCAACCAGAACCCAAGTGTGGGCAAAGCAAAAGAGTTTTGCCTCAGAGCTAGCAAAGAGACCCCTATATTCTCCTTCTGACCAGTTGTTTGACTCCCTTGTCATCTGTGGGCTGAGAGGTCTGGAAATAGCCACTGCAGCTGTTGATTCAATGATTCCCAAGGCCTGCTCCTGGCTTGCTGGGCTTGGGTCTCTGCTAGCATGGACTGTGCTGGACTGTGCTCTACAACTGACTTTTCCTGCTGCCCTTCTCTGTTATCTTTGGCATCTGATAGCTGAGAAGTCTGGAAACCACCTTTCGTTTCTGTGGTCATCAGTACAGAAATACATATGGACATGCAATCATTATGAGATTGACTTCCCTATAACTTTTTAGTGTGGAGCTAGTGCCACATTGAAATGAAGCACTAAAGGGTGAGAGTGGACTTTTTTGGGTGGATGAGACCTGAACCTAGATTCTAATTGGATAATTTCATACTGACCCTAGTCCTGGAGTCTAATGAAACCAATTCTATGCCCCCCAAATGAGAAAGGTGGTTAGGAAGTGAGGTAGGCAGAGAGAACTTGATATTTACTCCAAGCACATGTTAATATGTGAGAGAGGTTTTGATTACCATGATGAACATGGAATTGCCAGTACCTAATCTTCGTATCATTCTGGCCTCTCTTCCATAGCCTCTTCAACAACTGATTCCCAGTGAACTCTGGATCTACTCATCTTAAGATTCTGTCTTCCTCCAGACCTTTTAATAGGACTCTGACCATCCTGTGTCATCCTGAGCTCAAGTCTTTTCCCCCAGGCCTTCTTCAGTATACCAGAAGCGATCCCCAGGCCAGGCCAACCTCTAACCCTCTTTGCTTGCATCCAGTCTGGACTCCCCCAGTCCATATGTATATTTGCTCCTGTTGGCTCTGAGATAGGCTTCCTTGAATTCAGAGCACACAGCATCACTACCTGCCATGACTTTGCAGCTCAAGGAATGACACTGAATGATGTAATCAATTAAAACCTCCATAGACTTCTATCTAAGGAGACACTCTTCCTAGAGTCATGCCTATTTGGTTTATACATTTCCAACCCTTAATACTCTCTCCATTCCTGTAATTTTAAACTTCTGTCTCCTTTAGTCCTACTCCCATTTCCTTTTTTTAAGGTTATTCTGATCCCTTGCTCTCTCAATAATTAACAAATTTGCTATCTCCTTATACCTTTTCCTTTCTCAAACCTTATTTCTTTTACCACTCATTGAGGTCTTGATTCTTTCTCATAACATTGCATCCCTGCCAGGGTTTCCAGCACTGTTTACACTTTTACTCATACCTCAGGATTCATTAGTAATGGAAGAATTGGAATATTTTTTGCTCCTTATTGTCATTTTCAGATTCTCCTTTTCTCACCATCACTCAAGAATCTCTGCTATTTTGACGTCCACGCTATTCAAAATTTTCACCCAGTTCACATATTCATAGCTGTTACTCTCAATCCCAGGGAGAGTCTCCCTTGTTCCCCAATGAATTCATTTCCTGATTCTATGTCTTTTTACCACAAATATGAACCTATGCTAGAGGATTTCAACATATATACTGATTCTCACTAAAACACTCTGTCCCCACTGTTCCTTGATTTACTCAATTTTCATGACTTACTCTTCAACTCCACCTTAGCTACTACATACAGATATGGTTATAATCCTCTTCCTGTCCTTAACCACAAATGTTCCACTTCTGTATTATGAACTCTGAATCTTTCATCATTCCTTCTGCTCCATTTTTGTCCCTATCACAAGCTCATATTCTTCAACCCCTCAATTATCTTACTTCTAATTATCTCTAATCTTAATTCTGTTTCTAACCTTACTACTCAGCTCTATTCTGTCTATTTTCTCCTTCTTTTCATTATTTGACAACTTGGCAAATTAGTTCAATTCAATGCTATCTTCTACACTGGAATCTGTTTGCCCTCTGTAATAGCAAGTAAAGTGGGACTTTTTGTTGTTTTTTGTTTTGGAGTGCTTCTCAGCATTATGCAATCAAGCACCTTTGAGTTTTTGCCTTTGTTTCAATCAAAAGTCTTTGATTAAATCAGGAGTCTTTAATGACCTGATTAAATCACAGGAAGGCCTAGGTCACACTGTTTGAGTGACATAGTTGTGATGCCTTCTGACCCCGAAGAAGTGTATATATACTCTGAGGTTAGCATTTTCCTTGGGGCTCACTAGCTGGAAGAGTGCTGTGTGATTTGACCAGACAAGACTCTGGGTAGCTGTTGAAGTCCCCTGACTTTGAAAAACCCAAATGTTGGTGCTTCTCTCTCTATTAACTATGTATGTAATGTCTTGGACAGACAACTAGAAGCCTGTCATCTGATTTGTGTTATTTTGTTCTGCTTATATAATTTCTGCTTGTAATTTCTGTTTGTGTTTTCTCTGAAGCTCAGGGTGCTGGCTTTTTCCCCTGAACTAAGTGAATGAAACATGTATGTTTAATTAAAGTGAGATTGTAAACCCATTAAAGTTGCTTTCCTTAGAAAAGCAGATCAAAGAACCTGTGCTAGCAGCCCTCCTGTGTACCAGTGTTATTGGTCTTACACAGCCACAGTAGCAGCAAGTAGCATTGTTGTTATACCCTCTTTGTCTTATTGGGAATTTCATCTTGTGAAACTCTAACCTTAAGTAACTTCCACTCTTTTTTTTCTTTCCTATTCACATGCTACTGAATGGAACTGGAGGAAATAATGTAGGCATTCTAATGTATTATGTCATTCTAACTACTTCACTACCACACTCATCAGAGCATATATTTCAAATATCATTGTTGCTCTTCAAGCTTTCCCCTCACCGCCTCCCTTGACTTTCTCAGATACTCCCTCAAATACTATTCAAACAACTGTAACAATTTTCGAAGAACTTCTCTCCCCTCTTTTTCACTTCATATCACTAAGACGTCTTCCACAAACATCTACTTCTTTACTCCTGTCTCATTGAAAAAGATGGTACTTCTCCATGCCAAATCAAAACTCGCCGTGTGCATCTTTCTTTCTATACCTTCTCATCTTATCAAAATCCTCCCATGCCAGGTATGGTTATTTATGCCTATGTTTCCTGCTACTGCATAGGTTGAAGCTTGTTGATTGCTTATACTCAGGAGTTTGGAGTTGTGGTAGGACTAAGTCAATCAGTCTGCAATGAAACCAACACCAATATGAAAAGTCCTCAAAAGTGGGGAGCCTGCTAAAGAAACACAATCTAATACAGGTCAGAAAAAGAACAGATCAATATTTCCGGTCCAATCATGCGTGGTCACTATAATTCCAGTTTAGGCTATTCAGCCTAAAACAAACAAGCAAACAGACATTAATACTCATTTGATGTGACCCTCCCTTCTAATTTTTGTCCTGTCTCCCCTGCCCTCATACATACTTAGAAAGACATCTACACACAAACATCCACTTCTTCTCTCACTTGTTCCTAACTCTTCAGTTTGGCTTCCAGCCTCATGATTTGACTGAAACATCTGTCTGCAAAGTTACCAATGGTCTCTTAATTGCCAAATTAAATGGGCTTTTTAAAGTCCTGATTCTTTGAGCTATCCAGAGCATTAGGTACCAGAAATCATCCTCTCCCTATTACTGTTCTCTTTCTTTCTAGGTTTTCATGATACTATTCTCTCCCGGTTCCCTTGTTACCAGTCCTACTATTCACTCTGTTTCCTTTGCCATAATTTCATCTACATTATGCCCGTTAAATGTTGGTGAACCTTGAAGTACTGAACGGAGTCCTATTTTCTTTTCCCTCCATTATATATTACATGGTAGTCTCATCAATCTCCACGGTTTTAATTATCATTTCTCTTCATATAATATCTCAGTTGGTATATTCAACCCTCTCTCTCTTGCTATCTTTAGTCCCACATCACCACCTTCCCTTAAGCATCTAATACTGGATGTTTGAGAGGTTTCTCAGATTTCACATGTTCAAAAACAGAACTCAGTAGCTTTCCCCTAAATCTTTCCTCTTCAAAGCTTCCTTGTTAGTGTTCAGAACACTGACATCCTCTCAATTACACAGGCTCACAACCTCACAATCATTTTTACTCCTTACTCACACTCATTTCATATATCCATTCTATTGTCAAGCCTTATCATTTTCTACCTTCACAACATCTTTTGTGTATATATATATATATACCTTTCTCTTTATCCCCAAAGGGACCTTCACAGTGGTCGAAGTCTTCATCACATCATGCCTGGACTGTTTCAATAGCCCATCTATTAGGTCTCCCTGCCTCAAAACTCTTTTCATTCATATCTTTCACACAGCTGCTAAAGTGAGTTTCCAGAAAACAAATTACTCACTGTTCAATAAACACCAGTGGCTCCCTGTTACTTCTGGATCAAATGAAAAGTGTTGTTTTGGTATTTAGAGCCCTTTACTAACCTGCCCTTGCCATGTTTCTAGTCTTCTACTCTTCTCTCTTCAATAAAATCTGTAATTCAGCTGCTCCATCCTATTTATTGGTGCTCACATACAATACTCCATTTCCAGATTTCCTACTTTGCCTTTCTTACTGTTGTTCATACACAATATTTAATCTCTAAACTCTGTATTTTTTTTCACTGGCTGTCCCCAACAATACCTAGCATGTTCTCCCTTCTCATCTCTGTCTAGCTTTTCTGGGTTCTTTCGAGACTCAGCTCAAACTCCTCCCAAAGCAGAAGTACTTCTTTCCATAAAGTACTTTCCTTTTACAGACAGTATGTACAAAGATATTTGCATCTTCTCCCTCATTCAGATGTTAGTACTTTGAAGGTAGAGATCGTGGTTTTACATTTCTTTATATCCTCAGATCTAGAAGAATGTCTGTCATATATAGTTTTGTCTTAATAAATTCTTGTTAAGTGACACATTGAATCCCCATAATTTCAACCCTAGTTTTGCTTTCTGCAGCCAAATGGAAAAGAAATCTAATTTCTATTCTCTGAGTTAGATCTTTGTATGTTCGAGGATATTATTCCCATTGATCCACATTTTTAAATGTAAAATTCATGTTTTTCTGACCAATTTATTTTTTTACTCTACATGTATTGATTTTCAGTAATCCCAAGTATACTCCATATTAAAAGTGTGGATTGCCATTATAGTCATAATAGGGTAATGCAACAGTTTTCCTCTGGGCCATCTCCTGCTGCTTCAAATATTCTAAAGAGATTCATTTTTTAGATTCATAAAAATTAAGCTCTTTTTGATAGGATCCTTCAGTGCAGGTACTAAATGTTTTAATTAGTGGGAAAATGACTTTGAAAATTAAATAGTAACAATGAAACAATGGTCTTTAAAATTAACTGGAAGCAAGTGTTCATTACTTTTCCAGACCTCTACATCCCAGCAAATGCATAACAACTAATTGGCTATCTTAAAACTGTAATTATTGTCTCCTGCTAAATTCCGCACCAAAATAACCCTGGGGAGGGGTTACGTATTCTAATTGCTATTGTTTTCCTTTTTGTTCATTTTTATTCTAGATTTTTGCATCAACAACCAAACCAGATGTTTGGAGACATAGCTGAAGGTTTATTAATATATGATATGTGACTATTAAGTAATAGAACTGTTCAGGGTTAGAAGGGTGACAGGCTCTCAGAATTCACCTCATTACTTTATTTTGAGATGAACTTTTTTTGTAAATATAAACTATGATGAAGGGGGGGCTAGAGACATTTAAATGACGTATTTACACCAAAATAATTGCATGTTTAATTGTATGTTAGAGTACTACTATTGACCCAGGGGTAAATTAGAAGAAGAGCACCTAGGTGCCATAGTACCTAAAGTGTCAGGTCTAGAGTCAGGGAGACTCATCTACTTGAGTCCAAATCTGGCCTCAGATACTTACTAGCTTTGTGACCTTGGGCAAGTCATTTAATCTTGTTTGCCCCAATTTCTTCATTTGTAAAATTAGCTGGAGAAGGAAATGGCAAGCCACTCCATTATCTTTGCCAAGAAAACCCCAAATGGGGTCGTGCAGAGTCGGATATGTCCAAAACAACTGAATATCACAACAAGAAAATTGGAAAGAAAAGATAATAAATATTAAATGGTGTGATGGGATGGGCTGGGGATTGGAATAGACCTATTATTTCACCCATTCAGAGAACTCTCTGTATGGATGTTCCAATCACTGATGAAAATATGTAATTTCTCCAGAATTTATAGTCTTACAATTGCCTAGGACAACTTCCCATAGGGCTGCACTATAGCACGGGTGGCCTCAGTCATCATCTGTGCTGGTGTCTGCCAAGTCCCCTGACCATGAGAAGGCACACCTGGGGTTCTGGTGTTAGTGTTTGCTGGTTCTACCCCACTAGGGCTCATGATCTCCTGCTGGTCAGCTGAGGTGGGGCTTGCTGGGATACCTCCTGCCCTTCACTGTTCCCCTTCTGCCACAGTAAGTGGGACCCTTTCACCTAGGTTCCTGAGCTTAAAGACTGCTATACCCCTACTTCTGGCTCCTCTATTCCAGGATTTTTCCCAGGGCAGTATTCTCTCGGTTATTTAAGATCAACAAGGGAGGGATGAGAGCACTTACAGTTTACTCCATCATCATAGCTCCCGTAAATTCAGATAGGTGACTTTCAAACATTTAGTCTGTGGGCTGATAGCCCAACAATAGCTGTTGTGTGTGCTGTAGGCTCTGCGCTTCTGTCTCACTTAGCTCTGACAAACTCCCATCCTGCACTGAGAGGTTTGGGGATCACCACTGCAGGCTGTGATTCAGCCTGCCAGGGTCCGCTCCCATTCCCGCTGTGGATGAGCATAGGCCTGCCCATGCTCTGTGCTCTCCCAGCCCAGTGTAACAGATCCTTCCAGTCCACCTTTGGGACTCTCCTGGGCTAGAAATCTGCCACACTCTGTCTCCTAGTGGATACTACCTCTCTCAAATTTGTACAGATTCACTTTTTTTAGAGGTATATGAAAGAATTTGTGAGAGAGCTGGAGTACATCCCTGCTTTTACTCTGCCATCTTGGCTCTGCCCCTCCTGGAATTCTCTTCATATTGTTTCTTCCCAAGATCAGAATCTCAGAAAATGTCTTTTCAGACACTTTTCTTGACAATTAAATCTCTCCATCTCTTAGGAACTAAATTATCTTACACCTTCATCCTTTTTGCAGAACCTCAAGTATTTTTTTCCTTGAAGGACAGGTAACTGTGTAAAACAACAGTTAAACTCAGGCTCCAGAGAGATTCAAAAATGATGTTGTTTCCCAGGATTCTATTTTCTTTCATAGATCCATTAATAATATCACTAATGTTTTTGAGAGAGAATATTGAGATTGATGTTATAGAAAAATTCAAAGAAATATAAAACGGGTTACATGAATTGATAAAGAATGAGGGCAACTAGCTGGCACAGTGGAAAGCGTGCTGGACGTGGAGTTAGGAAGACTCATCTTCCTGAGTTCAAATCTGGCTTCAGACACCTACTCACTTTGAGAGTCTGAGAAAATCACTTAGCCTTGTTTACCTCAGTTTCCTCATCTGTAAAATAAGCTGCAGAAGGAAATGGCAAAGCACTCCATTATTCTTGCCAAGAAAATGCCAAATGGAGTTGCAAAGAGTAAGACGCAACTGAAACAAATGAAAAACACCAATAAAAAAGATAGGGTAAGCAGAACCAGGAAAACTCTGTGCTTAATGACAATAACATAAACAGGAAAAATTATACTATATGTTGCATAATTATAATCACCTGATTTGTCCCCGAAGAGATTATTTGAGTACATACTTTTTTTTTCCTTTCCCTTCACCTTGGGGGTAGGAGATCGACTTTGTAACAGTGTATATTCTGTCATATTTGGTTTGTGCGTTGGTCACTTTTGATGAACATTTTTTTCTTTCACTTTATAAATCTTTGTTTAAAAAGGATATCTCTTTGGAGAGTGATAAGGAAGACATTTATTTGGAAATTAAGGTAATTTCAAAATAGAAAAATCAAACATTTTATAAGAGAAAAAAAGATCTACACCCAATCGTTTCCCTTTTTACCTCTTTGTCTTGTACCGTCCCCTAAAATCCTTCAAATTCACTTTATAATGTGTCTACTTTGAACCAACCCTCTCAAAAGTCATCAGGGATATATAGATCACCTAATTCAATTGTTTTTAAAAATTTATACTTTTTTCCTCTTTATAATGTATGACACGGTTGAGCACCCTTGCTGTGGGACATTGTTTTCTCTTGCCTGATTCTCCTACTTCTCAAACAGCTTTTCTCTGTCTCCCTTTACTGGGTTCTCCACTCACCACCACATAATTTTCTATGGTTCTATCATTATTTCTTTTTTCTCTGACTACTCTCCATTGTCTGTCTCCTTTATTCTGGGAGAACTATCACCTCTGCAAGAAGATTTTCAGTCTATATCTATAGACCTGAACTCTCTTCCAAGTTCCAACTCTGCATGTCCAAACAACTATAGGATATTTCCAACTTGTTGTCTCTCCAAAGCTGGAAACTCAGAATACCTAAAGCTAAACTTGTGTTCTCTCCTAAATTTTCTGCTCCTTCTAAATTCACCATTTCTGCATATAGTATTCCCAGAAATTGACGTTGTTGTGCTTGAAACTTTAGGATTATTTTTTTTCCCTTCTCCCTCCTTCTCCTCATGTATTCAATAAGTGAGTAATTCTTGATGATTCTTCCTTCAAAAAAAACTCTCCGGTCTGTCTGTTCCTCCTGGTTCTCAACTTTTTAGTTCTGCTAGGTGGTACAGTGGATAGAGGACTGTGCCTTGAGTCAGGAAGACCTGAATTCAAATCCAGCCTCAGACACTTACCAGCTTTGTGACCTTGGGCAAGTCACTTAACCTCTGCCTCAGTTTCCTCAATTATAAATGGATGTAATAAGTATATGACTAAAGGTATTGTTGTGAGGATTATATCATATATAGTCAATTCTTAACATTCACATGTTTAACTTTTGGGACTTCAAGCAATCACAAAATTTTTTCAGTGACTTTTTTTTCATCTTTAATTGTCAACCCCACTTATTTGTTGGTTGTGTGCAGTAGTGAAAAAAAAGAGGTGCAGTAGATCTAAGTTTGTGGAGCAGTGGGTATCCTACTAAGGTACTTCACTGTTCTTGTTCACTCTACTGTTGTAAAGTGGTTTGCCCTTCATTTTCAAAGAGGATCAATGACATCATGATATTGGAGTAAAATAATGGATAATGAGTGACATCTTTACTTGCCCTTGAATTGGATTTAAATGCTAAATGAGATAGACAATTGAGCAAAGTCATCAGCTTCACTCTCTCTTCCAGAGTCATCAATGTCCAGTGGTCCAGTGGCAGGACAAAAGTCAAAATGACTGGCAATGGCTTAGGATAGAGTGAATAACTTTGACATCTTTAGGTCTTGCCAATCCCTAAGCAGTTAACAACATCTGCTTTACCTGCCTTCAGGAATATTAGAACAGATTGTTGTCATCTGCCCCTTCTTTTGGGGTGAGGGAAGGGGAATCTTCATATGCTTGGGGTAGACATTCCTCTAACTCATCTATGGGTTTGAGGCCTGTCAGCTACTCTCAATCTGATTTAGCCTATCTGATGAGAAGATAGATTTTTACCACTGTAAATGCTACAGTTTCTTGGGGTAAAGATCTCTTTAAGTATTTGTTGCTAATTTTCGTTGTTGTGTTGTTGCCTTTGAAATTCAAGTTTTGTGTTCCAGTTGTGCTCCCAAAGCATAACATCAATTCTTTGGGCTCTAGGTTAAGTTGGTTCAATATTAGATATAGTATAAAGTTTTTTTTTTTATTTTTTAATTTTTTATTTTTTTTAAATTTACTTTATTTAATATATTTAGTTTTCAGCATTGATTTTCACAAGAGTTTGAATTACAAATTTTCTCCCCATTTCTACCCTCCTGCCCACTCCAAGATAGCATATATTCTGGTTGTACCATTCCCCAGTCAGCCCTCCCATCTGTCACCCCTCATCCCCCGTTCTCTTCTTCTCTTATAGGGCAACATAAATTTCTATGCCCCATTTCCTGTGTATCTTATTTCCTAGTTGCATGCAAAAACTTTTTTATTTGTTCTTGTTTTTGAACCTCTGTTTTTAAAACTTTGAGTTACAAATTCTCTCCCCTCTCCCCTCCCTGCCCACTCTCCCTAAGAAGGCAAGCAATTCAACATAGGCTGCATGCGTATCATTATGTAAAATCCTTCCACTATACTCATGTTGTGAAATATTAACTATGTTTTGCTCCTTCCTAAACTATCCCCCTTTATTGAATTTTCTCCCTTTACCCTGTCCCTTTTCAAAAGTGTTTGTTTTTGATTACCTCCTCCCCACATCTGCCCTCCCTTCTATCATCCCCCCTTTTTTATCTTCTTCCTCCTTCTTTCCTGTGGGGTAAGATACCCAATTAAGTGTGTATGGTATTCCCTCCTCAGGTCAAATCCAATGAGAGCAAGATTTACTAATTCCTCCTCAATTGCCCCCTCTTCCCTTCCTAGAGAACCGCTTTTTCTTGCCACTTTTATGCGAGATAATTTACCCCATTCTATCTCTCCCTTTCTCCCTCTCTCAATATATTCCTCTCTCATCCCTTACTTTGATTTTATTTTTTTAGATATCATCCCTTCATATTCAACTCACCCTGTGCCCTCTGTGTGTGTGTATGTGTATATATATATATATATATATATATATATACATACATACACATGCACACACATATATATACACACCTACATATATGCATACATACACACACATGTATATATATGTACACACACACACACACACACACACACACACATATATATATATATATATATATATATATATATATATATATATATATATATATATATATATATATATATATATGTATATAAATGTGTATTCCTTTCAGCTACTATAATATTGAGGTCTCATGAGTTGTACACGTCATCTTTCCATGTAGGAATGTAAACAAAACAGTTCAACTTTAGTAAGTCCCTTATGATTTCTCTTTTTTGTTTAGCTTTTCATGCTTCTCTTGATTCTTGTGTTTGAAAGTCCAATTTTCTATTCAGCTCTGGTCTTTTCACTGAGAAGACTTGAAAGTCCTCTGTTTTATTGCAAATCCATATTTTGCCTTGGAGCATGATATGCAGTTTTGCTGGGTAGGTGATTCTTGGTTTTAATCCTATCTCCATTGACCTCCAGTATATTGTATTCCAAGCCCTTTGGCCCCTTAATGTGGAGGCTGCCAGATCCTGTGTTATCCTGATTGTTTTTCCACAATACTCAAATTCTTTCTTTCTGGCTATTTGCAGTATTTTCTCCTTGATCTGGGAGCTCTGGAATTTGATGACAATGTTCCTAGGAGTTTTCTTTTTGGGATCTATTTGAGGAGGTGACCAGTGGATTCTTTCAATTTCTATTTTACCCTCTGGCTCTAGAATATCAGGGCAGTTCTCCTTGATAATTTCTTGAAACATGATATCTAGGCTCTTTTTTTGATCATGGCTTTCAGGTAGTCCAATAATTTTTAAATTATCTCTCCTGCATCTATTTTCCAGGTCAGTGGTTTTTCCAATGAGATGTTTCACATTGTCTTCCACTTTTTCATTCCTTTGGTTCTGTTTTATAATATCTTGATTTTGTATAAAGTCACCAGCTTCCACTTGCTCCAATCTCATTTTTAAGGTAGTATTTTCTTCAGTGGTCTTTTGGGCCTCCTTTTCCATTTAGCTAATTCTGCCTTTCAAGGCATTCTTCTCCTCATTGGCTTTTTGGAGCTCTTTTGACATTTGCGTTAGTCTATTTTTTAAAGTATTGTTTTCTTCAACATTTTTTTTCAGTATTTTTTGGGTCTCCTTTAGCAAGTGATTGACTTGTTTTTCATGGTTTTCTCGCATCATTCTCATTTCTCTTCCCAATTTTTCCTCTACTTCTCTAACTTGCTTTTCCAACTCCTTTTTGAGCTCTTCCATGGCCTGAGACCAGTTCATGTTTTTCTTGGAGGCTTTTGATGTAGGCTCTTTGACTTTGTTGACTTCTTCTGGCTGTATGTTTTGGTCTTCTTTGTCAGCAAAGAAAGATTCCAAAGTCTGAGACTGAATCTGAGTGCGTTTTTGCTGCCTGGCCATATTCCCAGCCGACTTACTTGACCCTTGAGTTTTTCCTCAGGGTATGACTGCTTGTAGAGCAAAGAGTACTTTGTTTCAAGCTTGAGGGGATGTGCTGTTGATTTCAGAGCTATTTGTATACAGCCAGCTCTGCCACACCAGCACTCTTCCTTCCTCAAGAACCACCAACCTGGACCTGACAGAAATCTTAAGCAGGCTCTGCACTCCTGCTCTGATCTGCCACTTAATTCCTCCCACCATGTGGGCCTGGGGCCAGAAGTAACTGCAGCTGTAGTTCTGTATCTGCGTCTCCCCCGCTGCCTCTGGGGCAGTGGCCAAACTGCAAACTCTGTCCCCCGCAGCTTTTCCCACTAACCCTTCTCTGTTGCCTTTGGTGTTTGTGGGTTAAGAAGTCTGGTAACTGATTCAGGGCGCTAGGGCCTGTTCCAGCCTGCTGCTGGTCTGGTTGGTCCTGCCATCGCCCATGCTGAGCTCCACTCCCCTCTGCTCCATGGGCGATAGACCTTATCCAGTGACCATCCAGGCTGTCCTCGACTAGATCCCTCCTTCCCTCTGCTATTTTGTAGGTTCCGCAGTTCTAGAATTTTTTCAGAGTCATTTTTTTCTATTTTTTTGGAGGGACCTGGCTGATATAGTATAAAGTTTATGTGAAGGATTTGAGTGGAATGTAGGTGACAAAGAAGTCATACTCTTTAACCATAGATGTCCCAAAGGAATGTTTTGCAGGCCCTCTTCTGTTTTCCCTATATATGACTACATTTGATGATCTCATCATCCATAAATTTAATTAATATCTCTATGATGGTAATTCTCAAATCAACCTTTTCTGCACCAATCTATCAACTATAAATCTCACATCTCTGACGGCCCTTCATTTTTACATATATTTTATTTCATTAAATATTTCCCAGTTTCATGTGGAATTTTTTTTAAAAAAAGTTTTGAATTCAAATTCTCTTCTTCCCTCCCAACTTTCTCACCTCCCTGAGCAGTGAATTTGATGTCAGTCATACACATGAAGTTAAGAGAAACATTTTCATATTAGCCATATTGCAAAGTCTGACAGTCAAAAAAGTGAAACAAGAAAAATAAAGAAAGTTTAAAAAGCATGTTTCAATTTGCTGTCAGAGTTCATCATTTCGCCCTTGAGAGATGGGTAGCATATTTCAATGTGAGTGCCTGAAAACTGTCTTAGATCACCATCATCTTGATTGAAGTAGTCTTTCACAATTGATCATCCTTTCAATATAAGCAGTGACTGTGTACAAGGTCCTCTTGGTTCTGCTCATTTCACTTTACATCAATTCATGTAAGTCTTTGCAAGTTTTTTTTTTTTTCTGAAAACATCCTGCTCACCATTTCTTATAACATAAGAGATGTCCATCAAAATCATGTTCAGCCATTCCCCAATTGATGGGCATTTCCTTGATTTCCATTCTTTGCTACCACAGAAAGATCTGCTGTAAATATCTTTGTACCAATAGGTCCTTTTCCCCTTTTCTCTTTGTGATAAGACGTAGTGGTGGCATGGATAGGTTTAAGTATATGCAAAGATTTATAGCTTGTTAAGGCATAGTTCCAAATTATTTTTTTAGAATGGTTGGACTAATTCACAATTTGACCAAGATCGAATTAGTGTCCCACTTTTTTTCATATCCCTTCTAGAATTCATCATTTTTTCTGCCATGTAAGCCAAACTGATAGATATGAGGTGATTTCTCAAGGTTGTTTTAATTTCCATTTATCTAACCAGTAGTGTTTTATAGCATTTTATGTGATTATTGATTTGATTATGATTTATGTGATTATGTGATTTGATTTCTTCTTTTGAAAACTGCCTATTCATATATTTTGACCCTTTGGAACTGGGAAATAGCTCTTACTTTTCTAAACTGGTCTTGATTCTCTCTGAGAGAAATTAGGCCTTTATCAGAGAAATTTATTATATTTTTCCATTTCCTATTTTCCTTTTAATTTTAGCAACCTTAGGTTTGTTTGTACAATTTCTAAAATTTAATATAATCAAAATTATCTATTTAATATTTTGTAATGCTCTTTATCTTTTGTTTGTCCATCAATTCTTCCCATCCCCATAGATCTGATAGGTAGACTGTTCCTTGCTCTTCTAATTTACTTATAGTTTCATCCTTTATGTCTAAATCATGCACTCATTTTGACCTTCTCTTGTAACATGGTGGGAGATGTTGGTCTATACCTAGTTTATGTCCTACTATTTTTGAGTTTTCCTAGCAGCTTTTGTCAAATAGTGAACCCTTATTCTAAAAGTTGGAATCTTTGGGTTTATGAAACACTAGGTTACTGTGATAATTGGCTACTGTGTCTTGTGTACCTAATCCATTTCACTGATCCACCACACTATCTCTTAGCCAGTACCAGAAGGTTTTGATGATTATTGCTTTACCATATAATTTGAGATCTGGTATTGCTAATCCTCCCTCCTTTGTATATTTTTCTTTTATTCCCTTAATATTATTGACCTTTTGTTCTTCCAGATGAATTTTGTTGTTATTTTTTCTATCTCTCTAAACTAATTTTTGCTGGTTTGATTAGTATGGTGCTGAATGATTAGTTTTGGCAGAAATGACATATTCATTATATTGTCTTGGCCTAATGATGAGCATTTGGTATTTTTCCAATTATCTACATCTGACTTTGTGTGAAAACTGTTTTGTAATTGTGTTCATATAGTTACCAGGTTTGTCTTGGCAGGTAAACTACTAAGTTTTTTATATTGTTGCAGTTATTTTAATTGGAATTTCTCTTTCTATCTCTTGCTGCTGGGCTTTATTTGTCACATAAAGAAATGCTGATGATTCATATGGGTTTATCTTATATCCTACAACATCACTAAAGTTGTTAATTATTGCAAGTAATGTGGGGGGTCCTGGTGTTGACATTTGCCTACTCCACCACACTGGGGCTCAGAATCTCCCACCAGTTTGCTGAGGTGGAACTTGCTGCTGATTTGCTGAGATGCTTCCTCTCCTGGACTGTGCTCCCTTTATATCCACAGGAGATGGACATTTCTTCCTGATCCTGTAAGTCTCCCAGGCCAAAAGGCTGCTCCATCCTTTTTTCCTACTGGCTCTGCTCTTCCAGGGTTTATTCTGGGGTCCTATTTTATGATTGTTTGGAGGTGAACAAAGGAGAGCTCCAGCAATCTATCACTTACTCTGCCATCTTGTCTCCCCTAAGTTCTATGTAGAAGTTTCAATGTGGCCAATATCCACTTGCCAGAAGACTTGGAATAAGTATTGGGCACCGTTTTTTTTTCACATTCTATTTGGACTTTTCACTTCAGCTACAAAACAAACCACAAGGAAAAAACGACTTTAGAAAGAGAACTGTGCTAGATTCTGGTGAAGAAACAATTTTTAGGAAAGTCCTTGTTATCTTAGAGGTAATAGTTTAGTAAGAGGTTATTACACATACTATGATTTTAATATAATATCATATGTGGTCAATCAATAAACATTCATTGAGTACCTATTATATGTCAGGCACTGTAATAAGCACTAAGGTTAAAAGAATTTAAAGAATTCTATATAAAGGATAAATAGGAAATAAATAAGAGAAAGAAAGACACTAAAATCTACCATGACTGGGGCAGTCTTCTTGTAGGAAGCTGGATTTAATTGGGCCTTAAAGGAAGCCAGGAAGGTCAGAGTCATAGCAGAGAAAAGAGAGCATTCCAGGCAACAAGGACAGCCAGTGAAAATTCCTGGAACTGAAAAATATTATTTCTTATTCATGGAATGGCAAGGAGGCCAGTGTCATTGGAATGATGAATCAACCAGAAACATACAAATCCTATAATTTGATTACTTTAAAAATTTACCACTTTTTTTCCTCTCTATAGCATAAGATGTTGAGCACCTTTGTTACCAGATCTTTGTTTATTTTGCCTTGTCTGATATTTCTACTTCTATAAGTGTTCTTTTTCTAACTTCCTTTACTGAGTTAAGTTGGGGTGTAAAGTTGTAGAAGAATGGAAAGTTAGAAAGGGGCTAGATGATAAAGGGCTTTGAATGCCAAACAGAGAATTTTGTATTTTATATGAGAGATAATAAATAGGGAGCCAATGGACAATGTTAAGTAGAAGAATGATATGGTTAGACTTGTACTTTATGAAAATAACTGGTGGTTGAATGGAGGATAAATTGGAGCAGGGAGAGAGTTCAGGTAGTCAGACAAAGTAGCAGGCTGTTACAGTAATCCATGTATAATTCAGTGAGATCCTATACTAGAGTGGTGGAAGTGTCAGAAGAATGATGGGGCATATTTGAGAGATGTTACAGAGGTGAAATGAACAGGCCTAGGCAATTTAGGGAGGATGAGAGATAGGAATTAAAGATAACTTTTACTTCTAGAACCTAAGGTCCTGGGATGACGGTGTTACCTTCAACATGGTAGGAGTGGGGAAAATACTTTGTTGAAGAGGCAAGACTTAACTATATTTGAATACTGCCTCAGACATTTAGCAGCTATGTGACCCTAATTAATTCACTAAGCCTGTAGCAACCTCAGCTTATAAAAAAGGGGATAATACTAACATCTACCTCACAGTTATTAGAAAATTCAAATAAGAAGACATATATATATATATATATATATATATATATATATATATATATATATATATATACACAAAGTACTTTCTAAACTTTAAGAGTAAGAGCAATGGATTTGTGGAGTCAGAAGATCTGAGTTTGAAACACAGCTCTGCCACTTATTAACTGTGTGATACCTCTCTAAGCCTCACTTTCTTCATCTGTAAAATCAGAACATGGAATAAAATAATTTTCAATGTTCCTTCCAGATCTAAATCTATAAAAGTATGCTCATTAATATGAGATTAAGCGCTAACTCAGCTTATACAAATTGGAAGTTCTATTGAAGTTCAAAAGAGAAGATGCTTAAATGTTACATGAGTCAAGGAAGGCTTAATGAAGAAAAGGAAAAGAAACTGGGCCTTGAAGGATTCAGATTTGCAAAGCGGAATAGGAAAAGCACTCTACATTCCATGAACATCATGAAAGAATGGAGAATGTACAGATTCAGGGAAAAGCAATATGGATTTGTGTATCTCCCGTGGTCCTTCACCTATCAATACCAGAATTATTTGACACCTGGAATGCTGGTGATCTAGGACAGATGCTCTTTTTCAGTGATAATTTAAAATACACTTTTCTGATTCCACCCCACCCCCCTTAAGTTGATTGTGAGAGTCTCTTATAACATTTTCTATGAAATCTTTTGATTTAATGAGCTTATTACTGGTTTAAGTAAGCTCCCACTAGAGAGCTGTCAACCTAAAATAATCTCATGAAATCTCATTTGAAAAACTCTCCCCGGAATTGAATGATCAAGGAGATGATTAAAAGGGAGGAGGAGGAGGAGGAGAAGGAGAAGGAGGAGGAAGAGGAAGAGGAGGAGGAGGAGGAGGAGGAGGAGGAGGAGGAGGAGGAGGAGGAGGAGGAGGAGGAGGAGGAGAGAGAGAGAGAGAGAGAGAGAGAGAGAGAGAGAGAGAGAGAGAGAGAGAGAGAGAGAGAAATTTCAAAGAGGCAATGGTCAAACTTGGCATGGCATTACTATTTCAAAATGCTTCCAAAAATGATCATTTCTGAATATCCTCAAGCAGTGCACCAAATGATTTTGGATGAATTAATTTTAATATATTGGCAGCAAATGCAGTGATGTGCATCTATTATTTAGAAATAAATGAAAAAAAATATCCTGGTTAGAGTCAAGGAAACTACTAATTCATTGACATAGCATATACATCTGTATGCTATATGTAGCCATCAGAAATAATACCCACTATAGAAAGGTAAGGCCATAAACCCTCTTTTAATAACCTAGTGCTTCTGATACCAAGATATTACATGTCATCATTTATATTTGTTCTTGCTAATCACTAAGATCACTTATGGACAAAGAATGTAAATCTCAGAGACCAGGGAGTTCATTCTCACAAAGGGAGTAGATTTATGGTCAAACTGACTTATAATTGATCCTGAGACTGAGGAGGAAAAGGGGTGGCTGACCTGAAAGAGTTGGGTCAGTTTTCTCTTTGTCTTTGTATATGACCCTACTATATGGTGAAATTCTGAGAAAATCCCTAAAAGAGAGATTAGTAAGGATCATGTTGAGTGTTACTCCAAATGTAAATCCAGACATAAGGTCCCTTCTACAAAAAGTATTGAGTGTACTATATCTATATCTATATCTATATCTATATCTATATCTATATCTATATCTATATCTATATCTATATCTATATCTATATCCATATCTATATCTATATCTATATCTATATCTATATCTATATCTATATCTGTATCTGTATCTATATCTATCTTTTATACAATAGAAGGTTATTCTACTGTTGAAAATATTTAAGATACAAAATACTCAAAGAATGAATACTGTACAGGAAAACAGACAAACACAAAATTAGCCCATTACATCTATTATACTCCATTTGAAGATTAAGAAAAAATTGTGGGTCTGCTAAACAGATATTTTTATTCATCTTCCCCTCAGATGTTCAATGTCCAAACAATTCTCAAAGTTCAGATGACCTGGACAGTCAGGTATGGCTTTCTTTAGGTTTTTAACTGCAAGGTCCTCTTAGAAATCATCTTCTTCCTTTGAGAATCATATTCTTATGAAAATCACTTGCCACTAGGCAGCCAGCACCTCTTCATTTGATTCTTTTCTATCTGCCTGTAAATATATTCACTTCTCTCCAAACCTACTTCAATGCATCTTTGATCTCACTGAAATGATAGTTCTCTCTGATGATACAACTGATGTGTGCCTGCACTTCCTGTGTGACTTTCATCCATATCGTCCCTTAAGCTCATGATAGGTGATCCACCAAATCTGCTGAAGCCCTTCCTATATTTCCCCTGGAATTGAATGAGTACCAGGGACCACTATGGAAGTGCATTTGCTATCCCTTTTTCTTGCCATGGGACCAATACATCTTTTCTTCCTCTCATGCAATTCCTTAAGCAGTATGCTTCCGTGGAGTTTATCATTGCTTATACGTTTCAGTCTCCTCATGTCAGCTAGACAGTTCTCCATTGCTCTCTGGTTAAAACTCATCTGTAATTCTTTGAAACCAGTTGTGTCCCATGTCTTATGGTCACTATGTAGTCTACATTCTAGACTTCTTAGACCCAACCTTTATGATAGCTCCAAAATAATGACTTCATAAAATTCTAGCTTTACAGAAAAAAAGAGTAGAACAGTATTATTACTTCCCTTATCCTTAGTCCCATCTTATCTTCCATCTGAAATTTGGCAAGCTGAATGCCAAAGTATTCACTTTTTTCTTGTGCCCATTTCACTATAATTCTACTTGTTTTAGTGTCCTCCTTTACTTCTGCCTTCTTCTATCTCCAAATATAATTCATTCTCTCATTTTATTGACTTCATTTGATTTCCTTTTAGTATGAAATGAAACATTTACAAACTTAATCTTCCCATTAGTGATATCCTCCCCTGTCTCCTTTCCCTAGACTTCACTGTTATTTACAGTACCCAAATATTATTCCTCCTTTTAGATGACCATATGGCTAATCCAATAGCAACTAATCAAAAGTCAGTATAAATCGCAAAATTACCCAAGTTTTCCTGTGTAGCTCTGCTGACAACTAACTAAACTCCCCTTAACTCATTCGAATAGGCCAACTTCTGTCTCCTTCAAATATTTGTTCTCCAGTAGATAAAGTAGCCACTTTCCACTTCTTACCTCTGCCATTAATAAACCATGTATGAATTTATTTTCTAGATCTTGCAAGAATTGGAGAGCACTTAGTAAGGGATTTCTCACTTTGTTGAGAATGTTTGAAACATAAATTTATGTTTGAAACATAAATTTATGTTTCAAACATAAATAGTATAGGATGCATGTTCATAAAAATGGCTTATCTCTGTTCCCCCTGCACGGAATCTTTCAGTTATAAGCAATTTGCACTTGATCATTGAGTAACTAAAAGCAGTTCCAATGTACTTTATTTGGACAATTTGGGGCCCACGCTAGTAGAAGATTCAGTGTGCATTGTGTCAGTGGTATACTTTGGTTAAACCCTAGCCCTCTGTTTACACAATTGTGTGATAATACTAACAGTTATTCTTTTTCCATTGTAATATATCTAATCTGAGGACTAGTCATCTTCTTGGTTCAAATGCTATCAGTATGTAAAAGTTAAGATTATTCCTACTTCAATTGGTCCATAAGGACCAATTTATAAAGATTCCTTCATGGTTGATTTGTACTCTAAAAGAGGGTTATGAATAAATCAGATCAAATATATATTATTTTACACAGTCCATTTTACCTGTTCTAGACAATGCTTCTATTTTTGAACCCATTCAAAATTTATCAGTTTTCTCGTGACTTCACACATTAGTGCTAGCATCATGCCTAAAACAAGGAATATAATTTCTCCAGGAAATAAATCATCCAAGTAATCTCTGTGCTTCCTTGTTACCCTTTGTGAATGCTAAGAATTAGATCTTTTCAGCTTCTAGGTGGGGAATTGATATTCTCTCTAAGGTCCAAATCATACCTAGAATCTTAATTATTGATTGTCATTTATGTTCCTTTTTTTGGGGACAACTAATTATGTTGTCTTTTATATTTCTATAATAACTTCCTCTATCTACTGCTTGCCATGCCCCGATTTTGAATATCATTTATTCAATGCCGAATAAGGCAAGTACTTGCATCTAATTTATCTTGATCACATATACACAAGTTATGGCATAAAACTGAGCTATTAACATAAGCTTATGCAGTCTTCAGAAACTATAATGCTCCCCTTGCATTGTCAGACACTTGCATTTCCTATACTTGAAAATTTGAAAACAATGCTGATTAATGAATATTTGCCAGAATGTGACCTCAAAGGGAAATATATGACTGGGCAGAAAAAGAACATTCTTAATGATTAATGGTACAATACATCCTTACTGGATCCTTTAGGATACAGACTGTTAATATTTCTTCTTCCATGAGAGAATGTAATTTCCTTGTGAGCAGGCATTGTTTTATTCTTTGTGTATTTTTAATCTATAGCATAGTGTCTGGTACCTAGTAGGTGCTTAATCAGTACTCATTAATTATAGCATTATAGAAGATATCACATTCATTTGTTAAATCTTAAAATGTATTCCCTAAATTAAGTCATTCAAATGGCTGTCCACAACATGGAAGTAAAGGGCTTCAAGGTAAATAAGGAATTCAGCTCTGTCACTTTGGCAATATATATATATATGTGTATATATGTGTATATATATGTGTATATATATATATATATATATATATATACATATAATATTTACCACAGCCATTTCCTAATACACTTCTCCCTTTTAACCCTCTCCTTAAAACAAAAGACAATAACTAAACAAAACTGACGGGCACAGCCATGCCATTTGAAGCAAACCATACAGTTCCAGTCAAGAAATAGGACCCAATGAAGTTAATGACTTGTCCAAGGATACACAAGTGGGATGATCCAATCCAAAGCCCAGATTTCCCAACTCTGAGTTCAGTGTTCTTCCCATTATGTTTCACTGTGAGGCAAAAATCAGAAACAACTAAAGGTCAGAAATCATGTTCATTTAACAAACTTGGCATAAGCCAAAACAAGTCTAAATAGATAATATTTTTAAAATATGAATAAGAGTAGATAAATTTAATTTTGGGGGAACATATTCTAATTAGATATCTATTACAGAAGGCTTACAGGGAGCCAAGAATAGGAAATCACTCTGAAACGTGAGTAAAGAACAAGTTGGATTGCTTTGACATAGTGGTTTTCAATCATTTATATTAACATAAATCAAGTAACATTATGGTCAAATTCTATATCACCTATTATTTTGGAAATATGATTTTTCCTACTAGGGGAAAATTTCCAGAGAGCAATCTGAAACAGGATTCTTGCCACTTATTAGAGATGTGATCTGAATAGAGATTATCCTGCATTGCCTAAGTATCAGCCCCATTTGGGATAACATAATGCTTCTAATAGTCTTCACAATATATTCACAACCCTTTTCCTTTCCACAAAATTAGCTTGTATAAACCCTCTATGGAAAACATTTTGTGATGTCTGACAAACCCTGAATTTCCCTGCTATTAATTAGAACTCCAAATACCACCTATTTCTGAATCTGTCTCCACGTTAACTTCCCTGATTCATATACCTTCTATCAAAATTCAGTCCACAGCCTCTAATTCATGCTGTAATACACCACACTGTCACATTTATTAGACTAAAGCTTATTTTTACAGCTTTGAAAGGCATCAAATTTTGCCCTGTCCCTAATTCCTTTAAGCACCATTCTTGGTCTTGAATGGGAACTGTCTCCTGCTTCCTTATTTAGTCACGCTCCAGAAAATAACTTCAACCACATTTTTCACACTTTCATGAAACAGCTAAGGGCTATAGCATTCACTCTCAGTCTTGAAGTATATAAAAGATAGATGTTTTCTTAGCTTTCTAATTTCATAACTGAAATATCTTTTAAAGAAAGTTGAGTTCCATATACATATTTCAATTACGTAAAAAATGATATTTTCATAATCTTAAGTAGCAAAAATACTTTTGGTAAGTATTATGTCTGGAAAGTATTTTGTTGAATACAAAAGCACAATTGAAAATATCACACACACACACACACACACACACACACACACACACACGTGTGCATCTCTTTTGGGGGGTAGGTTTTTTCTTAATTCTTGTGCTTGTTTGAAGGGATCCAGACCTGTTATTTCATCAATATGATAATACTCATATATAGACTTGAAGTCTTGGAGAGTTTCCTGGATCACTGAGAGGTTTAGTGACTTGATTATGATAACGTAGCTGTTATTTTGAAGCATGGTTATACACAGGTTTTCCTTTCTCCAAGGTTAGTCCTCCTCTGTATGTCAAGTCCTCTTTTTGTCTCTATTTCTCTCTCTGTCTCTCTATCTCCTTATTCTTTCTGTCTCGCAGTCTTGGTCTCTCTCTGTCTCTGTCTCTGTCTGTCTCTCTATCTGTCTCTCTGTCTCTGTCTCTCTCTCTCTCTGTGTCTCATCATCATCATCTCTCTCTTCCTCTCCCCTCCTTCCATCTCTCTTCTACCTCTCACACCTCAAATAAATATGTAAATCTAATAATAGTATCTAATCAATCAATTAATTAATACACATTTATTAAACACCTACTATGTTCCAGGCACTGTCCTAAGTACCGGGGATGCAAAAGGAGGCAAAAGACAGGCCTTACCCTCCATCAGTTTACAATCTAATGGAACAACATGAAAAGAAATTCACTCAAACAATCTTTGTAGATGACAAATAGGCAATAATAAACAGAGGGAAGGCATTATAAATAAAACAGATTGGGAAAATACAGTTGATTTGACAATAAATCATACTTCAAGAGAACAGGAAATGACACTTCAACTGTATTTTGCTGCCTGGCTGTATTTTGTGTGCCCACAATATTAAGGTCTTAACTAATTCTGGAAGAAACTTTTGTTTAATTGGACAGAAAAGAAATTATTTTAAAAATTGTCAAAAAATGTGATCATTATGTTTAGTAATAAAATGAGAAATATTTTCACCCCTTTGCCTTTTCAATTAGTCAAAGAACAAAGTGGCTCTTTGATCTCAAGAGCATAGTTATTCCCTCCATTGAAAAAAATCACAATCCATTCATTCCCATTCATCTTCTGTAAGTCTTTTATGGTAATTAGGGTGGAACTTTTTTTTTTTTACTCTTTTCTCTTTTGGAATGCTGAAGTAATCAAATACCTTTGTTGAGTTTTGCCTTTCAAATGTAATGGCAAGCAAAGTGGACTTTTATTGTCTTTGTTTTAGAGTGCTTCTCAGAACTAAGGAATCTTTCATTGAATTGTGAGTCTTTGATGACCTGCTTATGTCAAGGGAAGGCTTAGATCACATGGGTTTGAGTGGAATGGTTGTGATGCTTTCTGACCCTGAGCAAGCATTAAAGTCACAAGAAGGCCTAAGTCACACATGTTTGAGTCACATGGTTGTGACACCCTTTCACCCTGAAGAAGTGTATATAAACTCAAAGGTTAGCGTTTTTCCTTTGGGGGTACACTAATTGAAAGAGTATTGGTGACCAAATTCTGGGTAGCCATTGAAGCAGCAACACCTCAAGCTTTGAAAAACCAGATGCTGGTGCATCTCTGGTAACTGTGTATTGTGATTTAGTCTGTTTATATTGTCTCTGTTTGTAATTTCTGCTTCTATTCCCTCTGAAGTTCAGGGTGCTGATTTTTCCCCCTGAACTAAGTGAATGATATATGTATATTTAATTAAAATAAGATAATTAGCCCCTTAAAGTTGCTTTTCTTAGAAACGCAAATCAAAGAACCTATGCTAGCAGCCCTTCTGTGTGCTCTTGTTGTTGGTGTTGTTGGGCCTTTCACCTCCACAGCAACTGCTAGCAACATTGTTGTTACAAAGTCTTATCCATTCCCCCCGTTTAATAAATAGCCAAGCAACTTGAGGACTGTTCAACTTTGTCTTGGCATCGTAAAAATATCCAGATGACACCATTCTCATCACATGATGAACCCATTTCCTTTTTCATTCAGATATTTGTTTATTGCATCCTTTACTTTGCATTTCTTTCATAATTTCTGATTTGTCATATATTGTAGCTTATTTAAGTCTCTCTTTTAATTCCTCTTATGATTCTTGTCATTTTAAGTCTTCAGACAATATAGTCTTTCATGACTAAAAGACATGAAACAATACTGGGAGACTATTGGTATTAAAAAGATGAGCCTTTGTTTCAGGGGAAAATTTTAGTTCACTAAAAATATTTCTGCAGTTTTCCACAGGTGATCTAGCCCATCTGACTTCTTCTGTTCAACTGTGGAACAACTGTCTTGTACACATGTGTTATCTAGTCAAAATATGCAATGAGAAACGACCTCTCTAGAGGTTGTCCATTCAAATCATGGGCCAAGAGATACACTCCACATATTTTGTTTTCATGTACAAATAGATAAAACTCTCTTTTTTTTTCTTCTTTCATCCAAGTGGCTTTTCAGTCTCAATCTTGAAGACACAAGATATAATTAACAAAAGGCAGTATGTAGACAGGTGATTATAGATATGTCTGAAGAAATTATCTCTTAGACTTTAACTCTATTCTTTTTATTGTCATGACAAACATTTCAACAACAGCCATGTTCCAAAAAAAGAATAAAGTTAAGAAAAATAAAGGGAAAAATATGCTTCAATCTGCACTCTAAGTCTATCAGTTCTCTATCAGGAGGTAGATAACATTTTATGTCATGAATCCTTTTGAGTTGCAGTGGATTATTGTATTGAATAGAGTTGCTTAGTTTTTTAAAGTTTAATATCTTTATGATATTTCTGTTACTATGAGATTGTTCTCCTGCTTCTTCTGCCTTAACTTTGCATCAGTTAATGTAAGTTTTTCCAGGCTTCTTTGAAACCACTTCTATTCTCATTTCTTATAGCACAATAGTATCCCATCATTGTGCTGTACAATATGTTGTTCAGCCATTCTCAAATAGAAGGACATCCTCTAAGTTTTAAATCTTGGCCACAAAATGAGCTACTATAAACACTTTTGTACTTTTGTGCCCTTTTTCATTTTCCTTCATGTCCTTAGGGCAAAGACCTAGCAGCAATATTGCTAAAAAAAAGGGTATTAAAAGGGCATAGTTTCAAATTATTCTCCACAATAGTTGGGTTAGTTACCTCCACCAACAATGAACTAAGGCATTTATTTTTTCTGTATCCCCTTCAGCCTTAGTCATTTTCTTTTCATGTCATATTAGCCAATGTGATGGGAGTAAGGTAGCACCTCAGAGTTGTTACCATTTGCATTTCACAAGTTATTAGTAATTTAGAGTATTTTATATGTCCATTGATTTTTTTGAATTATTCTTCAGAAAACTGCCTTGGAAATGGCTTATTTTTGTATAAATTTGGGCCTGTTTTCTATATATTTGAAAAACAAAATCTTATCAGAGAAACTTGCTGTAAATCATCTTCCTCAGTTTGGTACTTTTATTTTAATTTTGGCTATATTGTTATGTTAGTGTAATTTTTAAATTTTATGTAACTAAAATGATCTATTTTACCTCCTGTGTACATTTATATCTCATATATGTGCATGAACTCTTCCCATATCCATATATCTGATAGGTAATTTCTTCCATGCTTCCTTAATTTGCTTATGCTATTAGCTTTTATGTCTAAATTTGGTACCTACTTTGAGCTTATCTTGTCATATCATATTCAAAGTCTTCCACTCCTTTAATACAGAGCTGCTAAATCTTGTGTAACCCTGAGTATAGCTTCACAATATATGATTTTTTTTTTCTGGCTGCTTGCAAAATTTTCTCCTTAACCTGGAGTTCTATAATTTGGCTATAATATTCATGAGAATTTTCATTCTGTGATGTCCTTCAGGAGGTGCTCAGTGGATTCTTTCAATTTATACTTTGTTCTATGGTTCTAGGATATCAGGGTGATTTTCCTTCATGATTTCTTGAAATATATTGTCTTTGACCTTTCCCTTTTTTGACCTTTGGATTTTTAAAAAATCTATTTTTTTTTTAGTTTTCAACATTCACTTCTATAAGATTTTGAGTTCTAAATTTTCTCCCCCTCCCTCCCCTCCTCCTACCCCAAGATGGCATACAATCTGATACAGGCTATACATATACAATCATATTAAACATACTGTCATGTTGTAAAGAAGAATTAGAACAAATGGAAAAAAAACAAACACAAGAAAGAAGAAACAAGAAGAGAGAGGAAGAGAGAGAGAGAGAGAGAGAGAGAGAGAGAATCGTATGCTTTGATCTGTGTTCAGATGCCATAGTTCTTTCTCTGGATGTGAAAAGCATTTTCCATAATGAGTTTTTTTTAATTAGATTTTTTTAATTTTTAGTTTACAACACTCAGTTCTACATGTTCTTGAGTTTCAAATTTTCTTCCCTTCCCACCCCTCCCTGCTTCCCCCCAAGACATCATGTAGTATGATATAGATTCTATACATACATTCACATTAAACTTATTTATACAATATTCAAGTTGTAAAGAAGAATTATGACCAATGGAATGAATCATAAGACAGAAGAAACAAAACCAAAAAAGAATAGGAAAAAAAGAGAGTAAATAGTTTGCCTCAATTTTAATTCAGACTCCATAATTGTTTCTCTGGATGTAGATAGCTTTTTCCATCATGATTCCTTTGGAGCTCTCTTTGAGCCTTGTATTGCTGAGAAGAGCCAAGAATATCAAAATTGGTCATCACAGAATCAATATGTCTGTGGTTGTGAACAATGTTCTCCTGGTTCTGCTCCTCTCACTCAGCATCAGATCATGTAGGTCTTTCCAGGTTATTATGAAGTCCATATCTACCCTATTTCAACAGAATTCCATTACATTCATATACCACAACTTGTTCAGCCATTCCCCAATTGATAGGTATCCCCTTAATTTCTAATTCTTTGCTACTTCAAAAAGAGATGTTATAAATATTTTTGTACACACAGGTCCTTTTCCCACTTGTGTGATCTCTTTGGGATATAGCCCTAGGAGTGGTATTGTTGGGTCAAAGGGTATGCACATTTTTATAGCCCTTTGGGCATAGATACAAATTGTTCTCCAGAATGGCTGGATATGTTCAAAATTCCATGAATGATGTATTAATGTTTCAATTTTCCCACATTCTCTCCAGCACTTATCATTTTCCTGTTTTGTCATATTAGTCAATCGTCATAATAACTGTACTATTCTCAAGATTGACATACACACACAAACACACACACACACACGTAAACACACACACACACACACACACACACACATATATATATATATATATATGTATAACATATATAAAACAATATAATCCTATTTAAAGATGTAAACAATTTGATCTTATTGATTAACAAGGTTAGTGGGGTTGTTTTCCCCCAGCTTATCTTTTTATGTCTCTCTTGTGTTTTGAATTTGAAGATCAAATTTTCCGTTGAATTCTGACCTTTTCATCAGGAAGGTCTGGAATTCACTTCTATCTTTGAATGTCCATCTCCTGGCCTGAAAAATTGTGATCAATTTTGCTGAATTGTTAATCCTTGGTTGTAGTCCAAGCTCCTTTGCCCTTTGGAATATCATATTCCAATTTATCCTGTCATTTAATGTAGAAGCTGAAAGATCCTGCATGAGGCTAACTGTAGTTCTATATTATTTGAATTGTTTCTCTTTAGCTGCTTGCAGTATTTGCTTCTTGACTTGATAATTATGAAATTTGGCTATAATATTTCTTGGAGTTTTCAATTTGGGATCTCTTTCAGGGGTGATTCATGGATTGTTTCAATGACTATTTTCCCCTCTGGTTCTTGGACCTCTGGGCAGTTATCTTTGATAATTTTTTTTGAAGATACTGTCCTGGCTCTTTTTTCATTGTTGCTTTCTGGTAGACCAATAATTCTTAAATTGTCTCTCCTGGATCTATTTTTCAGGTCAGTTGGTTTTCCTGTCAGATATTTCACATTTTCTTCTATTTTTTCATTCTTTACATTTTCTTTGACTAATTCTCGATCCCTCATAGAGTCATTAGCTTCCACTTTCTCAATTCTAATTTTTAATGAAGTCTGTCTTCATTTTGCTTTTGAGTCTCCTTTTCCAATTGGTTGAATTTACCTTTCAGGGTGTCATTTTCTTTATTTAGATTCTGTGTGTCCTTAGCCATTTCGCCAATTTTACTTTTTAAAGATTTGATCTCATCAGTGATTTTTTTCCATTTTTTCTTTTACCTCTCTAATTTGGTTTTTAAAATCCTCCTTTGGCTCTTCCAGGAATGTTTTTTGAGCCTGAGACAAGTTCACATTCCCTTTTGAGTTATCAGATGTGGGTATAGTTTCAATGCTGTCTTCTGAATTGGTATTTTGATCTTCCCTGTCTCCATAAAAAAATCAATGATCCTTGTTTTTTTCAGGTGCTTCTTCATGTTGGTTAGCTTTTTCCTGGCTTTAAAGAGGATTTCTGCTTTTGGGGCTCAGGGATCTCTGTCCCAGGTTTCTTGTTCTGGGAATTGTGGGCCTAGTTACTGGCTTTGTGTACTATGGCTTCAGGTTTTCTTAGGTGTGGGAGAGGTGTTCTCTGGCTGCTGGAAGTCTTCTCTTCCCCTGGGGCTGCTCTCCAGAGCTGGTGGTCTCAGCCATTGTCTGTTTTGGTGTCTGCTACTTTCCCTGACTGTGCAAAGGCATGTCTGGTTTCCTGGTGTTGACTCTTGCCCGGCTCCACCTTTCTGGGATTCAGGAACTCCTGCTTTTTGTCTACTGAAGCCTTGCTTCTGACTTCTTTATTCCAGGGTGTTTCCTGAGGCATCCTCTGGGTCAGGGAGGGAGGGATGTATGAGAGCAATTTATATGGCCATTATGGCTCCTGGAAGTTCAAGAATGCACATTTCAAACCTTTGGGCTACAAGCCTCAGGAGTAGACGTCTCACAGCCCCAAGCCCTGTGCTACTGCCTCCCATCACTTCGACAGACTCCTGTCCTGTGCTTGGAGACTTGGGGATCTCTGCTAGTTTTTGTGCATCTACCTTTCTTCCAGCCTGGATGGCTGTCTGGTTTCCACAGCTGCTTCTGCTTTGGTGTGGTTTGGTGCAGCTCTATGCTCTAGGCACTCTCCCAGCCTACAATCTGTCCTGTCGACCTTGCAGACTCTTCTGGCTTGGAAATTTGCTCCACTCGGACTACAAGTGGCTTCTAACTCTTTCAAATCTGCTCAGGTTCACTTTTTTAGAAGTTTCTGACAGAAATTGTGAGACAGCTCTGGTAGGGACGCTGTTCTCACATGGTCATCTTGGCTCTGCCCCCATGATGAATCTTTTGGACTGTCTTAGATTATTGCATTGCTGAGAAGAGCTAAGTCTATCAAAGTTGGTGATGACACAATGTTAATATTACTTTGTACAGTATTCTCCTGCTTCTGCTCACTTCACTTAGCATCAGTTCATGTAAGTCTTTCCAGGTTTTTCCAAAGTCTGCTTGCTCATCATTTCTTATGGAACAATAGTATACCATCACATTAATATACCACAACATTCAGCCTTAACCCAATTAATAGGCATCCTCTCAATTTCCAATTCTTGGCCACCACAAAAAGAGTGGCTATGTATATATTTTTGTACATGTGCAATCTTTTCCCATTTGCGTGATCTCTATGTGATACTGACCTAGAATTGATATTCCTGGTTCAAAGGGGTAGTGTTTATAGCCCTTTCAGCATGCTTCCCAATTGCTTTCCAGAATGGTTGGATCAGTTCACAACTCTACCAATTTCAAATTTCCAACATCTTCTCCAACCTTTATCATTTTCCTGTTTTGTCATGTTAGCCAATCTTGTAGGTGTGATGTGATACCTCAGAGTAGTTAGAATATGCATTTCTCTAATCAATAGTGATTCAGAGCATTTTTTCATATGACTAAAGATATTTTTAATTTCTTCACCCAAAAATCACCTTTTAAGAACCTTTGGTCATTTCTTGATTGTGAAATGAATTGTATTCTTATAGATTTCACTTAGTTCTCTGTATATTTCAGAAATTAGGCCTTTAAAAGAAACATTGACTGTAAAAATTGTTTCCAAGATTTCTGCTTTCCTTCCAATCTTGGTTGCATTGGTTTTGTTTCTGAGAAAAGTTTTTAAATTTAATATAAACAAAATGATTTATTTTGCATTTCATTAGGATCTTATTTTCATCACAACTTTCAGATGGTCCAATTATTTTTACATTATCTCTCTTCTATTCATTTTCCAGGTCATTTTTTTCTAACAATATGTTTTATATTTTATTCTATTTTTTCCATTATTTTCATTTTATTTTATTGTTTCATGATATCTCATGTAGTCATTAGCTTCCACTTGCTTCATTTTAATTTTTGCAGAATTATTTTCTTCAGTGAACTTTAGTACCTCCTTTTTCATTTAGCTAATTATATTTTTAAAGAGTACTTTCTTTCAGTGATTTTTTGTGCCTTTTCTTCTATTTTGAAATTTTTTCTTCAGTTCTTCCAAGGTGGTATATTTTATGGAAAGATGAGTTAACTACTCTCCTGACCTGTGTTATGGTCTGTGAGTGATTACAATCACTCTTTTCTGCTCTGGAACTGAGTACTATATTAGGAAAGTAAGTTACTTAACAATATTTAATTATGCATTTCCAAGTGTTTCATTGTTTATTGGTAGGTTCAAAGACTAAGCGCTTTAGCCATGGTAATGAAGCATCATCTTTTCCTTAAATACTAAAGGGATAAAGTCAACTACATTTCAATCAAGTCATTATGTCATAGTTGATAATAGTGAAGGGAGGGGAAAAAAAGCTAAAACAAAAATTTATATTTATACTAGTTGAGTCTCAAACTGATTTCAATCTTTTTATTTTAATTTGACACCCCTGTCTAAAAATTCTGATTATCAATATTGAAACCTGAAGTTGTATAACTCTTACCTGTTGAGATTATTGAACTTTAATTAGGAGATTAGATAAAGGAAATGTTGCCAGTGAGATTTTATTCAATTTTAGTGTTTATTTAAATTCTTGTTCTAGACTTTTCAAATAAGCACGCACATTTCCAAAACTGTGGCGCTTTGCCAAATACACCATAATACCAGTTGCACATTGTCCATCCCACTGCCTACAAAACTGCACTGGTAGATTTCATAACAAGGTGGACAAGGTCAATTTGGATCCAGGATTGCTCATAATTTCAATTGCAATGATAGAGTCCACATAATTATCCACAAGCTCCAAAACATTCTGAGTTTCTGCATTTATATCATATCAAATGACCAGAATATTTCATTTTACTTTGAGTACTCCTGCCTTCATCATCAGAATAAAATTTCATTCTATCTTGTATCTTATTTCCAAGCAGCCACAGAAAGATACATTGTCAGAGTCAGCACACGTACATACACACACACACACAAAAAATCATGGCCAATTCTTTACTGATATCTGGCTTGAGTTTGGGTTTATGGAAAATTCCACAATACTCTCCTAAGCCTTACATCTTACTTTCTGCAAGATTCATTATCTGAGTCATCAAACAAGGATTTATCTGTTTGTTTTTTTACAGATGTTGGATCTGCATTTAGATTTTTTTGTTCTCAAAATTATCAGAAGCCATTTCAGCTGTCATCAGAAGATGATGATGTTTCCATCAAAATCAATGTCATGTTTCTGAATTTTTTTTTCAATTTTCTTTACTGAAAAGCCCTTTTTGCCTCACCTCCATGCTGAAAGTGTCCTTGCTCTGTGGTACAAGTCACGAATGGAGTGTTTTTAAGGGAAGGTACCTTTCTTGGGTAGCAGAGATACAGACAGCACATATTGGCATCCACAGAAGTGAAGAAGTAGAATCAAGGGAGAGAGAAGGGGCCCAGTTATTTTGTTGAAGAATGTATTCATTTTCCAAGTCTTTAGCTTATCACACCACTTACTTCAGAATCAAAATTTTATTTCTTAACATTTTAATGTCCTTACTCATTCTTATCTTTGCACTAAAGTCATTGAGTAGCATAGTACATATTTATTTAATTTGGAAAGCCAAAATTCTTTATAGAATTTACTCTACATCTTCATTCTCAACAACAGATGTTCATCCAAAAACTACAATTATTTTGTGTTTTTGTTTGTCTTTTTACAAATACTTATTATAAACATAATACAGGATGTCAAAATGCCCCATGAAATGATAATTCTTGTTTCCTTCAGGTGCTTAGAGAAAACAAGAAAAAAAGCCACAACAACAAAACAAAAGCAACACTGTTTAGAATTTTTCCTCCTCAACAACAATCAATGAATCATCCTTCCATTTAGCTGACACTGTCTACTGTTATTGACTTTCAAATATAGCAATGATGTCAAGACTCTCTTCCAGTAGTATGTCAATATTCATAGGAGAAGGATCACACAATTAAATGCATTAGCAGGTAATTTAATGTTTATACACACACACACACACACACATATATATATATATATCATATATATATATAATGTTTATAAACACGCTAAAAGTTTTGTGAGGTATCTTATTCATTCCACTTTTTGAGGTGGTATCTGCTGCCATCATAGCAGAAGCAGAGGTACCTTATATGGATGAAGACCATTTTAAATTTTTATGGGTTACATGGCCTAGGAACTCAGCTGTAAATAGCTGGACTACTGATGGTGAAATTTCCAATAAATGAGTTAGTCAACATTTATTAAATATGTGCAAGGTGCTTCATAATTAGCTAGGCTGCTTTTCTTTGGTTTTCTTTAAATTTTATTTTAGATTCAAGGGTCAGAACACAAATACAGAATTGAGAAAAGAAAAAAAAAACTGAAACTTAAATTCAAAAGAAAAAAGAAAAAAGCATGTCCTGTGCATAGCAGAATGTAAGAGAGGATTCAAAATATATAAAAATAAATTTTCATTTCACGAAAGCCTTTATAATAAATAATACATGTTGTGCTAAGAATTGTCCATCTTTTCTTTGCTTACTAGTGAATTTTCTTTTGTTCTCTCCTATGTACTTTTTTACTTTATTCTTTTTTCTGTACCTCCACCATCTCCAGAAGGCTACAATAAAGTTTGGACATGTTTTTTATAGCTATAGATATATACAAACACATATGCATATATACACACATATATAGAAATATACTTTCCCAAACATACTCTACTCCTGATCTTTGTTTTTATATTTGTGCATATCTCTTGTTTCCTATCCCTCCTGATTCCTCTACTTTGCTTCTATGCACTACCTTGACCTCCTAATACTTGCCTATTCCCCTCCAAGGATCCCTCCTCTATCCTCCCATTCCTATAAATTTAAACACCCTTCTATACCCCTCTTTTACCTATTCCCTCATTCATCCCTTTAAAAATCTCTCCCTTGTCCTCACCCCCTCCCTATGTCCCTACCATTTTATTTCTTCTAAATTTAGAAGACTTTCATACTCTTCTTAATATATAGGTATTATTCCCTCTTAAACCCATTCCCAAGAAAAGTAGGTTTCGAGAACTACCAGCCCTCCTCCCCCATTCATATCCTCTATATCCATTCTTCCTCTTGCACCTCATTTGTATAAAATAATTACACTTTTTAGCTGTTCCTAAATGATTTTACTTTATGAATTCATATCATAGTCAAGTTTACCTTAATCTTTCTTACGTACTTGCCAATTATTAATAAGAATATTAGATATGCATTTCACATTTTACCTATATAAAAGGTAAACAGTCTGTCCTTATGAATCCATTTTAATTAGTCTTTCGTGTGTACCTTATATTTCTCTTGATTCTTGTATGCATGTTGAATCTTCTATTAAGTTCAGGATTTTTTGTAACAACGTCTCAAAAGTCTGAGAGTTTACCAAATGTCCATTTTTTTTCATTCAGGATAATATAACTCTTCAGGGTATGATATTTTTGGCCAGAACCCCAGTTCTTTTATTCTTTGTTTCTATAAATTGTTTTTGGGCAGATGACCATTTGAGGTTAATCTTTGGGGTTTTTTTTTACTCAATGTCCTCCTCTGAAGCTGAACCCCAGTTATCTCTATTCCCATAATGGCTTTCTATAGCTGGATTCTTTCTCCTTTACCTGTGCATTTTTGTGGTGATAGCTTGATTTTTGTAATCACCTCTAGCTCCGGGGTATGGGAAATGGTGCCTCTTGCCCCAGATTTCAGTTCTATTCTCTAGCCTGGAAGCAAAGCCAAACCTCCAACTTTATGTAAGTGCCCACAGCCAGGGGCTTTCTGCCCCACTGCTGCTACACTCACCAGGTATGTGCTGGTTCCGTTTCACTCCCACCACTCTTCAAAACACAGCTGGGTCTTTTGTTCCTTATCAACAAAGGTTCCCTCAATCTTCCTGGGCTCAAACGCCCAACTGTCCTCACTATCCTGGGGCAGTTGTAGGATTCAGCAAGTTCTCGGTTCAACAGAAGCGATACCTAATTTTAAGTTGAGTTTGGTGAACCAGTTGTTGAAATGGCACTTTAGGGTTAGGGTTAGGGTTATGGACCATAATGATATATTTGCATATTGAGTTTCAGTGCTTTTATTTTTTACTGCAGTAAGATTGAGAAATTTGGGTTCTATTGCACAGCAGGAACTATAAAGCATATTTCCTTTTTTTCAACATAAGCAATTATCATGAAGTTTAGGGTGAGATGAATATTTGCCTGAAGAAGTTGGAGCATTGTTCGTCATGACTGTTGTGGGTATAACTGCACAGAATGTTACAAGAAAGAAGGAAGTATTACTTTTCACTTGTAAGTATATTTTTATCTTTATTTTGACTTTTATTTTAACAATATTAACTGTAATGACTAATGATTATTCTGATATGAAATGTAAACTCGAAACCAGGATTACAAGCTATTGCTCAGAAAATATGCTCTGCTCGAAAATATATATTCTAAGGCTATGAGAAGAATGGTCACAGCTTTCCCATGACAAACATGTTGTCACACACATTATTCGATGATACCTAATCTTCATAGCCTCTGCCATTTATTAATTCAGCCTAGAAATTTTCATTTAGTATTGATAAAACGAAGAAAATGTATGTTCCGGCTGATTTTTATCAATAGTATAAGCACAGTGCTTTGTTTATAAATGTTTATGATATGACAACACGTGGACAAAAGGTTCTCTAAAGAGTTTGAAGAAGGATGTCTTAGAGCAAATAATGTAATGATTTTTAATTTTGGGTAATCACCATGTTAAACAGAAGATGCTGAAGAAGTAAAATCTTTGTTCTCTAAGATACATCATGCAATGTATCCGAGATTACTTGTCATAGACTGGGTAAACCAGATGCAAACAAAATGTATCCATCTCATAAAGTCTGCTGAAATACCCTAAAGATGTACTACACATTCAAGGTATTATTGACCCAAACTGCCCATTCTTCTCTTTTGCTATGTGATTGGCCCATATCAATAATGGGGGGACTGAAACCTGCACTGCAGGGGTTATTGTGATGAACATCTTTTGTAAACCTGAAGACATTAGAGAAATGTTGGTTAGGATCATTACTCCATTGTGAAGAGACATTTTGAATGCTCAAGAAAAAGTCTGCATCATGGGGAAATGAATTACAAAAAAGTTGCCTAAATCTATGACAACTTACTGCCTATATTGAGACTAAGAGTAAGTGATTTTCCCAGGGTCACATGGTTAGTGACTTATGCATAATTTGGACTGAAGTTGTCCAGTATTTAATAAATGCTTATTTAGTGACTGATTCTCCCTGCCCCCACCAAAAAAAAACCAGTCATTAGGGCAGAGAACTGGTTGTTAAATTATTTGAATCCTACCACTGTCTCAGGGTGGAAACTTCCTGTGGCTGGGGCAGAGGCAGCCTCTTAAACCAACTAACCCCAGGATTTTCCACTTGTTGCTAAAATGCAACCTAACCTGGAGGTGTTTACTCTTCTCAGGGATTAAAACCTTATCCTGGGATTTTAATTCTGATCTTCTCAAAATGTCCCAGGAAGACCCCAGTTGTGCACCTATTCTTCTTTGTCTCCACCCCTAATTTGTTCTCCCTAAGGGGCTATTTTAACTCTTTTGTGGGGGAAAATCTTGAGAGCTTGGAATTTTCTGACCTGCTCTCTCCTAGGCTGCTTTTCTGAGAAAAGTTTTAGACTTTTGCCAAGACCATGATCTATTCTTTTTCAGTATAGCAGAAACTACTAGAGATTCTACTCTCTTAGCATAGCCTTAAAAATCTCAGAGTCACCTCCACATCACAGTGAAACATCAGTGTAGGATTTAGGGGAAATTGCTCATCTTAGATGCTTAAAATAAAAAGCATCACTTAGTACTTTTATGGGTCTAATTCTATTTTACAGAATAAAACCACTGAGCTGAATAGTCAAACTATATTTAAAAACTGCTGGGCAATTATAACTTACTTTATTTATAATATACAGATTTAAAACTTTTCTTTAGGAATATAGATAAAAAACCAACTTTTAAGCTATCATTAATGGCACAATGGGATGAGTTGGCTTTCAACAGTTTTTTCATGCTCAATGAAAATAATAGTTTATTCAGATTAAGAGTTTTGCCTAATTTTTAATTCAATTTTGCTAAATACGCTGATTGCTTAACATCTGTAAGATGCAGAGAAATTGCTTTCTCAAAATCTCTATCACTGAACATTGTTCTCCAAATGATCTAGTGTTAAAAGGAATCAGATTCATAATGAGAAACAGTATATCTAAAATTTTCTATTTCTTCTTATTTGATGTTCTACACTTCTTATCCATGGTAAATATTAAAATATGAGTTGAGAAAATGACTATACTCTGCAAATAAGATGCCTTTGAGATTCTGATGTCACAAGAATGATTTCATTTCAGTTCACCACTTATAATGATAACACTCCCAGTGATTGGAAATAGTATATTGTGTCAACAGAACAATTAATGAGGTTACATCTAAATGAAAGCAAATACCTGGACAAAAAGAGAGCAATTTGCTTAGTTTGTACAAATAGTAAAAATTAAGAACAGAAGATGGCTAGCTCAAGTGCTGCATTGACACCCTTGCAATTTTTAGAGATATTGGGTAAGGATATTGCCCAGAAGACCTTAGGAAGATTTTATGGAAAGATTTGGACAGTAACCCCACAAGATGAGAAGGGCTAGGAACGTTGTCTGTACAGTTGGATCGAGTTCCTATATTGGAGAGATTCAAAATCATCAATACCAAACACTTGGAAGTATTTAGATAATTGATATTCTTTTCTCAATTTTCATTTAGATGTTTGTTGTAATACAGTCACAAATGTGGCTGCATATAATACATAAATAGTACATAAATACATTAACATAGTACACAGATACATTATATGTGACTTATAGTCAGAGAAAAAGTTACATACAGTATACAGAAAAATTAAGTTAATATTGTTATAAAATAAATTGTGTGCTTACATGGGTACACATTTTTTCTGCATGTATGTATATATGTGTAGATATATATATGTGTGTATGCATGTGTTAGGGTATGTATGAAATCTTGTACTCCCTCAATTCACAAAGACAAATGGTTCTATAAATTCTGATTCTGCAAGTCAAATGGTAAGATGGCTTTAAATGCAGCAATATTTGTATGTGTATATATATATGTATATATACACACATGTATGTGTATATACACATATATGTATATGTATGTGTGTACATATGTGTGTATACATATACATATACATGTGTGTGTGTGTGTGTGTGTGTGTATAGAACAGAAAAGCATGGTGCAATGGACCAAATGCAGATTTTGGAATCAGTATCTAGGTTTGAATCCTGGCTTTGCAACTTACTGCCTATGTAATGGTAGGAAAATAACTTCATCTCTCTGTGACTCAGTTTCCTCATCTGTAAAATGAAAGGTTTGGACTAAGGCTCTAAGGTCCCTTCTAGCTCTAAAGCTATGATCCTAAAAACTATCATCTAATGAAATGCAAATATGGCCGTAACAAATATACACACATATATGTATATACACATCATATATATGTATATACACATATAGACAAATAAGTAGACAGATAAGTAGATAGATGATAGAAAGACAGACAGACAGATACATAGATAGATAGCCTTGGCCTGGGCATGGTTGAACATTTTGTCTCTATTTTGTGGACTAGATCAGTTAAATTCAAAATGTATGTATGGAATGATCATTTTTCTAAATGAAAGCATTTTTTAATTTTCAATTGGGTTCTATTTTTTCCCAATCATATATCAAAACAATTTTTAGCACTTGTTTTTACAAGATTTTGACTTCCAAATTGTTCTCCCTCCCTGCATGCCCTCCCCAATTGCTAAGAAAAGAAAGAAAGGAAGGAAAGAATGAAGAAATCTAGCCGGTAAATCCCACATTAAGTGGTCAGCTTCTGGTCACCTGGAGCTGGCTCAATGAGGACCCAGCTAGTTGGGTAACTCAGCTAGTCTTCTCCCTCTCCCTCTCCTTCTCCTTCTCCTCTCAAAAGGAAGGTAAATTTTGATGGCCAGAAACTGCCCACTTAACTTGGGGTTTATTGGCTAGATTTCTCTTCCCTGTTTCTTCCTTTCTTTCTTCCTTCCTTTCTTCTTTTTTCTTCCTTCCTTCCTACCTTCCTTCCTTCCTTCTTTCATTTCTTTTTCTTCCTTCCTTCCTTCCTTCCTTTCCCTTCCTTCCTTCCTTCCTTCCTTCCTTCCTTTCTTTCTTTCTTTCTTTCTTTCTTTCTTTCTTTCTTTCTTTCTTTCTTTCTTTCTTTCTTTCTTTCTTCAATCCTTCCTTCCTTCCTTCCTTCCTTCCTTCCTTCCTTCCTCCCTCCCTTCCTTCCTCCCTCCCTTTCTCTCTCTCTTTCTTTCTTTCTTTCTTTCTTTCTTTCTTTCTTTCTTTCTTTCTTTCTTTCTTTCTTTCTTTCTTTCCTTCTTTCTTTCTCCCAGTTCACTATGAAGCTCAAAACTTGGACCACAATAGGTTACTGCTCAAGCTCCACTTAATGGCTGTATTTTGGGCCTTCCTGGCTTACAGTCAACATCAATGACAGCTGTTTCTCTTTGGAACAGCAAGCCTGAGGGTCTTCCCCTCACTGAACCAGCATTACCTCACTCTAAGTGAGCACCTAACCTTAGCCTAAAAGGGACAGGGTTTCCCATTGCATCTTGGGCCATCTCCAGTCATCCTGATGAATATCTGGTCATTGGATCAAGATGGCTCTGGAGGAAAAGTGAGGCTGGTGACCTTGCACAGGCCTCCCTCACTCAAATCAAAGCCAATTGCATGCCATGACATCATTTCCCTGATGCCATGGTCCTCTTTGAAAATGAAGGGCAAACACAACCTCTGAGTAGACCAAGCTGCCTGAAGGGGGACCCAGCTAGTTGGGTAACTCAATTTGTCCTCTCCCTCTCCCTCTCCTTCTCCTCCTCCTTCCTCTCTCCAAAGCAAGGTAAAATGGTAGGCAATTTCATATGGCTTGTATATGTGCAATTATACAAAGCATATTTCTATATTAGTCACTGTTATAAAAGAAGAAACAGATCACAAAGAAAAAAAACAGGAAAAAATAAAGTGAAAAAGAATGCTTCAGTCTTCATTCAGAGTCCATCAGTTCTTTATCTGGATATGGATAGCATTTTCCTTAGTGAGTCCTTTGCACTCGTCTTGGACAATTATGTTGCTGAGAAGAGCTAAGTAAGCCATTCATAACTGGTCATCATACAATGTTGCTGATACTGTGTACAGTGTTTTTCTGATTCTGCTCATTTCACTATACAACAGTTTGTACAAGTCGTTCCATGTTTTTTTTTCCCCTGAAGTGTGCCTGTTGATTATTTATTATTGCACAATAGTATTCTATTATATCATATACCACAGATTGTTCAGTCATTCCTCAGTTGATGGGAATCCCCTCAATTTCCAATATTTTGCACCATGAAAAGGTCTGATATAAATGTTTTTGTACACGTAGATCCTTTTACATCTTTTATGATTTCTTTGGGATACAGACCTAGTAGTGGTATTGCTAGGTAAAATGGTATGCACAATTTGGTTGCCCTTTGGGCATAGTTCCAAATTGCTCTCAAGAATGTTTGGATCAGTTTATAAGGGCACCAACAGTGCATTAGTGTCCCAGTTTCCCCCCATTCTTTCCAACATTTATCATTTTCCTTTTATGTCATATTAGGGAGGTGGTATCTCACAGTTGTTTTAATTTTATTTTTTCTAATCACTCATGCTTTAGAGCACTTCTTCATATGACTATAGAAAGCTTTGAATTCTTCATCTGAAAATTGCTTGTTCATATCCTTTGATTATTTATCGGTGTGGAAGGGACTCGTATTTGTTTTTAAATTTGACTGTATATCATTGAGAAATGAGGCCTTTACCAGACACTCTTCTATGAAAATTGCTTACCACCTTTGTGTTTTCCTGCTAATGTTGGTTGCATTGGTATTGTTTGTGCAAAAGCTTTTTAATTTAATATAATAAAAAATATTTATTTTACATTATATAATGCTCTTTATCTCATGTTTGTTCATGAATTCTTCCCTTCCCCATAGATGTGACAGGTAGACTATTCCTTGCTCTTCTAATTTGCTTATGGCATCACTCTTTATGTCTAAATCACGTACCCATTTTGACCATATTTTGGTATATGGTGTGAGATGTTGGTCTACACCTAGTTTATGCCTTATTGTTTTCCAGTTTTCCTAACAGTTTTTGTTAAATAGTGAGCTCTTATCTGAGAGGTTGAGGTCTTTGGGTTTATCAAACACTAAGTTACTTTGGTCATTGACTACTTGTCTACATAATTTATTCCACTGACCCACCGCATTATTTCTTAGCCAGGACCAGACAGTTTTTATGATTACTACTTTATAATATAATTTGAGATCTAGTATTGCTATGCTTCCTTCCTTTGTATTTTTTCATTAATTTCCTTGATATATTGAACTTTTGTTCTTCCAGATGACTTTTGTTGTTATTTTTTTCTAGTTCTATCAAATAATTTTTGGTTATTTGATTGTTAACACATTGAATAAGTAACAAGAATATTTTCAATTCTTAGATTAATTAATTTAGTTAATTGAATTCTTAAAATGCATCAACTAAATTATAGCACCAGTATAGGTAATTCCTACATTGATAATATTGTAGATCCTTAAAATCTTGATGTGGTTTGATGAGCACCATGAATATTTAAGAAGAAGTACAAAATATGAGCTTTTACATTTCAGCAAATGCCAGCATAGATAGACAAATAATCCCTACCCAAAAGGACAATATGGTGGAGGAATATACCACCTCATAAATTGTATTGTGTATTATTACATACTATGTGTATTAGGCAATTACAAAAGAAAGTGCTATGTTATTTGGAAGGGAAGGGGAATTATTGATAAGGAGCATCAATGTAGGTTTGGTTCTCAAAAAGACTTTGGCAAAAAGGAGGAGAGGGGTATTCCAGGAATAAGGAGCAGCCTTCATAAGCAGAAGCACATTGAAGAATGATATAATTCAGTACATGGTCAGGTTAGAAAGTGGGTCAAGTAGCAATCCAGCTTGTCTATATCATAGATTCCATGCAAGTAATATTATTCAAAGTTTGAAAGGGAGCACAGTACCATATTTTGAATGGCCTCGAATTACTCAAACAAGGTGCTCAAATTTTACATTATAGTCAATAGGGGGCCAATGAAGAATTTTGAGCAGAATATCCTATACATAAGCAAGATTGTTCTGGCAGCAGGGTAAAGATTAGATTGGAGTGAGGAGAGAGTGGATATAAGAAGACTCTAAGATAATTGCAATAGAATGATAAAATGATAGGATTCTAGTGCTAGGAAATAACTTAGTGTTGTGTGTTGTTTTGAGAGACTGGAACATTCAGAGTCAAATGAAATAGAAACAAGGGAATAGATTTTAGAAATGTTAAATAGCCATTAGTACAATTTAAACACCAATTATTGTTGATACAAATGCATAACTAGTATATTGAATGGGTGCTTCTATAGAATTTGCAGGAAGACACAAACGAGAGACATATCAGATCAGAAAGCATGGAGTAGGGGTTGGTGGTAATCTATATCATGAAGAAGTTATTTCTTTTTTAGTTTTGCATCCCCAGCACCTACTGTTGTGCCTGGTTCACAGTTGGTACTTAAGAAATGTTTGTTGAATGAATATTTATGAATGGAAATAATAACTGATAAAATCATACTTTTAAAAAATTAGTCTGAAAAAATAAAATAATATTCTAATTTTCAAATGATTTAATGCAAAGGGTAGAAGTAAGTGAAACAAATTTTAATAATAATATTAGTAACTCGAGAGTATATAGCCCTTTAAGGTTTGCAAAGTATTGTTTTCATAGTAACCTTTTGAGGTATAAGTGGAATTATTATTTCTCCACTTAACACAGGGAAAATTGGTACTCTGAGAAGTAGAGTGAATGTCTAAATGTCAGACAGTAAGTGTATGTCGGATCATAAGATAATAATATATGTATATACTACATGATAGTATAATTTTTGAAAGGCATTGTTATCTCATTTGATCTTTACACCAAAACTTAAAAGTAGGTGTTTTCAGCCATATGTTAATGAGGAGGATACTGAGAATAAAAATGAAAGATTCCATTCTGACTCCCTGTCCTTTATAAACTACTGTTCTGTCAAGCATTGATGGAGTTTCCCTCCTTTTTATTACCTGTTGTTGAGAAAAGAAATATCCCTGCAAATATGTTGATGACTTCAGATTATTCTAATAATATAGAATGCCATGGACACAGCACTAGGGATGTCAACTAGTTCCTGCCTCAGAGATCTTAGGACAATCCCCTTTCCTTCTTTCTTTTTTTAAAATACCCTTCCAATGATAATTTTAGGTTTCTATAAGAAGGGGTCATTTGCACAGAGCCTAACATCATTTGGTCAACATGTGTTGCAAAACTATTGAAGAAGGTCTTCTCATTCTCTCCATTTAGTAAGGCTATGTGCCCAATTGGACCTCATATAGCTGATAGCTTTTTTTTTTGACTTTTTTTTTGGAATGGGGAAGCCAGAGCAATTGGTGTTAAGTGACTTGCCCAAGGTCACACAGCTACTAAGTGTGTCAAGTGTCTGAGGCTGGATTTGATCTCAGGTCCTCCTGACTCCAAGGCTGGTGCTCTACTCACTGTGCTACCTAGTCACCCCAAACGGATTATTTTCTATCAGAATTTAACTCATATTAGGAATATTTGTATATCTGTATTGTTCCCTATTAGAGTTTAAGCTCCATGAAGGAAGGGAAAATGACTTATCTAAACTCAATTCTTTTGAACTCTAGCATAGTGTTCTTCACATAGTAGGAGATATGTGATAAGTGTGTACACAACTGGATTTAACTAAATTAAATATTGAGACTTTTGACTACCTACTAGCCTACGAGTATATGAAAATAATGTTGAAAGATGATATCCTGAGCCAAATGCTACTTCAAATTTTTGGAAGTTTTGTCATTAGAAAATTTCATAGACCTGCATCTTTGTAGTACTGAATTCATGCAGTGAAATTCATGTAGTCCCAAGTTGGCTGGTATTCTGGAATAGGGTATGAAAAGGTATCTAACAAAAAAAAACTACTGAGGAATTTACAAACTGTCCATTTTAATTATTTACTCTAAGCTTTTAATTTCAGAAAGGAATTGCTTTGCTTTTCATTAGGTAGTCATCACATTATCTTAGCCACACTCATGGAAATTGTTCATGTGAAGTCATAAGAGAAAAGTAAATTCTTTGACCCAAAATTGATTTTTTTATTGAAAGGAACATAAGGGGTATAAAACAGTCCAGAGTACTTGGCACAATGCACCCAAGGCACTCACTTTTTTAGAGAAGTAAACAAGAAGGCCTTGTAAAATAATCCAAATGGATTTTAAAAAATAATATAATAGGGATGAAATTCTTGATTGTGGTACAATCCTTCCCAAAATAACTCAAAGTGCTTTTCTGTCTCCCTCAAATCTCTGCTGCAACAATCATAGCTCTGTAACTGTTTTGTGGAACATGCATTTGATAGATGCTTGCTGTTCCTGACAATGGATCACAATTTTCCTTATTTGACTTCCAGGACAGAACATTATTTGAGTTTTCAAGATTATACTTTATCACTCTCAAGTAAGTAATCCATGTGAAAGGATGATACATACTTCCAAGGAAAATCTGAAGTGTATCACTAGAGGGAGACTGACCAGCAATATTTTCAGGTTGCTCCAAATGTCACTCCAAGCTGAAAAACAAAACCAAGTCTGTTGAATTGTTAATAGGAAAGTTTCTGATAACTTGTCTTACTGATCACTATCCAGATTTACCTAAAGACTTACAGAAAAAAATATATCTATTTTTATTACATTAAGTAGACCAATGCAGATAAGTTTTGAATTTGACAAAGAGAAGCTGTGGGCAATAGGCTTAAGGACTGCCATGTCTTCTGATATATCACCATGCAATTTTTTGAAATTGATCTTCATGTCATGGCATTGACAAAACAGGTTCTACCCTTTATTTCCTTTCTGAAATCCTCAATAATTACCAGTACTTTTTAAGTAGCTACTGTATATAAGGCCATGTTTTGGGCCCTCAGAGACCTTGTGTTCTATTATAGGAGACAGTAAGGACATACATAAGTATATGCAATATAAACACAAGGTAGTTATTGAAGGATGTACTAACATCTGGAGGTAGAGGTGGGATTAGGATCTCATGTTGAAAATTATGGGATTCTAGATGGTAGAGATAGGGAAGGAGTGCGTTTTAGGCATATGGGACAATAGATGGCAAAGGCACAGAGATAAGAGATACAATCATTGAATTCATCTAGATAGATATCCAATTCTTCGCATTCAGCCAACTACTTGTGATGCAAGTCTTATTGCATTGCACAATCACAGATGTATGGAATCTTAGCTTCAGGAAGAACCTCAAACCTCTGGTAGTCCAACCCCCATAGACATCATGTAATCTTTCCACATAATTCTCAATAAATAGTCATAACTTCCACTTAATGATGTTCAGTGACAGGAAAGTCATTATGGCTTGAGATTTCTTAAAGTGTAAGAGAGAGCTGGCCTTATAGCCAGAGAAAACTAGCTTCTAGCTCCACCTCTGCCATGCTAGTTGTATGATCATGGGCTTTTCACTGAAATTCTTGGTGCTCTACACGTCTAAGTAACATGATGAGTTGGAGAAAATATGTTGGCATGCACTGATAAAGTTCTTCAGTGGGAGCTCCCCAAACTAATAAAAGTATGAGTCCAGTCATCATAACCGATAATTTGATGTGTTTAATTGTGATGAACCAAACTGTAACTTCCACTCTGTGGTACTAGCTCTGCTTTCCAGAGACAAGCAGAACAAGATTGATGCCTCTTCCATGTGAAAACCTTCTAAATATTTAAAGACTGTAATCATTTCACACACCTATAACTTTCCATCAATCTAAAATATGTTTTCCAAATTTCGATTAATAATTCTCATGGGGCATACATTTTGCCTTCATCTTTGGATGCATTCTAGCTTATCTTTGCCCTCTCAAAAATGCGACAACCAGAACATAATATATTAATCAACCCATGGTACAAGTAAGGAAGAGTATAGAAAGACCATCATTTCCTTCTAGGATCTCCATTATTTCTGCTTGGATATGGAATCTCTCTTTCTGCCTAATACTGAGAACAAAAAAAGCAGCAATTCTTTCCATTTATTCTATCTACTGAAAGTTTAGCTTATCAACAGGAATGTTTAATTCATTTGCCTCTCTTTTAAGAAAGAGAGACAACTAAAAGATGTCTACATAATTGGATCCTCCCATCACAAATATATACCAGCTCTAGGTCTGCTTAGCAATCTAAATCAGAAACTTTCCATCTAATTCCTCAAGAAGGCCTAGCAGGTTATAGCATATTCCCATTATATTATTCTTTCTTTCCTCTTCCTTTAATATTCAACCCAAGTTTATTAATACCTCTTAGGATATTGGATTTCCTCCAAAGAAGATATCTTTTTGATGGACCATTGCTTCCCTACCTCTCTCTGTTATTTCCCCCTTAAACAAATAGAAACCCTGCAATGGCTTTTTCAAGGCATCAGTTTCAAATTCAGTTTTGGTGATGCCTATGAAAAGCTATTAAGTGCATATTCCAGGAAGACAATGCAGCATCCAGTTTTACATGCCATGTTGTGATATTATTGCTTCTTTATTCTTCAACATGGGAACAAGTATATGTCAACAGTGATGGATCCAATAATCAAATTATGTACATATACATCATTAATAAATGAACATTTTAAGCAGGACGTTGTTGGCCTCATTGAGAGATAAAACATGTTTTTTTTCATAGTTTTACCTTTGACTTATCTGTGAAGTTTATTTAACCTTAAGATGTTTTTTTTCATAGTATTTTTCCAACCCAGAGAATCAAATTGAAATAATTCTGCTAGGTAGAGCCATGGTACCCTGAGCTGCATGTTTATGTATGCTAGTTTCCACACCTTAAAATCTCTTCGCATTAGTTTTTCTTCTTAGGTGTATAGATTGGCAAAATTCCCAAACCTTTCTCTCCAGCTTCCTTCTTGAAGAACTTCAAGTCTTCCTAATGATTTCTGTGTCACCTCCTTACATTTACAATATGTGTATATAGGTATATATGTCTATATACACTTATATACATGCAGTATATGCATATATATGTATCTACCTACACATGTACACGCATGCATATGCACATATAAGGACAGGCACTAGACTGATGATTTCAACTGATCTAGGGAACTCTGGGAGGAAGACATTCCTTCTAAAAATGTGGGTCAACACCTCTTGTGGTGTTACTCTTCTATTTTTAGAGAATCATCTAGAATATGAAGAGTTAAATGCCTTGCCTAAAATCATACCTTCAATATAAGTCAGAGGCAGTACTCCCTACCTCCAAGACAGGTTATATACTATGTCTTGCTGCTTCTGCTTTTCTCTATGTCTCTTTGTGTCTCTGTCTTTGTCTCTCTCATACACACAAACATATATGTGTATGTATATGAATATGTGTGTTCAAATATGTTTGGTATGAAAGTAATTTGTGTAACTAGAAATATAAAAAAATTTTGAGTAATGCTCTTATAAAAAACAAGAAAGGGAATGTTTATCAATTAGCAACTAATTATTTGATTAGTTCAGAGTAGTCAAAAAAAGAAAAGAGAAAAAAAATCAATTAGTAAAGTTATTTTCAGCAATCATATACACCAAGGGGATTATCTCCAAATGAATGCCATCTTAGTGAAAAAGGTGTAACTATAGTGAAAACTCATGCTTCCATGTTCCTAGAAGAGGAAAGGGTGTATCATAGTTGGAACCACCCACAGTGCCCTATCTACTAGCAATTTGTTCCACATTTTCCATGTCCCTTGAATTTCCTTGCAATTTCTTTGGCTTTCCTTCCAATTTCCTTAAATTAGCCTCAGACTTCTACTTGTTATTACTATACTCTTTCTAGGTACTATTCCATTGTACATGTTTTAACAGTCATTGGCTGAAACTCTATTCTACCTTGCCTGTTGCTATTCTTATTCTTCCCCATAAAGCTACTATTTTCTAAATCTTTGATGAGTTGTTGCTGCTATCTACTTCAATCCCCATCTGTTACTATGGCTTTTAACTAGGGTGTAGATGTTAATGCTCTTTTAGGACTTGGATCTTCAGTTCAACATGGAGGCAAATTCCCACATTTTCTGATATTTTCTTATTAGAATTAACTACTATACTTCACATTCCCATATTGTTTTAAGCTTTGAAAAAATGTTTTGAAAATATTATCTCTTTTTAGAACCTTGAAAGGCCTATATCATATTTGAATGATAAACAGTACAAAATGGGTCATTCAGATAGCTGTTTCTAGAGAGAAATTCTTGCCTATTCAAATTCAAACTCCATTCCTCACTTCTAATGGGGACGACAATGGTAAATTCCCTTTACCTCTGAACTTGCACAGATCCCTTATGTGGTTCACAATAAGTTATGCATGTGTGTGTGTGTGTGTGTGTGTATGTGTGTATGTGTATGTTTGCGTGTGTGAGCAAAATGACTTTGAAGTACACCAGAACTTTTATCAATGAAGTGACTAGTCATCAGTTTGGAAAATGATGATGAACCATGCCTCCTGCCTTTTGGTTGAGAAATGATGGACTACAGGTACAGAATAAGACATACTTTACTAACCACGGTGTTGTTTTGTGTTCTATTATGCTACATATTTATTACAGTGGCATGCCTTTGGAGGGGATAAGTTAATGATTTAAGAAAATTTAAGATTTAAGAAAAAGAGAGTGAGAGTGTCAACAAATTTTTTAAATAACATAGAAGAATATTATTTTTCTTTAAAGTTCTGAATTGTAGAAACCATAAGGCCAGTTTTATTCCTCTCTAGTAAATAATACACACTTAAAATATACATAAAATAAGCTTGTGGTTTCTTCTATATATCATTTTGTTCTTTGTGTAGTTGAACGTTTTCTTTTTTGTTTCTTGATGATTGTTGAATTCTCAGTTACTGTATAACATAAAAGGGTGTATGGGGTGTTCAGGGAGGACAGCACCTCTAACGTGAGGGCTTACCAGGCCCTTATTAGGGCTGCTCACCCACCTTTGGTGTGCAACTTCACCCGACTTTCACCTGTGGCTCCAAGAAGCTGTAGTAAGTAGAGTGGCCACTCCCCACTAAAAGTGTCTTGTCAGACAGGCTACAACAGACTTAAAGTAACCAACAGGCCTCAAACCAATCAGTGAGTTAGGGGGATGTCTACTCCAGGCTTGTAAAGATGTGTCTTACTGGAATGAGTGGATGAGATTTTTTTTCCAATTGCCATGATGGCAACTGAAGCAGGGTCAGACGTTGAAGACACCAAGGTGATCCACTGCATCCTGGGTCATCGCTAGTTGTCTCAACTTATGTCTTGCCATTGGGCTTCTCTGATTCTGGAATAAAGAATGAGGCTGATGATATTGTGCAACTATACCTCACTTAAATCCAATTCATGTGCAAGGACATCACCCTGTGATGTCCTCTTCAAACACAGAGAAACAACACTCATAACATATGTACAATATATGATTTGTGTATGTTATCATTATTATATTCTGTCCAATAAATAATCATTACTACTCTACTGAAAGTGGAAGCATACACAATAACACTTCCCGAAGCGAAGATCCTAAGTGGGGGATTTAAAAAAAACACAAATACTAAGTGTATAGGATAAATGAACACAAATGGATTACAGTATTCAATGTGTAAAGTCTACCCCATTTTCATGAAGTTATATGTTCATTAAAATATAAAAAGTAAATGTAGATCCTCAAAACCTCTGGGCTAGAAGGGACCTCAGAGTCCAAATGGTACCTGAACAAGAATCTCCTTTACATATCATTGAGGTAATCATCTGGTCTCTGTTGGGAAACTTTCAGTGAGAAGAAAACTATTGCCTCCAAGGAAGTCTCTCCATTTGGAGGTAGCTCTAACTGCTAAATAATCCTCCCTTCCCCACTTACAGCATTAGGCCAAAACCACACTCTCTACATTTTTTTTTATTTATGTATTCTAGTTCTACACTTTGGGGAAATAAAAAAAAACAAGTTTAGGCTGTTGGTGCTATCTTAAATCATTTTAGTATCTTGGGCATCCTCTTCTGATAGTTTTCCTACTTATCAATTCCTTTCTCGTCGGTGGTAACTAGAACTGAATGACAATAAAAACAACAACCAGATGTGATTTAACCAGGCAAAAAACAACATTAGTGTCACCTCCTTTGTTCTAAAGACTATTCCTCTCTTAATACACTGTGAAATTGCATTATTGGCATGGGGGAGCAGGGCTGCCATATGACACTAATGACTCACATTGAGCTAAAAGTCCCTCAAACCTTCCCAACATTTTTATCAAATGAACTTCTTAATAGACATCTTTTCCCTATTTTGTACTTTTGAAGCTTTTTTACACTCTACCAAAAGTTTAACAACTCTTATTACTAAATTCCATGTAACTAAACATATTCCAATATTCTAGATTTTCAAGGACGTTTTGCATCTTGACTCTGTCATTCAGCATAGCAGTTATCTCTCATAGTTTTGTGTGGTTAAGAAATTCAAAGACCATGTCATCTATCATATTTTATCAGTCATTTAAATGTGTTAAATATCACAAGGGCAAAAAATTCAAAATATATACTATATTTCATTTTTAAAATACCTTATATAAAGCAGGAAAAGGTTATCCTTGAATATCTGTAAAATGGTGGAGGAGATTAATTTCTGGCCTATTCGACATAGGATTGTAATAATCAACTTGGTCCTTGAAAAATTACAAAATTATAGAGTATGATCACTACTCTGATTTTTAAAATTTTATAAGTTTATAAGCTAGATGACTCTACAGTCTTATAACCCCTTACATTGAAATTCTCTAGTTATATGCTGTTGACATGATGAGGTTATATATGTCACTATATAATTGATCTTTTCTGCCATAACTATTATTAATGGCAGACACATACACAGAGATGATTGCAAAGTGCTTGTGTTTCAAAGGTTAGGTCATGGTCATTCATGCCTTGAAGAAAGTCTGAAAATTTTCATATAAAACCAATTTCAGGCAATTGCCATTTAGCTGTGGGCACCTCTTTCAGGAGAAGACAATCATCATACAATTTTCAGTTAACTGGCCCTTCCTGGTGCCTTTAGTACTTGATAGAATTCTGGATGACATTGAAAGGTAAACTGAATTTATTGTGGGACAGATCTCTGTTATATGAATCATACTGAAGAAGTCAACAAGAAGACAATACTAAGGAATTTGACCACAAACTTTAAGAAACTAAAATACCAAGTAGTTTTTTTTTCAGTCTTCTAATAACAATTTCTACTCTTTTATGGAAAAGAAATTATGCAATATTATTTCATCTTGATTACAATATATTTTATTGATCAAATAGACAAAGTTGTCCCAGTATTAAAGTCCACAAAATTAACATTTAGGGCATTTTTTGAAGAAATAATTCACCAGTAGATCCTATCATTCATTTTATCATTTCAAAATGAAGGTTTTATTTGTTAAAAAGTTCCTACATCTACATGAGACTCCTTGCTCATGTAGAAATCCATCATGAAAGTTGATATTTTTATATTCTCAGAGGATAGTTTTGGGAAATAATATGGGAAATGTCTTAATTGATAGATTATCTTTTTCCAAAACTAGTAAGTTTTAATTTGTGTATTTTAACACTTGAATGGATTGTAATTATAAGTAGTATTCAATAATTTGTCTTACTGTATTAACAATCCAGCTAGCAGCTCCTGTAGGGGCATAAGATCCCCCCCACAGCCAGCACCCAGGAGGCTGCTGGGACCCAGGAGGCTGCAGGGACGCCAGGAAAGCACAAGTTCTTTTTATCTGCTTAAACAAGGAAAGCACAGTGAAGGGGTTGACCAGCTTACTTTAATCGAGCATTCAGTTAGCATACAGACAACATTCATTTAGTTCAGGGGAAAATGCCAGCATTCAGTTAGCATTCAGTTAGTTCCGGGGAGCAAAGAGACAAGCATCAAGAGACACAGCAAATACAATTGCATTGACTTAATTCAGAGGCAAAAACCAACACCCTGAGGTTCAGAACATTCGTTTAGTTTGGGGGAAAAGAACCAGCAGCCGGAACCTCAAAACCAAAATACAAACAAATTACAAATATCAACAGACAGACCCAATACAATTCATAGTTACCAATGTCTAGGCTCAGCCTGAGAGCAAGGGCTGGCCCAGAGTCACACTCCCCACCGCTGCTGCACCAACCAGAAAAGGAAAGAGAGATCTTCAAGCTGCCCCCTCCCCTCTTATAGAGTTTGTGACATCATCAAATGCTGCCTGAATGACCAGGGCTGATTGGTTCCTGAGTTGGCCTCTCCCCCTAGCGTAGACTAGGTTAACACCCAATAGGGCGTGGCTCTGGAGTCAACACCTCCCCTCAACCAGCCCCATGACTCATCACACAGGAAGTTCCCTTCTTTCTGGCATGGTTTCTGGGCTTCCTGCCCCAGAAGAGAAGCCCCCAGCACCCAGCGAGGCTCAATGAGTTAAGCTGAGTCACTCAAAGAAAACAGAGGTCACTCTGGTTACACTTACTAATACACCTATTCCTGGAGATCTAAAAGGAATATCCCATATAGCGTAGACACAATTTTAGATTTTAAAGGCTAAAAACATAGTATTAAAGAATCTTACTTAACAAGCTTATTCCCTGTATTTTAAGATCACATAATACTCCTTTTAAAAAAGAGATCATTTTGTTAAACCACCATCTATATAGTAGTGGCAGTAGTAGTAGAAGTAGTAATAGTAGTAGTAGTAGCAGCAGTGGTAGTGGCGAATAAAATTTATATAGCCCTTACTATGTGCTAGGCACTGTGCCAAGTGCTTTACAATTATTATCTTATTTGATCTTCCCAACAACCCTTGAAGATGGGTGCCATTATTTTCCTTAATTCACAAATGAAGCAACTGAGATAAACAGGAGTTAACTGATTTGATCAAGGTCACAAAGCTAGTAAATGTCTGAGGACTTTCATAAACTCAGGTCATCCTGACTCCTGACCTACCACTATTAATACCAACTAAGGGGAAGAGAAGAGAAGAGAAGAGAGGAGAAGAGAATAGGAAGAGAAGAGAAGACAGAAGAGAAAAGAGAAGAGGAGAGAAGAAGGAAAGAAGGGAAGTAAAAGGAAAGGGAGAGGAGGAGAGTAGAAAGGGCATGTCAAAAAAAAAAGTTGGTAGTCAGTCTCACATGTACTATACTGCACAAAATCTGAATGAACTAAACATTCCTTATACATTGTATGAAGTTTATTTTTGCAGATGATAATGTGCTTATTTTCTAAATAAACAAAACACTATAAAACCACCTCAGTGAGTGCCTCAGTTACTTGCGAATGACTTGTGAGCAATTTTTGAGTTGAGTGAACACAGTGATGGCCTTGGAGTCAAAAAGAACAGAGTTTAAATCCTATCTTTAACACTTAATAGCTTTGTAACCATAGGTAGGTAGCTTCTCAGCCTAAGTTTCCTCATCTGTAAAAATGCAAACAATAATTGTACCTACCTCGCAGGGTTATTGTGAGGACCAAATGAGACAACCTATGCAAAATAATTTGGAAACCATAAAAGCTATACAATTGCTAAATGTTCTGGTTGGCATTCAATGTTCTTCATAATCTAACCCCCTCCTACCTTTCCATTCTTCTTATACTTTATTTCTTGCCACATATTCTTTGTTCCAGTCACTTTGGCCTCCTTGCTGTTCCAAAAATAAGATACTCCATCTTTGGTCTCCTGGCATTTTCTCTGACTGTCCCTCATGCCTGGAATGCTCTTCCTCCACTCATATGACTATTGACCTTTTTAGTTTTCTTAAATCTCAACTAAAATCCCACCATCTACAGGGGGCCACCCCTAACTCCTCTTAATTCCAGTGCTTTACCTATTTTAATTATTTCCAATTTATCCTCTTTATAGCTCAAATTGTATACCTTTATTTGCATGCTGTCTTTTCCATTTGAGTATAAATTCTTTGATGGCAGGGTGTGTCTTTGTCTCTTTTTAATTCCTAGAACTTTGCTCAGTGCCTGGCATATATAGGTGCTTAATAAATGTTTATTGAATGAATATGATAATAATAATAATAATGCAAAAGAACTGCAACTCAAATTACAATCAAATGAATTTTATTCAGATTATGACATATGGTCAGATTGATAGTCCATTTGCTTTATCTATCTATATCTACACACATATATACGTGTGACTGTGTGTATGTATATCTTATGTCTGTATGTGTACACACATATATGCACATATGTCTATATGCATAGATATAGTATTTGAATGCATTTTATATAGGTATCAGTACATAGAATTTTTTTAAAACCACCAATATTATACTAGCACTTCTGTATACTTGTTAATCACAGAACAGTATAATTTAAGAATTGCAATTGCAAGTTACCCAAATGATAATGGAAAAATGCTTGCTCAATAACAATAACAATAATGGTGAACTACACACAAGTAGAGTTGAAATTTTACTAAGAGCATGTGTGACTGGAAAGAGGTGGGATGTATTAGTCATTTAGCAGTAGCAAAAGGATACCAGAAAATGCAAATGCTTCAGTGAACAATGCTACAGTTAAAAAAGAAGGCCTTCAGCACAAATTTTAGGGGGATACCCTGAGGAAGGTGTATGCAATGACAAAGCCAATAGTCACTCTTTTTGAGAATACCTGGATGGCTCATGATGTGCTCTTATAAAGAAAGAACTCACAAGAATTTTATCATGCATTTCTAAACTATGGAATATTTGTATAACCCTGGCCTCAATTCCATCCATTTGCCTAAGACATCTCATTGGTGGAGAATGATTAGTTGATGTTCTGTGTCTATATGAAAATCAACATTGGAAAAAGTTTGGGTGATGAGAAATCTTTCATTTGTCTTCCAGCTTTGAGAGAGGAAAATGTGGTTCAGAGATTCTCTTAAGAGAATGATTCTTTAAAGGAGAGAATAATTCCAGGAAGAAGCCAACATGTAGAGGAACCATTTCCTCATTTCCAAATTTCCATGGAGAATTTCCCTTTGTATGACACCTAAAATGATGTCTCTCTCTCTCTCTCTCTCTCTCTCTCTCTCTCTCTCTCTCTCTCTCTCACACACACACACACACACACACACACACACACACACACCTTTGCTCGAAGATTTCCATCCCAGTAGGAGCTCATTGATTTTGCATATTATTTGCTATATTCTGATCCGTACAACTTCTATGAATTCTATTTGCTATCAGCTTGGATAAAAGAGTGCATTTTCTATTCACTATGCATCTTTATTTACCTATTATTTGTTGAGAAGGGAGTCAAATTTATTGGATATCTAGGTTGGAGCACAGCTTCCCCATTAAGGCAAAGATACCAGCAGTGCAAATTAAACCTGAAAAATTATCTCCTCTAGAATAACAATATTTGAGGGGCAAATAGGTATAATTCTAACTTAATATTCCCCTCTCTGAGAAGATAGATTCCAAAGATATCTATGAGCTCCTCCTCTGTTTGAGCCACATCTAGACACACATAAAATATATGGGCAATGCACACACACCTACACCTATATTAAGAGAAAATATAATGGGTGGAGAGAGGCAAAATATTCTAAAATTTTGCTGATTTTAAGGAAACCAAGTTTTCTACCTGCCGAGCACTAGGCCAAAATAAGACTACCTCTGGTGTTCCAAAGTAGGACTTTGTGTGTCACAAGGAAATAGTCTGCATAATCTTGTGCTGTTTGCCAGGTGAGTTAGGAGGATTCTTCAGGAAAGCAAGATAACAATCCATGAAGTTTTCTGGGTTACCTAAAATGCAACAATTAAGCAGTTTGTTTCTCCAAGTAAAAGTATCCTAATATAGAACATTCAGAAAGATCATTGTCTCTATTTAGACCTCTAGGTCAACTAGAATAAAACCACAACCCCACACCGACTGTTTTCTATTAAAATTTTAAAAACCTGGCATGACAGCAATTCTTGTGAACAAAAGACCTGGAGCATTTATTTGACCATAAGGTTAATAAAAGCCAATGGTATGACGCTGATGATAAATGAAGTAATACAATCTTAGGTTACATTTTCAGTAGGATAGGGCCTAAATCAAAGTAAGTAATAGTCTGTATTCTTCTCTTATCAGAGTATATATGTAGGGCTTTATTCAGTCTTGGTTACATGCCACAATTTAAGTAGGATGAATTGAATCCAGGGAATTGTGAACAACGTGGAGGTGTATCCAAAAAGCATGCAATATCAAGAAATAACACATATTTAGACTAGGAAAGAGGAGACTAAGTGGAATAAGACCTGATAATCTTCAAAATTTGAAGGATTATCATGTAAAAGATTAATTAGACTTATTTACTTGGATCTACAGGACAGAATTATTAAAATTGGATTAAAGTGTTATAGGAAAGCAGTTTTGGTGATCAATACTTTCTAAGTACTTAGCAGTCAAAACTTTCTAGCAATTAGAAGCACGAAAAATGGATTATATGGGCTCCCATGTGAAGTTTATAACTCTGCATCATTGGAAATCTTTAGCGGTATATTATAAACATCTGTCAGGGTGTTTTCCAGGGTCCCTTCCACCACTGCAACTAAGTTTTTTTTCTTTTAAAACTATTCTTATTCAAGGTAAGGAAAAATATCACCTTCTTCACTAAGTGTTCTTTCAATAATATATTTGAATCTCTCTACTGCAGCTAAAACCCATTGTTCTTGTCCTTTATCAATGAAAACTCTATAAAGAGAGTTACAACCTTTCTCCCTTTAGCCTTCCCCCTTTTTAATCTTTAAATCTAAATCCTTATGGCTTTTAGTTTTCCTCAAAGACCATCAGTCAGTTTGTTTGCACTTCTGAGAATCTTCTTCAAGATAAATTCAAAGATAGAAAGTTCAATTTTTTTTTCTAATAGAGGTGCTTGAACACCCATCATCCTATGACACCTTTTCTGTTGTCTTTAACTTATTACACATGACAGGAGAGATTCAGGAATCACAGCTTTAAGTAATTTGATTCCACTTGAATGTAGTTTTTTTTTGCCAAATAAATTCAACTCAATAAGAGTAGATGTCTATATCATTAACTTCTCCACACTTTATTTTGGATTTCAAGGCACTGATCATAATTTATATTCTCTTTCATGACCTAATAGATCATTCCATTTTATTTGCTTTGATTTAATTTGGAGACACAAAAGAAAAAACAACATTATTCAGGGTAAAAACAGCAGAGTCAATTCATTGATCACAATGATCCAACCATCTGCGTTAAACATGGTTTTTATTTCTTTCTTTTCTTTGCCCCAGTCGTAACTTTAAAAAATGCTAAAAACAAAAAAGCCCTTCTTGTTTTCTTTAGCATTTCTTGAATTACTTAGCTCATGCTGGGCTTTTGCTTTTCTAATATCATTAATGAGAACTATACCACTCTGAATATCTTCTTATACCTTTCTTATACCTTCTTATACCTTTCTTAGAATATCTCTCATTTTCATGGCTTGTATTTTTCCGTTTTTAAATAATAGTTTCTCAATTACATATAAAAACAGATTTTGACATTAGTTTAAAATTTTGTGTTCCAAATTCCTTCCCTCCTTCCTTCACAAGCTCCTTCCTGAAACAGTAAGAAATTTGTAATAGGTTATACATGTGCAGTCATGTAGAACATATTTCAATATTAGTCATGCTGTGAAGGAAAGAGAAAAAAACGTAAAAATAAAGTGGAAAATGGTTTGTTTCTATCTGCATTCAGACTCCTTCAGTTCTTCCTCTGGAGGCAGATAGAGTTTGTTTGATCATGAGTCCTTTGGAAATGTGTTGGATTATTGTGCTGCAGAGAATAGTTAAATTATTAACAGTTTATCATTGTACAATATTAATTTTACTCTGTGTAATGCTCTATCCTCACATTGCAACAGTTCAAGTAAGCCTTTTAAGGTTTTCTGAAATCACTATACTTTTTATTCCTTATTGCACAATATTATTACATGATGATAATCTCCCACAACTTGTTCAACCATTCCCCAATTGATGGACAGCTCAATTTCCCATTCTTTGCCACCACAAAAAAAGTTGCTTTAAATATTGTTGTACAACTAGGTCCTTTTCTGTTTTCTTTCTTTTTTATCTTTTTGGGATACAGAACTAGTAGTGGTATGGCTGAATCAAAGAGTATCCTCATTTTTGTAGTTTTTTTTTTTAGTATAGTTCCTAATTTTTCCCGAGAATGGTTGCTTCAGTTCAGAGTCACATCAACAGCCCATCAGCATCCCAAATTTCTCACATTGCCTCCAAGATTTATCATTTTTCTTTTCCATCATGTTAGCTGATCTGATATGTGGGAGGTAATATCTCAGAGTTGTTTTAATTTGCTTTCCACTAATTGGTAATGATTTAAAGCATTTTCATAAGACTATAGATAGCTTTGAATTCTTCATTTGAAAACTGCCTGTATATAACCATTGACAATTTATCAATTGAAGAATGGATTGTATTCTTATGAATTTGACTCGGTTCTCTATATATTTGAGAAATGAGGCTTTTATCAGAGATACTTGCTGCAAAAAAAAAAATTTCTTTCAGTTTGTTCTTTCCTTCTAATTTTGGTTGCATTGCTTTTATTTGTGCAAAAATCTTATGAATTTCATGTAATCAAAATTATCCATTTTATATCTCGTAATGCTTTTTATCTCTTTTTTGGTCAAGATTTCTTCCCTTATCCCTATATCTCACAGTAAAACTACTCCAAGTTCTCCTAATTTGTTTATGGTATCACTCTTTATGCCTAAATCATGGACTCATTTTGACCTTATCTTGTTATACACTGTACGATGTTGGTCTACACCTGGTTTCTGCCATAGTTTTCCAGTTTTCCCAGTAGTGTTTATCAAATAGCAAGTTTTTGTCCCAAAATCTTGGGTTTCTTAAACATCAGATCACTATTATCATTTCCTACTGTGTATTGTGCACCTCATATATTGCACTAACTCAGCACTCTACTTATTTAGATGATTAGCACTTTACAATTCAATTTGAGTTCTGGTATGGTTAGGCCACATTCCTTCAGATATTTTTTTCATTCATTCCCTTAGTATTCTTTACCTTTTTGTCCTTCTAGATGATTATTTTTCTAGATCTATAATATATTTTTGGTAGTTTGATATGAAGAAGTAAATTAATTTAAATAGAATTATCATTTCATTATATTTATTCAGCCTAACCATGAGCATTTTATTTTTTCCAAATGGTTTAGATCTGACTTTATTTGTTTGAAAAATGTTTTGTAATTGTCTTCCTATATTTCCTGGGCTACTCTTGGCAGGTAGAATCCCAAGTATTTTAGATTCTCCACATTTATTTTAAATGAAATTAATATTTCTATTTTCTGTTATATAGAAATGCTGGGGGGGGGGGGCAGAGCCAAGATGGTGGCTGGTAAGCAGGGACTAGAGTGAGCTCCTTACCGAGTCCCTCCAAAAACCTATAAAAAATGGCTCTGAACCTATTCTAGAATGGCAGAACCCACAGAACAGCAGAGGAAAGCAGAGCTCCAGCCCAAGACAGCCTGGATGGTCTCTGGGTGAGGTCTATTCCACACGGAGCTGGGAGCTGGGAACGGAGTGGAGCAGGGCCCAGCCTGAGTGGTGTGGAACAACCAGACTTGGAGTCGGGTGGATGGGGCCACTCGCGCCCTGAATATGTGAGCTGCGGCAGTTACCAGACCCCTCAACCCACAAACACCAAAGACTGCTGAGAAGGTTAGTGGGAAAAGCTGCAGGAGTGGAAGGAGTTCGCCATTCGGCTTCCAGCCCCAGGGGCAGCGGAGGTGGGGCAGCTACAGTTGCTGCTGCTTCTGGCCCCAGGCCCACCTGGTGGGAGGAATTAAGTGGCGGATCAGAGCAGGAGTGCATGGCCTGCTGAAGATTTAAGCTTTGCCCGGGCTGGGGGTTCTTGGGGAAGGAGTAGTTCAGGTCTGACGGAGCTGGCACCTCCCCCCCAAACGTGGAATATAGAACTCGTTAGTCTACAAGCAGTCATACTCCACTGAAAAACTCAAGGGTCAAGTTAGTTGATTGGGAGTATGGCCAGGCAGCGAAAGCACACCCAGATTCAGTCTCAGACTTTGGATTCTTTCTTTGGTGACAAAGAAGACCAAAACATACAGCCTAAAGAAGACAACAAAGTCATAGAGCCTACATCAAAAGCCTCCAAGAAAAACATGAACTGGCCCCAGGCCATAGAAGAGCTCAAAAAGGATTTGGAAAAGCAAGTTAGAGAAGTAGAGGAAAAATTGGGAAGAGAAATGAGAAGGATGTGAGAAAACCATGAAAAACAAGTCAAAGACTTGCTAAAGGAGACCCAAAAAAATACTGAAAAATACACTGAAGAAAATAATACCTTAAAAAACAGACTAACTCAAATGGCAAAAGAGCTTGAAAAAGCCAATGAGGAGAAGAATGCCCTGAAAGGCAGAATTAGCCAAATGGAAAAGGAGGTCCAAAAGACCACTGAAGAAAATACTACTTTAAAAATTAGATTGGAGCAAGTGGAAGCTAGTGACTTTATGAGAAATCAGGATATTATAAAACAGAACCAAAGGAATGAAAAAATGGAAGACAATGTGAAATATCTCCTTGGAAAAACCACTGACCTGGAAAATAGATCCAGGAGAGATAATTTAAAAATTATTGAACTACCTGAAAGCCATGATCAAAAAAAGAGCCTAGATACCATCTTTCAAGAAATTATCAAGGAGAACTGCCCTGATATTCCAGAGCCACAGGGCAAAATAGAAATGGAAAGAGAGAGAGAGAGAGGGAGAGGGCACAGGGTGAGTTGAAGATGAAGGGATGATATCTAAAAGAAATAAAATCAAATTAAGGGATGAGAGAGGAGTATATTGAAAGAGGGACAAAGGGAGAGATAGAATGGGGTAAATTATCTCACATAAAAGTGGCAAGAAGATGAAGGGAAGATATCTAAAAGAAATAAAATGAAATTAAGGGATGAGAGAGCAACATAATGAGAGAGGGAGATAGGGAGAGATAGAATGGGGTGGATTATCTCGCATAAAGGTGGCAAGAGGAAGCAGTTTTGTGGGAGGAGGGGAGAGGGCAGGTGAGGGGGGAATGAGTTAACCTTGCTCTCATCAGATTTGGCCTGAGGGGGAATACCATACATACATACATGTGGTATCTTATCCCACAGGAAAGAAGAGGGAAGAAGATAAAAAAAAAATAAAAGGGGGATGATGATGGAAGGGAGGGCAGATGGGGGTGGAGGTAATCAAAACAAACACTTTGGAAAGGGGACAGGGTCAAGTCTTGTTTGCTTTTGTTTCTCATGTGACCTTGGAAAAAGTCGCTTAAATTCTTTGGACAAGGATTTCCTCTATTTATATAAAATAAATGTAATTTACTAGATCTGCTGATTTTGTATCAATTAAATTTTTGATCAAAGAATTGCAAATTATCCATGTAAGGTAGAAAAAAACAGGAGATAGCTTGAGACATGAATATGGCTTCGAAAGGAAAAAAAAAAGAACTCAAATTTTAAAAGGAAAAGTACAGAGAGAGGATAGCCAAGATGATGAGATAATGCAGGAATTCACCTGAAATTCTCAAAATTCACCTCCAAACAGCTATAAAATTATGCCTTGAAAATGAATTCTGGAGTGGCAAAACAAACAGAAGGACAAGCTGAACCAATTTTCTAGTGCAAGACAGCTCAGAAGGTTGGCAGTCAGTCTCACTGGGGTAAAAGAAAAGGGGGTAAGTGCAAGTGGTGTCTGGACCAACCAACAGCAAAGTGTGTCCCAGCATTCCAGCAGTGAGATCCCATGGCCTTGAGCTGGTGAGCAGTGCTGCACCTCCTATATAGGACAGCAGCAAGTCCCAGTGCAATGGATGCAGTCCAGTGAGCCCTTGTGCCCCTGGCACAAGAAATGGGAGAAAATACCCCACATACCCCAGGATGAGAGCGCAATTTTAACACACAGTTAAAAGTCACAAAATTGGCTAACAAAATGAGAAAAAATCCTACTGTAGAAAGTGATGATGGGACAGAGAAGATCAAAGCACAAACATGGAAGAGGGCAACAATGTTGAAGTGGTTACATGCTAAACTTCAAAGAAAAATGTAAATTCATCTCAGGCCAAAAAAAAAGACCTCAAGTAAAATCTCAAAAAAGATTTTAAACATCAAATAAGAGACATAAAAGAAAAATGGAAAAATAAATGAGAATGATGCAAGAGAATCATGAAAAAGTCAATAGCTTGGTAAAGGAAGTACAACATGGGAAAAAAAGATGAAGAAAAATTCACTGAGTAGAATTGGTCAAACAGAAAAGAAGGTACAAAAACTCACTGAAGAAAATGATTCCCTAAAAATTGGAATTTGAAAAGTAGGAGCTAATGACTCCATGAGACATCAAGAAACAATAAAACAGAATGAAAAGAATGAAAAAAAAATAGAAGAAAATGTGAAATATCTTATTGGAAAAACAACTGATCTGGAGAAAAGATCCAGGAGAGATAATTCAAGAATTATTAAACTTTCTGAAAGCCATATTAAAGAAAAAGCCTAGAAATCATCTTTCAGGAAGTTACCAAGGAAAACTGCTTTGATATCTTAGACCCAGAAGGTAAAATAGAAGTTGAAAGAAACCACGGATCACCTCCCCAAAGAGATCCTAAAATAAAACTTTCCAGAAACGCTATTCCCAAATTCCAGAGCTTTTTTTTCAAGAAGAAAATGCTATAAGCAGCTAAAAAGAAACAATGCAAATATTCATGAACTATAGTCAAGATTATAAACAATTTAGGAGCTTCTAAATTAAAAAAATGAAGGGTCCAGAATGTGATATTCTGGAAGGTAAAGGAGTTTAGGGTTACTAACAAGAATAACCTGCACATCAAAACTGGGGATAATCCTTCAGGGTAGAAAATGGAGATTCACTGGAATAGAGGATGTTCAAACATTCCTGGTGAAAATACCAGAGCTGAACAGAAAATTCAATATTCAAATGTAAGACTAAAAGGAACCATAAAAAGGAAAGCAAGAACAAGAATACATAAGGAATTCAATTAAGTTAAGCTGTTTACATTCCTACATAGGTAGATCATACTTCTAACTCTGTTTTGTATATTTGTGTGTATATGTATATACATATACGTATACATATATATATCTTTTATTTAATATTTTAGTTTTCAACATTGATTTCCACAAGATTTTGACTTACAAATTTTCTCCCCTTTTCAACCCTCCCACATTTCCCAGATTGCATATATTCTGATTGCCTCATTCCCCTGTCAGCCCTCCCCTCTTTCACCCCATTCCCCCCTCCCCCCTGCATCCCTTTACCCCTTACTTTCTTGTAGGGCAGGATAGATTTCTATGCCCCATTGCCAATGTATGTTTTTTCCCAGCTACATGCAAAAAATCAATTTTTAAGCATCTGTTTTTAAAACCTTTAGCTCCAAATTCTCTCCCCTCTTCCCTCCCCACCCACCCTCCCTAAGAAGGCAAGTGATTGAACATAGATTACACATGTATTATTATGTGAAACACTTCCATGATACTCCTGTTGTGAAAGGCTAACTATGTTTCCTTCAATCCTATCCTGTCCCCCTTTATTCAGTTTTCTCCCTTGACCCTGTCCCTTTTCAAATGTGTTTGCTTCTGATTACTGCCTCCTCCTACCTGACCTCCCTTCTATCATCCCCCCCCCCTTTTCTATCTCCTTCCCCTTACTTGCCTATGGAATAAGATGCCCAATTGAGTGTGTATGTTTTTCCCTCCTCAAGTCAAATCTGATGAGAGAAGGATTCACTCATTCCCCCTCACTTTCCTCCTCTTCCCTTCCAAGAAAACTGCTTTTTCTTGCCCCTCTTATGTGAGATAATTTACCCCATTCTATCTCTCCCTTTCTCCCTCTCTCAATATATTCCTCTCTCACCCCTTAAATTTATTTCATTTTTTTAGATACCATCCCTTCATATTCACCTCACCCTGTGCCCTCTGTCTATATTCTGTTCACCTCCCCTAATACTCAGAAAGGTCTCCTGAATTACACATGTCATCTTTCTTTTTTAAATTTAATTTATTTAATATATTTAGTTTTGAGCACTGAATTTCACAAGAGTTTGAATCACAAATCTTCTCCCCATTTCTACCCTACCCCCCTGTTCAAGATGGTGTATATTCTGGTTGCCCTGTTCCCCAGTCAGCCCTCCCTTCTGTCACCCTGCTCCCCTCCCATCCCCATTTCCCTTCCTTTCTTGTAGGGCAAGGTAAATTTCTATGCCCCATTGCTTGTGTATCTTATTTTCTAGTTCCATGCAAAAGCTTTTTTTTTGTTTTTGAACATATGTTTTTAAAATTTTGAGTTCCAAATTCTCTCCCCTCTTCCCTTCCCACCCACCCTCCCTAAGAAGTCAAGCAATTCAACATTGGCCACATGCATATCATTATATATAACCCTTCCACAATACTCATGTTTTGAAAGACTAACTATATTTTGCTCCTTCCTAACCTATCCCCCCTTTATTGAATTTTCTCCCTTGACCCTGTCCCCTTTCAAAAGTGTTTGTTTTTGATTACCTCCACCTCCATCTGCCCTCCCTTCTATCATCCCACCTTTTTTATCTTCTTCCTCCTTCTTTCCTGTGGGGTAAGATACCTAATTGAATGTGTATGGTGTTCCTTCCTCAGGTCAAATCTGATGAGAGCAAGATTCACTCATTCCTTCTCACCTGCCTTCTCTTCTCTTCCTACAGAACTGCTTTTTCTTGCCACTTTTATGTGAGATAATTTACCCCATTCTATCTTCAACTCAACCTGTTCCCTCTCCCTCTCTCTCTCTCTCTCTCTCTCTCTCTCTCTCTCTCTCTCTCTGTGTATATATATATATATATATATATATGTATATATATATATGTATATATACACACATGCATATATACTTACATACACATGAACACACACACATATATACATACACACACACATATATATGCATATATATACATATATATGTGTGTGTATATATATGTATATATATATATGTATATGCATATTCCCTTTGGCTACCCTAATACTGAGGTCTTACGAATTGTACACATCATTTTTCCATGTAGGAATGTAAACAAAACAGTTCAACTTTAGTAAGTCCCTTGCAATTTCTTTTTCTTGTTCTTTTTCTTGATTATATTTTCATGCCTCTCTTGATTCTTGTGTTTGAAAGTCCAATTTTCTATTGAGCTCTGCTCTTTTCACTGAGAAAGCTTGAAAGTCCTCTATTTTATTGAAAATCCATATTTTGCCTTGGAGCATGTTACTCAGTTTCGCTGGGTAAGTGATTCTTGGTTTTAATCCTAGCTCCATTGACCTCCACAATATCATATTCCAAGCCCGTTGATCTCTTAATGTAGAAGCTGCTAGATCTTGGATTATTCTGATTATGTTTCCACAATATTCAAATTGTTTCTTTCTGGCTGCTTGCAGTATTTTCTCCTTGATCTCGGAGCTCTGGAATTTGGTAACAATATTCCTAGGAGTTTTCTTTCTTTTTGGGATCTTTTTTAGGAGGTGACCTGTGGATTCTTTCAATTTCTATTTTACCCTCTGGCTTGAGAACATCAAGGCAGTTCTCCTTGATAATTTTTTGAAAGATGATATCTAGGCTCTTTTTTTTGATCATGGCTTTCAGGTAGTCCAATAATTTTTAAATTATCTCTCCTGGATCATTTCTCCAGGTCAGTGTTTTTTCCAATGAGATATTTCACATTGTCTTCAATTTTTTCATTTCTTTGGTTCTGTTTTATAATGTCTTGATTTCTCATAAAGTCACTAGCTTCCACTTGCTCCAATCTAATTTTTAAGGTAGTATTTTCTTCCGTGGTCTTTTGGACTTCCTTTTCCATTTGGCTAATTCTGCCTTTCAAGGCATTGTTCTGCTCATAAGCTTTTTGGAACTCTTTTGCTATTTGAATTAGTCTATTTTTAAGGTGTTAATTGCTTCAGTATTTTTTGGCTCTCCTTTAGCAAGTCATTGACTTGATTTTCATGGTTTTCTTGCATCACTCTCATTTCTCTTCCCAGTTTTTCCTCTACTTTCTCTTACTTGCTTTTCCAAATCCTTTTTGAGCTCTTCCATGGCCTGAGCCCAATTCATATCTTTCTTGGAGGCTTTTGATGTAGGTTCTTTCACTTTTTTCACTTCTTCTGGCTGTATGATTTCATCTTTTTTGTCACCAAAAAAGGAGTCTAGAGTTTGAGTTTGAGTCTGAGTTCATGTTCACTGCCTGTTCATGTTCCCAGCCAGCAACTTGACCCTTGATCTGTTTGTCAAGATATGACTGCTTGTACAGTAGACAGTATTTTGTCCCAGGCTTTGGGGTCCAAGCACTGATGTTTTTAGACCTACTTCTACTCTACCATCACCCCAGGCTCTATCACAGCAGCCCTCCTCTTCCCCAAGAATTGCCAACCAGGACTGTAATTCAGATCCAAGCAGAGCACAGCAACAGAATCTGCCTTTGTGCCCACAAAGCACTTCTTGCATTCCCGCTCTGATCTGCTGCTAGATTCCTCCCACCATGTGAGCCAGGGACTTGGGAAGCTGCTGACACTGGTGCTCTAGAGGCAGCTTCAGGAGCTTTCTGCTGCTGTTACTACCACCACTGAAAGACCTCCTCCACCCCTAGAGCTGACAGCCGGACCTCTCTGAACTCAATCCTGCAGTTTCCCCCTATCCTGCTCTTTGGCATTTGTGGGTTGAGAAATCTGGTAACAGCCACAGCTCACTGTTTCATGGCCCCAAGGCCTCTTCTGGCTGGCTGATTCCTGGTCTGGTCTGTCATCATGTAGCCCATGCTGGGCTGCCCTCCACTCTCAGCACCATGGGATAGGCACTTCTCGGCAACAATCCAGGCTCTCCTGGGCTGGAAATCTGTTTCCCTCTGCTATTTCGTGGGTTCCACAGCTCTAGAATTTGTTCACAGCTATTTTTACAATTTTTGGAGGGATTTGGGCAGGGAGCTTAAGCAAGTCCCTGCTTTCCTGCCACCATCTTGGCTCTGTCCCCCATAATTCTAACTCTTAATAATTTTATTATTATTTGGGCTGTTAAAAAGACAGAGGGAATGGGCATAATTTGACTATGGTGAGATAATATCCAAAATAAAATTGAAATTAATTAGTGAGAAAGAGGGTTGTACTGGAATAAGAGAGAAAGGAGAAGTTATAAAGGGGTAAATTAACATATGAAGAGGCACAGAAATCTATTGTATTAGAGAAGAAGAAGAAGGGATGGTGGGCAAAGATGTAACATTGTTCTCTTTACAACTGGCTTAAATAGGGAATAACATACACACTCAATTGGGTATATGAATCTATATTGCCCTATAGGAAAATAAGAGTGGAAGAGGATTAGTGAATGGGAGGGACTGAAAGAATGGCCAAAGTATTTAGGAAAGCAGTGATCAGATGCAAAACACTTGTGAATAAGGAGACAAAAAAGGGGAAAATAGGATGGAGGGAAATACGCAGTACTCATAATTATGAATATGAATAATATGAACTCATCCATAGAACAGAAGCAGATAGGAGAATGGATTAAAAATTGAAATCCTGCATTATGTAATAGAAATATGTTTGAAGCAGAAAGACATGCAGAGTAAAGGTAGGGGCCAGAGCAAAGCCTATTATGCTTCAACTGGAGAAAAAAAAAGTTGGGGTGGCAATCATGATCTCAGACAAAGCAAAAGCAAAAATAAATCTAATTAAAAGAAATAAGGAAGGAAGTTACATCTTGCAAAAGGTAGCATAAATGAGGAAGTGATTTTTATACTAAATATATAAGCAACAAATTATACAGCATCCAAATTTTTAAAAGAGAAGTTAAATGTGTTACAGGAAGAAATAGACAGTAAAACTATGCTAGTAGGGGACTTCAACTTTCTTCTCTCATTACTAGATAAACAGCATCTACCCAAAAGCATCAGAAAACATTATGTGTAATGTGGATAAACTAAAGCCTTTCCATTAGAATCAGGGATGAAGCAAGGGTGCCCATTATCACCATGATCATTCAATATTGTATAAGAGATGTTAGCTATACCAATAAGAAAAGAAAAAAAGAAATTAAAGGATGATTTGCAGATGATAAGATGACATGCTTAGAAAATTCTGGAGATCAACTAAAAAATAGTTGAAATAATAAGCAACCTTAGGAAAGCAGTAGGATGTAAAATAAGCCCATACATACAATCAGCATTTCTTTTTTTTTAAATTTAAATTTATTTGTTTAACATATTCGGTTTTCAGCATTGATTTTCACAACAGTTTGAATTACAAATTTTCTCCCCGTTTCTACCCACCCCCCCACTCCAAGATGGCATATATTCTGGTTGCCCTGTTCCCCAGTCAGCCCTCCCCTCTATCACCCCCCTCCCCTCTCATCACCTTTTCCCTTCCTTTCTTGTAGGGCAAGATAAATTTCTACGCCCCATTGCCTATGTATCTTATTTTTTAGTTGCATGCCAAAAACTTTTTTTTTGAACATCTGATTTTAAAACTTTGAGTTCCAAATTCTCTCCCCTCTTCCCTTCCCACCCACCCTCCCTAAGAAGTCGAGCAATTCAACCTAGGCCACACATGTATCATTATGTATAACCCTTCCACCGTACTCATGTTGTGAAAGGCTAACTACATTTTGCTCCTTCCCAACCCGTCCCGCTTTATTGAATTTTCTCCCTTGACCCTGTCCCTTTTTGAAAATGTTTGTTTTTTATTACCTCCTCCCCCCATCTGCCCTCCCTTATATCATCTCCCCTTTTTTATCTTCTTCCTCCTTCTTTCCTGTGGGGTAAGATACCCAATTGAGTGTGTATGGTCAAATCCGATGAGAGTAAGATTTACTCATTCCCCCTCACCTGCCCCCTCTTCTCTTCCTACAGAACCACTTTTTCTTGCCACTTTTATGCATATCTCTGGGTATTTTTACTGGCTTTTTCCCATGCCTGCCATTTTCTTCTTCCTCATTTCTGCATCTTGATGTCCTTGGTTTCCTTCAAGTCACAGCTAAAATTCTACCTTCTACAAGAAGCATTTCTTTAGCCCTCTTAATTGTGATATCTTCTCTGTTTTGATTATTTCCAATTTATTCTTTACACACCTTATTTTTAGGTAGCCATTTGCCCATTTGTTTTTTTCTTCCTTTATACTGTAACCTGCTGGAAAGCAGGGACTGTTGCTTATCTTTATTTCACCAGTACTTAGCAAAGTGCCTCTCACAAAGTAAGTGATTAACAAATATTTATTGAATGACTGACAAGATAGTCCCAGAAAAAAAGAATATGTCAGCTTTCTGAGGACTGGACTGGCTAAATGAAAATCTACTTCTTACTTTGATGTTAATTGCCATAGCCATTAAAATAAAACAAATTTTTATTTGACCCTCAATCTTCTATGACATTTTGACTCTTTTTACCAGCAGAGTAGTGTAAATAGGCAAAGGTTGCAAATAATTAAACAGCTGCATGAGCATCAACAAACGTTAACTATTGCAACTCTAGATGTGAGATTCTTGTCAAGTGATAAAGTAAGTGTATGAGTGGTAGGACTCAATATTAATACTGAAATGATTTTTATAAATGAAACCAGAAGACAAAACGAATTTGCAACAAAACAAAGAATGCCTAAGATTCTCCTTGGAGAAATAAATAGAGGAGTTGACAGTTTTTTTCCCATAGAATCTAAGCAAGAAATATCATTTCATTGGATGTTGGGCTGGCTCCTTGAATAATATGCATGATGAAGAATTATTTTAAAAGCCATCATTAATATTATTGCAACCTGTTGACTTATATTTTTTTCTAAGGAAGAAATGGTAAATACTATAAAGAATTCATTAAAAAAATTTCCTATTTAACTAACATTTATTTTGGATGGTAAAAAAAAAACTATTAGTATTTTTGGGAAATATCCCTCCTAATAGAATTATGGGTTTTAATGATATCATCCCATAAAACACATTAAAAATAGAGAGGAGAACAAAAGTGCTGAAAACTTGATGAAACACTTAAGGTTCTAGCATTATAGTGACAAGCAAATGTAATGTATGTGCAATAATACTTCATAAACCTCATGACAAGATATATACTAAAGCTATATGTAATGAGAGGATGTTTGGATTTTGCCATCTGCATTATTGGAGAGGGTACCTATATAGAAATAAAAGATTAAATAAATTCAGTTATATGATGACTTAAGTTAGATTTTGTGTGTTGGCTTAGGAACCTAACCATCTTGCATATTTCCTTCTCTGTGGAAAAATGTCTTTGAGTTCTAAATGATTGATTTGAAAATGAACTTTTGGAATATGATGAGTACATAAAATGGTGACTGTCCTCTTACAAAGATTTTAAAGAGATGCAGTGTGCTATTATAAATAACAAGCCAGCCTCATAGTCGGGAAGAACTAGGTTCAAATTTTGACTCTTGCAAAGGTGTGTAATCTTCTTAATATCTAAGGTGATTCTCTGAAAATGGAGGTCATGACTTATTTTCCCATGGATCTTTTTTTTTTTCCTGACATTCTCATGAAGACTGCAGGGCCCTTCTAAGAACAAGGTTTTAAATAACTAAAGGGAATACTAAATTTAAGCCAGGGGTTAGTGAAAACAAAGATGCATTATTTTTTCCTATCCATGTTCTCTAACTCCCCTGAAATTTTTTCATGTGTCTCTTGGGGTGGGGGTGGGGTGAGTGCAGTCCATTGACCTCAAATCAGCAACTCCTCCTCTAAAATTAGGAGGTAGGAAGCAATTGCAATGGTTGAAGGAGTTCTTCATTGGAAGTCTCCTATAGCAATGAAATCACAAGTATAAGATAGATAGATGATGGATAGATAGATAGATAGATAGATGCATGGATAGGTAGATGCATGGATAAATAGATGGATAGAAAAATAAATAAGGAAATAAAGAGATAAATAGAAAGCAAAAAATGTTAAAGAACAATCAACTATAGATTAGTCAAAATGGACAACAAGCACATTTTTATTTAGTTTCTTCTTTGGAAGTGATGAGGCTGATAGGATAAGCCCTAGGACTTGGAATTGTTTGAAGTCTTGAAGTCGGTTTCTCTCTTTTGAGATTTTGAACAGTGCTCTTTTGATCTATTATATCTTACCATGTGAAGGTCCAGGTCCACAATTACCCAACCAATACAAAAATAATGCTTGCTGCATTTTCACTCTCTCTAGATACATGTGAAGAATTTTTCACATTTAATATCAGTAGCTAAAGGAAATAAAGAATATTGCAAGTGCTAGAGAGCTCATTTCCCATTTTAATTATAATATTTATGTCTCTTCTTTAATGCCAAGGCAGGAGATAATTAAAATGCTTGAAATTTATTTTTATCCTACTTTTTGCTTTTAAGCATTTTACAAAGGGTCATCCATTTAAAGTATCTGAGGCAATGGGCAGCCACTTAACTGTATACTCTACAAATAGAGATAAGCTTCCATCCTCAGATCATGTTACTTTTTTGCGTTCTTAAAAAGGAGAATTTTTTTTAAGGATTTATGATAGAGTAGGTATTCAGGAAACAGGAAAGAATCTCTAGATTTCTATACTGTTAATTTAGGGGTTTTGTTTGGAGAATTTGACTACTTATGTGAATTCTTTTCTCCATCAGAGGGTTTTTTTCCATGATTGTATATTGAAAGAAAGAACACTCTGCCAATCCAGGCCCCAGCATGTGACCCATGAATGATATAGCTAATTTTAAAGTGTGATACGGCAATTGGAAATGAAGAATTAGTATTCATCATATGGTCATATTCATTTCTTGATCTTTTATGATGTGATGGTCAAGATATTATTATGATGAGAAACAACACTACCCCTCTGGTTAAAACAGGAAATATGATTGTAAATTCTAAAATTAAACTTCTAATATATTGACCATTTCATATATTTACCTTCTATTTGTTAAGAACCAATTCATTTCAGCAAGTTTTTATTATGTACCTACTATATGACAGGAGCTGTTCTATGCATAGACTAAGGGTGCAAAAACAGTGCTTTTAAGCAGTTTACATTCTACTGGGGATAATGTATACATACAAGTAAATATACATTTTTACAAATGACTCAGAGGAAGTAAATGCAAAAAAAAATCAGGAACAAGAAAAGTATCAAAAAGGCTCCTTTTGGAAAGCGACACTTGACCTGAATAATGGTGGCAATTAGATATTATTGTGTCATGTGAGGTGACAAGCAAAAGCATTGTGGGTAAGGGGATAATGACTACAGTGCAGTTGCACAGAAATTGGAAATGGAAATTCTGTGACCAAGGAACAAATAGAAAACATGCCAAATTTAGAGTGTGTGAAGGGGAGTAAAGTGGAAGAGAGTTTGAATCAAGATGATAAAAGGCTTTAATGCCAGAGAGATTTACTTGATGAGCTTTGTAGCAGCCAAGGCATAAAATGTTTACTATATTTTTGAAAATGATAGGTGATGATTGTAAAAGCACAAGTACCTACTGTTTTCTGACAGTAATCTGTCTCTACTTTTTAAAGTTTTGGACAGTGCCATTGATACTGTCTTAATCTAAGTCATCTTTTTTTTTTTTTTTATAAAGGAACTGAGTAACAATTGACCTAAAAAATGAAAGTAAAACCTGCTGAAACATCATTGGTCTGACTTGAATACAAGTGAAGAATTTTTCATATTACTCTCCACACACTCTAAATACAAGAGTCCTGGGGGTGGAGAAAAAAAAAACATTACTGGCAAATGGACCTGATGTGCACTGGTCTGCTAGTAAAATTTTGAGTCTACAATTCATGAATCCCCCTTCTGAGGAACTATTATTTTTAGACGAGTTTTGTTTTGTTTTCCTGCAAATGGACATATGACCTATTGGATACCAAGACATTTTGTCTCCTATAGGAAATAGCCTTTTGGGCATGCCCTCCATGAACATTGCCCTATATTTTTGACTATAAATAAATTGTAACTCTTCAGGGTGAGATTCCCTTGAAGCCCTGATAGCTTTTCTGATCATCACACCACAAGATCAAGGGCTTCTAATTGCTTGATTTCTTAATTAATATATAAGCATGTTTTTTTTTTTCTACAAGGCCCTGATAAAGAGAGATTATTGGTGGTAGTTTCATGTGTTATGATAAGTTGATGTGTTATATATTTTGGAGCACAATGCAAACTTTTATAAATGAAGTTATTCTTTCATATGTGAAAATAAACAATGATATTGCCAGCCTCATCATATATATGTATGTATATATATATAAAATATAGATATGTACATGATACATAAATAAAACATATTTTATCATTTTTGTAGTAGCATAAAAAAGAAAATTAATATGTATTTGCAAAATTCAGCTTTTAATTTCATTCTATTCCAAATATGCCTAGAGATGACTACCATAATACTGTTCCAATATATTGCTGTCATCATTCCATTCACAATAGAATATTCTATATGTTTTACAACACAAATATCACACATATAATAGATGATAAAATGATTCTTGAATGGATAACAATAATATAAACATTTATTTTTGAGTCAAGATGGAAGAATAGAGGAAACACTCAGCAGAGCTCTCTCAATATTCCTCTTCAAAAACTTTAAAATATATGCTCCAATCTAATTTTGGTATGGGAGAGCCAATAAAAGCTTAAAGTGAGACATTCTTCAAGCCCAAGACAACTTAGGAAGTCAGATGGAGAGAACTGTGAAAGAAGGCTCTAGACGAGCCCATGTGGATAGACTACATGGAGTCAACAGAAGCAGCAGCAGCTTCAGGAGCTCAAGCCAGGTTGACAAGGAAATCTGACAACTGCTTAATTGTTCTAGAACTGGACTCAGGAACAGATGCTGCTTGGCAAATTCATTGCCTATAATTTCTTCTGGGTTATAGTTCAATGGTGGAGAGGAGTACTTTCAGTCAAGAGGGAGATGGATCCCTGAGAAACAGTATCACTTATGGCCACAAAGGAGCAGGGATGCTGAGGCAGAGTATTACTTCCAGTTCCAGGAAGTAGGGAACTGACTGGAGGAACCTTTTCATTTCTAGTCCCAAGGAATAAAGGCTCCATACATGATAAAGAACAGAGTGTTGACCAGGAGAATAATGACCACACCACTCCCTGCACTGTGACACTTATTTATTGCTTTAAAGAAAACAGTACACAAATACAGAATAGAGAAAAGAAAAAAAAATATAAACTTAAATATTGAAACTTAAACCAAGTAAGAAAAGAAAAAGAAACATCATATGCATCGCATAACATAAGAGAGTATTACAAATATGTAGCATTCAATTTTCACTTCAAGAAAGCCTCTATGATAAATAGTGCACATAGCGTTGAGAATTGTCCATGTTTTCTTTTCTTCCTTACAAGTTTTCTTTCGTTCCCTGCTTTGTACATTTTACTTTGTTCTTATTTTTCCTCTTTCTTACTCCCTACACTCTGAAGGCGGCAATTAAGTGTTGATATGTTTAGATAGATAGATATAGATACAGACATATACATAGATATACACATAAATCTATAGCCATACATAGTATATACACATATACATACATATACAGAAATATGCTTTCCCTAACAAAATGTACATTGTTTCTATGTTTTATGTTATCTCTTACTTCCTATCCCTCCTGACTCCTCCAGTTTACTTTGATTTTTTAAATTTATTTATTTAATATTTTTACTTTTCAGCATTGATTTTCAGAAGATTTTGAATTACAAATTTTCTCCCCATTTCTACCCTCCCCCCCTCCAAGATGGCATATATTCTGATTGCCCCATTCCCCAGTCAGACCTCCCTTCTGTCATCCCACTCCCCCCACCCCCATTCTCTATTCCCTTACTTTCTTGTACGGCATGATAGATTTCTATGCCCCATTGCCTATATATCTTACTTCCCATTTGCATGCAAAAACACCTGTTTTTTTGAACATCTGCTTTTAAAACTTTGAGTTCCAAATTCTCTCCCCTCTTCCCTCCCCACTCACCCTCCCTAAGAAGGCAAGCAATTCAACATAGGCCACACATGTATCATTATGTAAAACCCTTCCACAATACTCATGTTGTAAAAGATTAACTGTATTTTGTTCCCTCCTATCCTATCCCCCTTTATTCAATTTTCTCCCTTTACCCTGTCCCTTTTGGAAAGTGTTTGCTTTTGATTACCTCCTCCCCCATCTGCCCTCCCTTCTATCATCCCCCCTTTTTTATCTCCTTCCTCCTTCTTTCCTGTGGGGTAAGATTTCCATTTGAATGTGTATGTTATTCCCACCTCAAGTCAAATCTGATGAGATCAAGATTCACTCATTCCCCCTCTTCCCTTCCAACAGAACTGCTTTTTCTTGCCACTTTTATGTGAGATAATTTATGCCATTCTATCTCTCCCTTTCTCCCTCTCTCAATATATTCCTCTCTCATCCCTTCATCCCTTAATTTGATTTTTTTTAGGTATCATCCCTTCATATTCAACTCACCCTGTGCCCTCTGTCTATATATATATATATGGACGTATGTATGTATATATGCATATATATGTATATATCTATATATATGTATATATCTATATGTATGTATGTATGTATGTATATATACATATTCCCTTCAGCTACCCTAATACTGAGGTCTCATGAATTACACATATCATCTTTCCATGTAGGAATGTAAACAAAACAGTTCAACTTTAGTAAGTCCCTTATGATTTCTTTTTCTTGTTTACCTTTTCATGCTTCTCCTGATTCTTGTGTTTAAAAGTCAAATTTTCTGTTCAGCTCTTCTCTTTTCACTAAGAAAGCTTGAAAGTCCTCTATTTTTTGAAGTATTCTTTTTCTTTTTTTTAATATTTATTTTTAGTTTACAACAGATGGTTCTACGTAATTTTGAGTTCCAGATTTTCTCACCTCTCTCCCCCCTCCCTCCCCAAGACAGGATGGAAACTCATACAACTACCACGAATGACTTCGCATTGACTTAATTTATACTCTAGTCAAGTTGCGGAGAAGAATTATGACCAATGGAATGAATCATGAGAAAGAAGAAACAGAACCAAAAAAAAAATCAAAAACCCCAAAAACAAAAACAAAAGAGAAGAGAAAAAGGCGAACATGAAGTGTGCCTCAATCTGCATTCAAACTTCATAGTTCTTTCTCTGGATGTAGATAGCATTCTCCATCGTGAATCCTTTGGAGTTGTGCCTGCACCTTGTGTTGCTGAGAAGAGTGAAGTCTATCAGGTTTGGTCCTCACGGAATCCATACATCTGTGGTTGTGTACAGTGTTCTCCTGGCTCTGCTCTGCTCACTCAGCATTATGTCATGTAGGTTTTTACAGGTTGTTATGAAGTCCGTGTCATCCCCATTTCTTATCTTCATATGCCACAGCTTGTTCAGCCATTCCCCAATTGATAGGCATCCCTTTGATTTCCAATTGTTGGCTACCACAAAAAGACCCGCTATAAATATCCTTGTACATATGGGTCCTATTCCCGCTTGTGTGATTTCTTTGGGATACAACCCTAGAAGTGGTATTGCTGGGTCAAAGGGTATGAACATTCCTGTGGCCCTTTGGGCGTAGTTCCACATTACTCTCCAAAATGGCTAGATCATCTCACAACTCCACCAGCAATGCAACAATGTTCCAATTTTCCCACATCCTCTCCAGCATTTATCATTTTCCTGTTTTGTTATTTTAGCCAATCTGACAGGACAGATGTGGTATCTAAGAGTTGTTTTGATTTGCATTTCTCTAAGAAGTATTTTTTTCAGTATTTTTCTGGGTCTCCTTTAACAAGTCATTGACTTGTTTTTCATGGTTTTCTCGCATCCTTCTCATTTCACTTCCCAATTTTTCCTCTACTTCTCTAACTTGCTTTTCAAATCCTTTTTGAGCTCTTCCATGGTCTGGGACCAGTTCATGTTTTTCTTGGAGGCTTTTGTTGTAGGCTCTTTGACTTTGTTAACTTCTTCTGTCTGTATGTTTTGGTCTTCTTTGTCACCAAAGAAAGATTCCAAAGTCTGAGACTGAATCTGGGTGCATTTTTGCTGCCTGGCCATATTCCCAGGCAACTAACTTGACCCTTGAGTTTTTCAGTGTGGTATTACTGCTTGTAGAGTTTAGAGAACTATATTCCAAGCTTGAGGGGATGCGCAAGCTCTGCCACAACAGCACTCCTCCTTCCCCAAGAATCCCCAACCCGGACTGGACTTAGATCTTCAGCAGGCCGTGCACTCCTGCTCTCATCCACCACTTAATTCCTCCCACCAGGTGGGCCTCAGGCCAGAAGCAACTGCAGTTGTAGTTCTGTAGCTGCCCCACCTCCGCTGCCCCCAGGGCAGTAGCCGAACGGCGAACTCTTTCCACTCCCGCAGCTTTTCCCACTAACCTTCTCTGTTGTCTTTGGTGTTTGTGGGTTGAGAAGTCTGGTAACTGCTGAAGCTCACTGATTAAGGGTGCTAAGGCATGCTCCACCTGGCTCCTGGTCTGGTTGGTCCACGCCGCTCATGCTGGGCTCTGCTCCGCTCCACTCCTCTCTGCTCCCAGCTCTGTGCAGGATAGACCTCACCCAAAGACCATCCAGGCTATCCTGGGCTGGAGCCCTGCTTCCCTCTGCTGTTTTGTGGGTTCTGCAGTTCTAGAATTGGTTCAGAGCCATTTTTTCTAGGTTTTTGGTGGGACTCGGTGGGGAGCTCATGCTGGTCCCTGCTTTCCAGCTGCAATCTTGGCTCCACCCCCTCAACTTCTCTTCTAAAAATTTGGATGGACCACTTGGTTCATATATGTTAAGTAATGATATTACTTCATTGTCTATGGTAACTTTTAGCAGGATATAATTTCCTTCCTTATCTCTTTTAATTAGATGTATAGCTGAAATTAGGATCGCCAGCTCTGTTTTTTTTTTTAATTCAGCTGAAGCATAATATATTCTGCTCCAGTCTTTTACCTTTACCCTGTGTGTATCCCCTTGTTTCAAACATGTTTCTTGTAAACAATATACTATAAGATTTTGGTTTTTAACACATTCTGCTATTGCTTCTGTTTTATAGGTAAGTTCATCCTATTCACATTCCCAGTTATGATTACTATCTGTATCTTTGTCTCCATCCTATCCCCCCATATATGCTTTTATTTCTCCCTTCTCCCTTTCCCCACCCAAAGATTTATGCTTTTGACCACTAACTCCCTCAATTTTCCCTTCCAATCAGCCCTGCTCCCTTATCTTACCCTTTTCCCTTATCACTTCTTCTCTCCCTTTTAACCAGTACTCCCACTGCCTTGATTTCTCCTTTCTCCTCCTACTGCCTGTAGGACAAGTTAGATTTCTGTGCTTAACAGAGTATGTTATTCTCGTGCTGAATCAAATCCAATGAGTAAAGGTAAAACAATGCTCATCTCCCTCCCTTCTTTCCCTCTACTATAATATGTTTTTGTGCCTTTTTATGTGATGTAATTTACCCTTTTCTGCTTAATGCTTTCCTGTTATCCCATTACAATTCCTTTGTACCACATTAGTTGGGTTTTTTATCATCACATCAGCGAATTTCTACCAACATCCTCTACCCATTTATATACATTTTAAATGTCATAACAAATACATAATTCTTACAATTAACAAGTATCTTCATCCCATATAGGAATGTAAACAGTTTGACCTTATTGAATAACAAGGTTTTATTTTTTCATTTTTTTTCCTGTTTACCTTTTTATGCCTCTCTTGAGTCTTGTATTTGAAGATCAAATTTCCATTGAGCTCTGGTCTTTTCATCAGCAAGGTCTGGAAATCCCTTATTTCATTGAATGTCCATCTCCTTGCTTGAAAGATTATGCTCAGTTTTGCTGGGTAGTTGATCCTTGGTTGCAGTCCAAGATCTTTAGCCTTATGGAATATCATATTCCAATTCCTCCAATCATTTAATGCAGATGCTACAAGATCCTGTCTGGTCTTGACTTCTAGTTCCATGATATTTGAATTGTTTCTTTCTGGCTACTTGTAGTATTTTCTCCTTGACATGATAATTATGGAATCTGGCTACAATATTTTTGGCATTTTCAATTTGGTATCTCTTTCAGGAGGTGATTTGTCAATTCTTTTGATGACTATTTTGCCCTTCGGTTCTAGCACTTCTAGGCAGTTTTCGTTGATGATTTCTGGGAAGATACTGTCCAGGCTGGTTTTTTCATCATGTCTTTCTGCTAGATAAATGATTTTCAGATTTTTTCTCCTATATGTACTTTCTAGGTTGATTGTTTTATTTCAATGAGATATTTTATATTTTCTTCTACTTTTTCATTCTTTAAATTTTGTTTGATTGATTTTTAATGCCTCATAAATTCATTAGCTCCTACCTGCCCAATTGTACTTTTCAACAAATTATTCTCTTCAATTAGCTTTTGTACTTCCTTTTCCATTTGGTCATTTTTTTTTCCTTTTACAGAGATATTTTCTCCAGATAGGCTCTGTACCTCCTCATCCATTTGGCCAGTTTTACTTTTTAAGAAATTGTTCTCTTCAGTGATTTTTTTAATTTTTTCTTTGTACTTTTAAAATCATTGGTCAATTTTTCATCTAACTCTCTTAATTGATTTCTTCTTGAGATTGCTTCTTGAGTTATTTCAAGAATTCTTTTTGAGCTTGAGGCCAGCTCTGGTCCTGTCCTGGACCCCTTTAGCTGCTGCAGAAGGGCCCCTTCCCTTTGATTTCTCTAGCATTCCATGCTAATAGACTGCTGTACTCCTAGGATCCACGATTCCATGATTTTTTCCTGTGGTAATATTCTCTAGGTTTTCCAAGTTTAACAAGGGGAGAATGAGAACACTTACTTTACTCTGCCATCATGGCTTCTGATATTTCAAGTATGTGACTTTTCTGTGGGTCGCAATCCCCAGGAATAGCTGCTGCCATTGCCACAGGCCTTGAATGTCTGTCTTACCCAGTTCTGAGAGACCCTGGGATGAGAGGTTTGGGGATTGCTATTGGTAGTAGTTATTGAGTTTGCTTTAGTGGGGCTTGCTTCAGCTCTGCTATGGCTAAGTCTGTGCTAGTGGAGTCTGCTCACTCTGTGATCTCTGGCAAGGTACAACAGATCCTTCCCATTCACCTTCCCTGCCTGTCCTAGGCTGGAAATCTGCCACACTCTATCTCCCAGTGTATTCTACCTCCTCAAATTTTGTTCAAATTCACTTCTTAGAGGAACCCGACAGAATTTATGGGAGAGCTCTAGTGAGTGTATGCTTTCACTCTGACATCTTGGCTCCACCCCCTAATTATACTATTTCAGGAGGTATTTTCCTAAGTGGATTTTTGTATCTCCTTTTCCATTTGACCAATTGTATTTTTTAAGCAGTTTTACAAGCTGGTCATTTTTTTCATAGTTTTCTTGCATCACTCTCATTTCATTTCTGAATTTTTCTTCCATCTTTCTTACACAATTTTTAAGCTCCTTTTTGAGATCTTCCATGTGATCTTTCTGGGCTTGAGATCCTTTCCCTTTTTCTTTTGGGGATTTGCCCATAGGTGTTTTGACATTGTTGTTCTCTTCTGATTTTTGTCTTGGTCTTCATTGTCACCATAATTTTCTGTGGTCATTTTGTTTTTTGTTGCTCTTTTCTCCTCATGCTTTTCTCTTGCTTTTTTGCATTTTCCCTTTCTTTTAAATTTGAGCTGTGCTCCATGGGTAGAAGGGGTACTGTTTCCAGCTTCTTGTTCTAGTGGCTGCAGTCCCTGGCTGTTTGTTATCATTTCACTGATGTTGCAGCATGGTGATAATGTGATTAAAGATCTTTCTAGGCCATTCAATAGACCTCAGGTAGGGCCAATTAAGAAAGGCCTAATTAGAGGCAAGTCTAGCCTTTGTAATGCCAATCAGTGATTAAAGATCTTTCCCACACCCTTTTGCTAAGAAGATGAAAGCATCAGGCCCACATGGGTTTGCTGATTGGGGTGTGAAGTCCTCAGGCCCTAAAAAAGAATATATACACCCAGAAGGTAGCCATTGAAAATTGAGAATTGAGAATCCAGCCCAAGGAAGAGAAGTAAGAACTCCAAGACAACAGAGCTGCCTAAAGAGCATGGAGTAGAGAGTAGAAACCAGGATGCTACAGAGAACAGAGAACTGAGAGGAGAGAGAGCACAAGCAAGGAGACAGTTAGGATACGTGAGTGTTTACAGGGAAGCCCAGCAGGGGGAGGTTACAGGATGATTTAGTTCCCTGCTGTAATACTGTGTCATAATTTCCTTGCTGCTACTTTGAGGTGGGCTTACTAGTTTTGGAATGTAATTACTACTATATCAAATTGGAGTTATTGGTCTTGGGGTCTGATCCTCTGGTGTGTAAATAAATGTTATATTTCCTCTATCCTCTACCTAGAGAGTTTTTCATACTTTGCAATTTCAGACCTTACAGGCATGTTAATAGTCATCCTCTAGGTCATGATTCTTGCCTTATCGATACATGCCCTGAGTCCCACAAGGGACCCTTTTATCTGGTGCTGCCCTGATGGCATGGGGTGGGAGTTGACTGGCACTGCTAGAGGCTGTAGGGGTTTGGCAGCTTACCTGGTACTAAGCTGGGATCCTAGTTGTTTTGACTGGTATGTACTGAGGCTGGTGGAGTATTTCTGCCTTTCCCCATGGCTACACTGAAGCAAGTGGTGGTCAGGCCTCTGGAATCTACCAGTTTGCCAGGGGGCTATGCTGGTGCTGCTTAGGCACCCCCAGAATATACATCTTCCTCTGTTCCTGGGGTTGTGCTGGAGCACTTAGAAGTTTGGCACCTAAAGGATTCCTGTTTACCTGGGGCTATCCTAAGGCAAGTGGTGGTTCTCAGAGAAGCTGGAATATGCTGGTTCCCCTGGTTATGCTAGGACATGTGGTGAGGGTCCTGAAATTGGTGTTTGCCTTCTCCATCACACAAGGGCTCAGGATCTCCCACTGTTTTGTTGCAGTGGGGCTTACTACTGGCTTGCTTTGATGCTTCCCATCCTAGAATATGCTTCCCTTTCACCCAGCTGAGACACACCTTGCTTGCTGATCCTCTAAATTTCTTCTGCTAAAAGATTGTTTCACCCTGTTTTTTTGCTGGCTCTGCTGTTCCAGGATTTGTTTTAGGGCTCTATTTTATGGCTGTTTGGAGGTGAGTATGGGAGAGTTGCAGCAATTTATTGCTTATTCTACCATCTTGGCTCCTGGAAGTTCACCTTGCCTATATCTTTAAAAGATTACTGAGAAATATCATTCTTAATGATAGCTATCACTATTCAGTTCTTATGAAAGAAAGAAAGAAAGGAAGGAAGGAAGGAAGGAAGGAAGGAAGGAAGGAAGGAAGGAAGGAAAAGAGAAAGAAAGAGAAAATGAAAGAAGGGAGAAAGAAAGACAAAAGGAAGGAAAGAAAGATTTGAAAATAAATCATATTTTCACTTCTGCTATTTTTCAAAATCATGATTTCTTACAAGAGAAATTTTTAACTATATGCAGTCATCCTACACTATTAAAATCACATTTCAACAAACTTCTGTATTTTTTATTTCCAACTATGTGGTTGTTGGGGATTATTTTTTCATGCCTATGGTACAGTGATAATTATTCCCATCACAAAGAACAACACATTTATAAAGAATTTTAGAGCAGGGTAAGTGCTATTGTGCCTTCATTAAAACTGCTAAATTTAATTATCAATACTTGTTTAATTGACAGTGAATTCTAAGGCTTTATTCTTTTCTTTCTGAAAAAAAATCCCTTTGTATTAAAGTTATCATATGCTTAGGCTTTTAAAATTCATATATGATAATGCTTTGAACTGATAATAGCTCCATTATCACAGCCAAAGGTTTTATACAAAATGAAGACAAATTGGGAGTCAGTATGATTTAGTGGAAAGATCACTGCTAGTTTGCAAAAAGGCTAGAAACCTGGGTTCTTCTCATCCTGTGCTTTTTCACTCACTAGCTATATGATCTTAGACACATTCCTACGTATATAAGCCTAAATGTCTTCCTCTGTAAAATGTCTATAATAATACCTGTCTACCTCCTTCAAGTTTTGTTGGGAGTAAAAATACTCATGTGTGATTGAGGGTTATATGCCGAGAATAAAGTATGCAGATAATTGGAGAAGTTGTTTATGGAAATGTTTCAGGAGCAAGAGAAGGAACAGAAAAGTGTGGGGGAAGCTGTCGGCTAATGCTGGGGTATCCATTGAAGGATAAAAAAATAAATTATTTAAGCATAAGTATCACAGTTTAAGAGGCAGAATAACAAGCTGTTGAAAGAAAGAAGTATTTTTGCATCTGACAGCCTCACTGATGATTTGTATGAGACTTTTGAAGACTTCCTGAGCAAGTCTTTGGCTACAATTTCCCATGGCTTATGAAAAACAGTAACATGACCATAATACTAAAACAAGCAATGTTAACAATGTTACTTTTAAAGTAATGAGTGGAAGATATTAGAAAATGCAGTCCAAGTCAACTAATTAAGTCAATAAATATTTATTTATCTCTTACAATATCCCAGACACTGTGCTAAGTGGTTGGAATATAAATGCAATCAGAATGAAAGATAGTCTTTGCCTTTAATAGCATGCATTGTAATGGGGGTAGATAACACATAAAAGCAAGCTGCAAAAGAAGAGGAATAGAAGAGATGAAGGTATTTAGCATTGGGGCACAACAGAGAAAGTGTGGAAGAATCAAGAACACTTCCAGGAGTGAAATGGAACATGGCTGGCCTTGGCCTCCTTTTTGAAATGAAAGTCCTGGGAAGAAATAGTCAGCCAGAGGGAAAGATTATAAAGATCCTTCTAATGGATGAAGTCCAGGTGTGCGGTGAGCTTCCAGGGTGAAAAAGGTTTCTGGAATATGGTAGAGAAAGTCCAAGAGAGTCAGGACTGTAGGCTGAATAGGAAGTGAAACAAATATTTACAATTTACAGAATACAAAAGATAATTAACTCATAAAGTTATAGTGCAAAATAACAGTAATTCAAGAAAAAAGGAAATACTCTGGGTCATGTGAGCTACAAGACAAAGGACTAGAATTTTTTTTTTTGTTTTCCTTATAACCCCTCAAACTGCTCCAAATAAGAATTTTCCCATGAGGTAAAATCATTTCACCTGCCTCTACAGTCTAAGGCACCAGGAACTCCAATAAGTTTGAAATTTAATGAACTAGGAGCAGAAAAGGCTATTTCCTAACCCCAAACACAATCATTCAGCACTTCTTTCCTCACTGACTACCACTCTCTGACAATAGGACTTAACAAGGCAAATGATGGGGTTGTAAAATCTCAGTTCTACCTCTCCCTCTCCCAGTGACATGAGGAAAAGCAAAAAGCACAGAAGGTCATTCAAACTAGGAAGATGGCATGGCAGGCCTCACTATTGTAACAAAACTCAACCAGAGAGCAGCATCTCTCTATTTGAGAGATCTAGAATAGGAAATTAATGTTTGGCTCTATGCTACTCCTTTAAACCTAAAGGAAAGAGCCTAGAATTTAGCTAAAGAATTCCATTTCCCCCCAAAAATTGCTTGGGGCGGAAAGCAGGGCCTGCGAAACATGAATTGCCAAGCATGGAGGAAGCTCAGAGATCTTTCAGGTCCCATCCCCCAGATGAACCGCCATCAAATGACATTGTCAGAAAATGTGTAATAAAGATTGAAATAAAGATCTCTGGAGGAAGAAAACTAAATTAAACACTTTGAGCATGAGCACATAAACCAAAAGGGAAAATATGAATAATGGAAGGGGATATGGCCACAAGACCAGCTAAAAGAGTCCAGATATCTATGACTAAATATTATAAGTCAAAGAAAAATTAATCAACACCTAATGAAGACCTTGTGGATAGCACAAAAGCATAGCAATAGATTCCTCGGTGGCTTAAAAGGGAAATAATAATTGTGAAAGCAGATTTTATGGCCAGTGTAGCAGATAGAAGAATGTGAATTCATGGTGGAAAATCTCACCAAAAAAGCAAATGAGAGAATAACTTGATTGAAAACACAAATATACAGAACTAAAGGACAATCAGAAAGAAGAAAAGCAAAAAATTGATAATATTAAAAGAAAACATTAGTTCCATACAAGCAAAATATTATTAATGTGGAAGATATGATATACAGTAAAAATTGAAAGATTGTATATCTCCAAAAAAGATAGGACAAGTCTAAAAACTTTGAAACTCTAATGGAAGAAATAATACATGAAAAGTGCCCAGTACTTCTGAACACAGAAAGTGTACTAACTGAAAGAATCCACAACTGCAATTAATTCTTTGAGCATGAAAATCCACGTCAATAGGGCCCTTAGTCATATTTGGCTCCCTTCATCTCTGCTCTCTTCATCTTCTAGGTAGGAAAATGGTAGAAAAGAAGCCAGAAGGTCCTAAAAATTACATAGATTGTTATTTTTGGCCGCCTCTCAATATTAATTTAGCTGCTGGTAAACTAAATATGGAATCCTTGTACAGTGACCAAATGGATAAACTACTGGAAGTACCAAACCATTTAATCTGGATGTTGTTATTATCAGCAAAAGCAAAAGATAAACTACAATTAAGTAGAGTTCAAAGTTCATGGAAAGGCAAATAAAGGATTTGGCAGAGCAAGTTTTATTGTGTATTTAAAGATAATATCATTCATTGGGGTTCCTGATCATTTCCTATTGAAATACTTGTGATAAATATTTTTAAATCATCACTATGAAGATATTTGAAGCTCATGAATGAAAATTTGTTGCAGGGGAGGAAGAGAAAGAAATGGTCTATGAGGAATGTAAAACTTTAAAGTCCAAGCTCTTTGCCTCTCATTGGCTTTTAAACTCATTGTAATCTAGTTTCTGACTTTAGCAATTAATGGAAACTGTTCAAACAAAGTTGCTATAGATCTCTTAATTACCAAATATAATGACTTTTTCTCAGTTTTCATCTTTCTTGACCTCTCTATAGCCTTTGAAATCATCAATCACATTCTGCTTTTTGATACTCTCTTCTCTCTAAGTTTCTGTGACACTACTCCATCTTGATTCTACTCCAAAATTTCTCTGTACTCCTCCTTTTTCTTTACTGCATCTTCCCATAATTCACAGCCACTAAAGGTAGGTTTTCATAGGGTTTTGCCCTACGCTCTCTTCTCTATCTTGTTTTGCTTGGAGATCTCAGAATTTCCCTTGGTTTCAATTATCATCTCTATACTGATGATTCTCAAATCTACTTGTCCAGCTATTTCTCTGCTGACCTCCATTCTTCCATCTCCAACTTCTTACTAAGCACGTGAAACTGGATCTCTGAAACCTAACATGTCAAACCTGAACTTTCTGTCTTCCCCCAAACCCCATCTTTCAGAATTACCTATTTCTATTGAAAGAATTAGCATCCTCCTTGGCACCTAGATGCATAAGCTAAGTGTCATCCTTGAGTTCTCATACTTTCTCATCTGTCATATAAAATCCGTTCCCAAATCTCATCAATTTTTACCTTTACAACTTTCTTACGTGCCCTCTTCTCTCCTCTGACACTGTCATCCTCCTGGTGCAGGCCCTCATAATTTCATACCTGAATTAATGCAATAGCTTTCTCTTGGTCTCCCTGCCATAAGGGTGTCCCACTAAAATCCATTCTCCATTCAACTGTCAAATTAATCTTCCTAACATGCATGTATTCTAGGTCATCACTTGCCAATTCAATAATAAAGATCAGCTATACATTCTTCTGATTGGCATTCAAAGCCCCTTAACAAACATGTCTTTCAAGTCTTCTTATGCATTATGTTTCCTCTACCTTAATTTCTGCCAATTACTCTGAGATCCACTGACTCTGGCTTTCTTACTTTTTTGAAGAAGAAACTCTCTCTCCAGACTCCTGGAATTTTCACTGGCCATTCCACATGCCTTGAATAATCTCTTCATGATCTCTTTCTCCTGGCTACCATGGTTTCCTTAAAGTCCCAGCTAAAATTCCATCTTCCAGGAGAAGTTTTTCCTAATCTATATTAATGCTAGGTTCTTCACTCATTTGATTATCTCTCATTTATCCTGCATGTATCTAGTTTGTACATGGTTGCTTTCCATGTTTCTTCCCTCAATTAAACTGTGAGATCCACTAGAGCAGAGACTCTAGCAGGCACTTAATAAATGCTTACTGGTGGCTGGAAGTAGCCATTCTCCTAATTCTTTTCAATAAGAAGGATAAGGAATTGGGCAACTCCATGTCCACCCTGACGCTAATGTAAATCTACCATGCTGGGCAGAAGTGTTGAAGAATGTTTCACTTTTTTAGCAGGTGAAATCCCACCTGTCCTTCAACTCTGCTACTCTCTAGGGGACAATGGAACCTACAATCTACAGGGCTCAAATATATTGTGGATTTATGCAGTCTGAACAAACTTGTGAGGCCCTTCTGGAAATCATCACCCACTTTCCTGAACTTGCTATATTTCATGGAATCCTGGCCACATGACCTTGACATAACGAAGTTTATTTGCCTGAAGCAAACATACTTTATTGTATACAGTGCTTCTACCCTTTCTGTGAATTCAATTTAAAAAATTAACTAGAGAGAAACAAAATGGTGCAGTGAAGAGCATGTTTGTTTTGAACTTAGTGGATCTAAGTTCAAATACTAAATTTACCAAGTATTAGTTGTCTGACTTTGGGCAAGTCACTCAACCTTTCTGGGTTCTAGTGTTCTCAACTTTAAAATCAGGAATTTGGGCTAGATAACCTAAAAGGTCTCTTTGATCTTTAAGTCTCTGATCTAGAACAGAGGCCCACAGGCTACATGTAGCTGCAAAGGCCTCAAGTATGACACCCAGATTAAAAAATAAATTGTGAAATATTTATCAAAAGAAACAAAAATACAATAAATCTGAGATAATGTTAATTTGTGGTTTTCTAAGTCAATAGGTAACACTCCTGGTATATATTTCTTTTTTTTTGTTTTTTTTTGGGGGGGCAGGGCAATTGGGGTTAAGTGACTTGCCCAAGGTCACACAGCTAGTACAAGTGTCAAGTGTCTGAGGCCGGATTTGAACTCAGGTCCTCCTGACTCCAGGGCTGGTGCTCTACTCACTGTGCCACCTAGCTGCCCCGCTGGTATATATTTCTACTTGAGTTTTATGCCATTGCCCTTGAATATATAATGCAGAATCTATTGAGCAAGAGGTACTATCAGGTCATTGGCTCTTGCATTTCCTAAATATTGTATTAGCTGCTTCAAACCCAGTAGCAGAAAAAGCAAAGTTGCTTTTTTTTTATGGGCCCTTCCTACCACCCCACTTCCACTAGCTGCTCTTCCTGACAGTGGACAAAGGAGAATAGACAAAACCATTTAAAAGTTTTCAATTCAAGAAGTCCAGTGGTGCATGTCTATATTACTTACTGCTGGAGAGACTGGGATTGGTGGATCACTAGAACTTTAGAATTCTGAGAGGTACTAGGGCTAAATCTACTCAAGCAGCTAAAATCGAGCTAAGCAGAGGCATACTGCCCTTGGTAAAAAATGAAGCCAGCCAAATTTCCTTGGAATAAACAATGGAATTGAGCATGAGATGGGTTGCTTACTTCAAAAAGAAAAAGAAAGAAAGAAGAAAGAGAGAGAGAGAGAGAGAGAGAGAGAGACGGAAGGGAGAGAGAGAGGGAGAGAAGAAGGAAGGAAGGGAGGGAGGAAGGAACAAAGGAATAAAGGGAGGAAAGAAGGGGAAAAATCTAGAAGGGGAGGAAGGAAAAGAGAGACAAATGTAGGAAGGAAATTCCATTCAATAAATACAGTGCTTAGTAAGTGCTAGGCCCTATGATAGGTTCTTTGAAGACAGTCATTACCCTCAATTGTGGGCAGGGAGTAACACATATAAAAGTAAATATGAAAAACAAATGCATATGCAAGTAATTTCTGGATGAGAGTGAGAAAATTATTAATTGGGGAGAGCAGAAAAGGTCTTTGGTAGAAGGTGATGCTTGAGCTGAATCTTGCAGCAAGCAAGTGTATCTGAGTTGGAGAGGTATGAAGAGAGAATGTTCTATGGATGGACTCACCCTGTGCAAATCAGTGGTGACAGACAGAATGTGGTGTATAAGTAACAGAAAGCAGGTCAGTTTGGCCAGAATATAAATTGTATGTAATCATATTGTAAATACAGGAAGGAGACAGATGTTAAAGGAATATAAATGATTTAGTGAGAAGTTTATTTTTTGTCCTAAGACCAGTAAAGGACCAGTGAGTTTTCTTGAGTAGCAGAGTGACCTGGCCAGACTTATACTTTAGGAATATCAATGTGGATGGCCTAGAGAAAACAGAGGCTGGATATAGAGAGATCAGTTAATAAGCTCTTCCTATTGTCTAAGCAAGAATTGAATTTGGGCAGTGATTAATGTTTGATGCATTCTTCTAGCAGGGCCGATCATTTTAAAGACTTGGGAATTCCACAAGAACTCTATACCTGGAGTCTCTCCCACAAAAGGGAAAGAACTCAGCAGCCTGTCCTAAATGCCATCACTTCATAGAATTTATCCCTGAAAGGGACCTTGGACTAATTATTCTCAGTTAATTTATTTTAAAGCCGGGTGAGTGGAGAAAATTGTGGCCAAGGCAAATAAGCCTATTTCTTCCATAGTATACTGGTATTTCTGTAACCAAACTCTTTTTTTTTCTCCTACTCCATTTCTAAGTCACACTGCTCATACTCTGGCCTTACCACTTGGCCTACTCCCACCAGAACTCACACCCCCTCACTTGGGACACTAGGCTCTAACTGGCATGCTTCCCCCTTATTTTAGCAAGTTCCAGGACCATCACACTACTTCCTAGATATCTCCAAACCCTGTGACTCAGTGTCTGTTCTATCACAGGCCACTCCTTTGTTAGAATGTAAGCACCCTGAGGGCAAGGGCTATCTGGATCACTTGTATTTGTATCTTAAGCATTAGGCACAGTCCCTGGTACATAAGAATTACTTAATAGATGTTTTATCATTCATTCATTCTTAGCACCTTTTCTGCAGTGCACATTGTTTCCTATGGTACATTTTTATTTCTTGATCTTGTCAATGTTCTATCACTATTCACAGCAGAAGGAGGAATGAACATTATGAGACCGGTCAAAGGTCAAATCAATTCAATATATACTTTGAAACTTAGTCATTTCGCAGAAATGATAAGCATTATAGAGTACAACTACATGTATGTACATGCATATAATATGTTTTGTAACAAATACATATGTCATTTAGATATGTTTTAATTTATGTAGCTATATATTATAAACATATCTGGGTGTGTATATATGTATGCATGTATGTTAGAACATGTAATTCAACATTACTAAAAAGGGATGGAGGAGGACTAAAATCTTACAGAATCTACTGAAAATCCAACACCACATAGCATGAATATTTTCTTCAAGGAGCTAGTCAGGAAACAGAGAACATAAGCAGTACCAAATGCAATCGAGCCAATACCAATTTAAATAAGCTATTGATTATGAGAGGCATAGTTGATAGAACACCAACCCTGGACGCAGGAGGACCAGTGTTCAAATCCAGCCTCAGACACATTAGTTGTGTGACTCTAGGCAAGTCACTTAACGCTGTTTGCCTTGGTTCCTTATCTATAAAATGAGCTGGAGAACGAAATAGTAAACCACTCCAAAATCTTTGAAAGGAAAACCCCAAACATGATCAGGAGAGTCAGACATGACTGAAATGACTCAACAACAAAAATAATTATGGCAAAAAAGAAATGGAAAAAGAGCATATATTTACCCAAGCTGTCACCATTTTCCAAGGAAATTTAACTGATATAAATGGATCAGCAAAAGGCAGAGACCAAAAGAGCCTAAACACTGTCTCTTCCAGGAGGCACTTGATCTCATGGCCAAGCAGAGAGATAAGGCAACACTAATTTAGAATATGAAATTGGATGGAATATCTAATGAAGGTGGGTGGTGAAAAATGATAAAAAGTATACTGCCTTATAAAAGAGTTTAAACTTAGGAAAAATAAGCTTATAGGAAACTTGGCAGGAGACCTAAATATCATCTCAAGGGCAATTAAAAGTATAATGTGGCTATCTCAAGGTGTGAGGCATTAATTTTCGTTATTAAGTAGAGAGTTCCATATTAATGGGCCTTGGAGCTCAGGATACAAATAGGACAGTAAATAGATAAAAAATGAAAAAGATATTTAAGCTATTAAACACAACTCTGTAGCCACCACATATCACCTTTAATGTCAGAGTTCTAGTTACATTACATGGGGAAGTAGAAATAGCATTGAAATAAAAATGTCGATCATATCACACATACACACACACACAGACATGCACACACGTATTGTTCTTTAAGGTTTGCAGAATAGTTAATGTACTATAATTGCAATAAAACTTCATTAATTCAGACTTTGTTAACTTCAAATTTATGATGTTAAAGGCTGAGAAAATCTAATTACTTTCCTACTATCTATAAATTAGGTTTATAAAGTTAAAAAAAATAGTATAAACAAGATTTCAGGGTTCATCTTTAATTGAACGAACTACTTCTAAGGATTTTAGAGTATGAAATATTTGTATAAAAATGATGCTTAGGACAATTGTTTGCCCAAACTATCTTTCCTCAGACATACTTTCTTAGCTCAAGCGACTGTAGTAGAAATGACTTTCAAATATATGTTGAAAATGCTATAACTAGGTAGGACTTAATTCATTTGCTTTGTAATTACATTGAAAGATGGAATTTCTCTTTATCAATACAAGGGTTGAAGACAATTCCAAAGGAATTTTAATGAAAAAAATGCTATTCAACTCCAGAGAGAAAATTGATGAACTCAAAATGAAGCAAATTTTTTTCACTGTGGATTTTTTTGTTATAATATGTCTAATATGGAAATGTGTTTTTTGCATGAATATTGCTTGCCATCACAGTGAGTGGGGGGCAGTGGGAGAGAAAGAAATTTGAAAATTAAAATTTAAAAAAGAAAAAAAAATAGAATTAATATTTTTAAAAGGATCAAGGATTGCTTATATATGATATATAAATATAATCACTTATACACATGTGTATATACACACACACACATATATATATACATATATATGTATATACTTGTTTATTCAGAAATACATTTATATGTAAGTCAATAAATGCAGGGGAATTTTTGTTATTCCATTCGTATTATATGGCAAAATTAATAAATCCACATGAAACATTATATTTCAAGGTAAATAAAAGTTATTTAAATGTATAATAAAATTATAGAAATCAAAGTTGATATTTATATTTTTTCATTATTACTCACTAATTTGTATATCCATAGTGTTTAAAGTGTCTTAAAAACATATATCAGAGACAGACAACAACCTATTTTTTTGTTTTGATGGTTTTAATTTTCAACATTTTTAAGAGCAATTTAAAAATTAATCAAATACAAAGCAGTTGCAAGTAATCTAATGAATACTCATTTTTTTAGAAAGTCCTTTGTTATTTTCAATCAATCAAAATTATTTTTCAATCAATCAAAACCAAGAGCTATTCATTATAAAATTATGCATATGTCTGTTTATATATGTATACATACATGTGTGCACATATATGTGTACACACACACATACACATTCAAAGGTTGAGATCTTGGTGAAATGTCTTCATCTAGGCAAAATAATAAATTGATTTTTAAAATAATCCCTTTTATAACAGCCAAAAATCTGATCTTTTTCTTAAGTAAATTGAATAGAATATAACCTCATTAATGGAAGGGGTGATATTTTTTTTCTTTGTATCCACAACATCTAGCACAGTGCATACCTAGAAAATAAAAACTGATTCTTGAGTTTAATTGAATTTATTCCATCCTATACTCAGCATAATTCTTTGATAATGTGCCAACTAAGCTCCATCAGCTTTTCTGGATATTTCAAGCACAATTCTCATTGGGAATGTACTCAGACCGATTCATGCATATAATTCACTTCTCCATTTCAGTTTCAGTGGCCTATGACTCTAATTCTTCAGCAATCATGGTATATCATGATTCCTAATCAAAAAGTGTCAGCAGAAGAAAACATGTATGTACATACATATATGTATGTATACACACACACATATATGTATGTACATACATATATGTATGTATACACACACACACACACACACACACACATATATATATATATATATATATATATATATATATATATATATATATATATATACATGTGTATGTATATGTATATGTGTGTATTGAATCATGTCGGCTCTTTGTAACCCTGTTAGGGTTTTTTTCCCCAAAAAACATTAGAGTGATTTGTCATTTCCCCCTCTAGTTCAGTTTGAAGATGAGGAAACTGAGACAAAGAGGGTTAAGTTACTTCTCCAGGATCACAAAGTAAATATCTGAGGCCAGATTTGAACTCAGGAAAATAAGTCTCCCTCACTCCAGGGCTGGCACTCTGTGCACTGCACTACCTAGCTACAGAACAATATTGATGTTAACAAGACGAGTTTTTGTTGCCCAAAGAAACCTGTTATAAAAATCACTGAGTGATTTCCAAAGGGCACACTTTGAAGACCATATCAATATGCACTTACAGTGTCAAGATCTACATGTATAAAAATTCTCTAAATCATTATGGATGAGAGAAATACAAATCAAAACAACTTTGAGATATAATCTCACACCTATCAGATGGGATAAAATGATAGAAGGTGAAAATGACAAATGTTGGAGGGGTGTGAAAAAAATGGGACATTAATATACCATCAGTGAAACTAAACTGATTCAACCATTCTGGAGATCAATCTGGAATAATGCCCAAAGAGTTATAAAACTCTGTATACCCATTAACCCAGCAATACCACTTTTAGGTCTGTTTTTCAAGGTGCCTATGGAAAAAAGAAGAAAATAACCTGTATGTTCTAGTATATTTATAGCAGCTATCTTTGTGGTGGCCAATAACTAGAAATTTAAGGGATACTCATCAGCTGGGGAATGGCTAAGCAAGTAATGGTATGTCATTGTGATGTAATACTATTGTGCTATGGGAAATGATTAGCTGTTTGATTTTAGGAAAAAAAAAAAAACATGTGAAGACTTGCATGAAATAATGAAAAATTAAATGAGAAGAACCAAAAGAATGTTGGATACAGTAACATTATTATTGTTCAATGAGTAATTATGAACAACCAATTATTCTGAGTACAATAAATACTCAAATCAGCTTTAAAGGACCTGTGAAGAAAGATGTTTTCCACCTCCAGGTTTTATATATGTTTGGAAATTTGCATCAAGTGGTGGCCTTCTCTAGTGAAGGGTGGTGAGGGAGGAAAGGAGGCAGTTTGAAACTTAAAATGTAAGTATCTAAACAGAAAAAACGATACACGTAGATTCAGAAACTCCATAGGTTGTCCATCCAACTTTATGTCATAATATGGACAGCATGCATTCTTTATATGCTCAGTATTTTTTTTTTGCATGGACAGTAAAGCCAGTCTCCTTTAAGTAACTATGGATCTCATTCAAGAGGTTCAGCATTTTCCTGAGGCTTGAAGAAATCAGGATAATGTCATATACAAAAAGGAACACCTGGAATATTTCACCATCTTAGGCTATGTCATTGAGATTTGTACTCTGTGACAAATATCCTCTTAAAAAATGATGAGCACCATTGACATTGTTTTATACCTCACTTGTTAATAATCAGGAAGTTGTTTTTAAGTTTAACTCTTTTGTTAAAATTATTTAGGATTTTGTATGATTTTTACATATGCATATTAGCCTATTTTTTATTCCTTTTTATCTCATGTATGTACACAAGTTCCCTAATCAGGATATCAGATTCTCATCAGAGATGTTTAAAGAACATATTTTCCTAGTATACAAATTGCATTTTTATCTAAGTTGCAAAAGCTTTATTCCTACCAAAGCTTTATCAATCTTATACTATAGAAATTATCTATTTTATATTTTATTTTTGGTTAAAAAGGCATACTTCATGCAGAGTTGCTAAAGGTACCTGTTATGGTTCTTTTCTAATTTGTCCCATTGACCTATGTTTCTATATTTTAACTAATACCAAATGGGTTTTTATTTATAGTTTTATAATGTAATATGACATGTGGAAATTCTCTTGATGATTTATTCCTGTTTTTATTCATTGATTCCTTTGATATTCTAAACAATTTATTCTTGCAAATCTTTTTAAATTATTTTCTCTACCTATTTAGACCATCCTTGATTATTTGCTATAGCACTAAATCAGCAAATTTATTTAGGTAATATCACTTTTAACATAGTAGCACAGACTATACATTAGTAGTGAATATCTCTCCAGTTATTTAAATCATAAAGCATTTCTTTATGTAATGTGTTTTTGGTGAATTAATTTTTTTCATAGTATATACATTTTGTAGTTTTCTTGAGTGGGAATTTTTATTATTTGATTCTTGATTTATCTCTACAAGCAATTATTATTATTGAGATGTAGAAATGCTATTGAGTTGGAAGGATTTAATTTGTATGCTTCTACTGCTTAATCATTCAACAATCATATTAAATACTTTTATTGTGACATTCACTGTGTTAAAACACTGGGGACACAAAGAAACTGGGAATATTCCTAGTAGCCCCTGATCTCAAGGCGTATGAATTTTTTTTAGGAGGAGTGAAGATGTAAAAACGTAGGCACAGTTAGGATTTATGTGGAGGAGATAGAAAAGAATCTCTGGGAAGTTATGTGTATGTGAGGGGCAGAGAGTGGAGTAATAATTGCCTCCTGCAGAAGGTAGAACTTGAGCGGGGATTGAAGGAAGTCTTGATTGTTTCAGTTGGTTTCTAGGATTTTTGTAGTTGTTCCTCCCAAAAGGAGAGTTTTATAAACACTTTACCTTTCTTTTTGACTTATTGCTTTTCTTATCTGGTTGCTATTGCTTCCATTTCTTAAACTGTATTAAGTAACAGAAGAGAAAGAGGACAGTCCTGTTTTACTCTTGTATTTACTGAGAAAGCCTCTACTATTTTTCCATTCCATATTGTGCTGTTTTCATTTTAGATAAGCCTCATTTTATATATAAATATTTTTCTTCTATGTTTATGTATTGTAGTTTTTTTTAAACATAAATGAATATTGCAGTGTGCTAAAGGCTTTGCCTATGTCTCTCAATACATTTATATGATGTTGGATATTTTTATTCTAATGAAATTATGTCTATGCTTTCTTAATGTTGAACCATACTGGTATCCCTAGCATCAAACCAACTTGTTCATAGGAAATCTATTTTGCCAGATCTCTTATCAATATTTTAGATAATATGTTTTTAATTAAATTAATTAATTTAATTTAATTAATATTCATTAATTATATTAAGCTATATTTCTCTTTTATTGTTCTGTCCTTCCCCACTTTACTCATTAGGAATATAGCTGTCTCATAGAAGAAGTATGGCAGTATTTTATCCTCAATTTTTGAGAAAAATTGGCATAGCATGGGTATTATTTGTTCTTTAAAAGCCTGTCAAAATTCTCATTTGAATCTTTTTTAAGATTTTTTGGTTTAGTTTTGTCAGTTTGTTTTTGCCTTTTCATAGGACTTTTAGTACTACTTCGATTCTTTTTCCTGAAATCAAATTATTTAAGTTTTTGGCATACTGCAAATTTGTATATTTTATATTTTGTAGATAATTCTCTATTTCTTTTGAATCCTCAGTCTTACTGGGATCTAATGTTACATAAAATGTTCTTGTAATTATTTTTATTTATTTTATGACCATTGCAAATACATTTCATTCCTTTCTAAAATTGTCAGTTTGATTTTCTTCTCCCTTCTTTTTAATCAGATGGGATAAAGGTCTATCAATTTTTTTACTCTCCTCAAAGAGTACACTTTCAGTGTTTTTTTTTTTGTTTGTCTTGCAACTTATGTATATTTCCTCTGATTTTCAAGAATTTCTCTTTTGTATTTACCTTGACAATTTTCATAGATGCGGAAAACTATGCATACTTAACACTACATAATGACAGATTTTTTTTTCAATTTGTTTTGCTGCCTTATTTATTGTTTTTTTTAATTCATATGAATGATAGCTCTCATAAATTAAAGGAACACATTGATAAAGAAGATGTAAAAGTAAGATATTTATGAAAAGCGTACTTTATATTCATCGACCAAAATTGAAAAAAACATTGCTCAGAAGATACCATAAACAGGGAAGTTCTATTTGTTAAATTGAATATACACTAAATTGTTAACTTGAATATACACTAAAATGTTAATAATACATATGGTATAGGCTTTTACATAAATTGTAAAATGTAAATAATACATATACTATGTATATGTATATATGTACTATATGTATGTATAATAGTACATATACATGTTAATAATGCATACTAAATGTAAATAATACATATTACATAATACATATTAAATAATACATACTAAAATGTAAATAATATATATAGTATAGGCTTTTAAATACAATATGATTTAACAAATCGTTAATTATGTATACGTATATAATAATACATATACATGTAAATAATACATGCTAAATACATATACATGTAGATAATACATAGTAAAATGTGAATACTACATATTACATAATACATACTAAAATGTAAATAATACATATATTATAGGCTTTTAAATGCATTAATGATTTAACAAATTAACAAATTTAACAAATCATGGGCTACACTCAAGACAATTCAGGTTGTGTTTTCATTATAGAAACTTAAATTGCATCTTTCTCTGATACAAATGTAAAATCTAATATTTTTTTCTCTTTTTTAACCATCTTAAAAAATAATTTGTCTGATGTTTTGCTGTTCCTAATTTGTGTCAATAAAATGAATTAATTATAAAGTAAGGGAAGAAACTGAAAATTGTCTTCCTCAAAATAACATTGAGTATATGGATTTAATTTCACATTGTTTATTGAAGAACAGCCAATAAAGCAGCATTTCATGTTCTTTGATGAATACTCTCTCTTCACCATGTTATCCTTTTCTTTTACCTTTGGAAAAAAATAATTTAATATTTTGTATGATCTTTCACAAAAACATCAATTTGGAGGGGGGAGTCACAAGTTATCTTACTTCCATCATCTTATAAAACTCTATGTTCTTTGTATTTTATTTTGATTTTTCTCTTCAGAAATCTCCTTTGAGTTACTTCAAAAAATGTTTTACAGATCAATGATTTCACTGATTGGATTTCCTTACCAAGGTCATTAATGGCAAACTTTTCCCAAGGTTCAACGTTTCTCATCCACTTTAAATTTTCCTTCAAACCATCATTTCTAGGATGACCCTTGTGTCTTCAATATTAATCAACCTATTGATTAATTAAAGAATAATTGTTTATTTGGATTTCTGATTTTTTTCTCTACTATATTTTTATCTTTCTCTCCTGTGGCTGCTCTCCTTCACTTATTTCATCACTTATTCATGTTTTCATCAATTCCATTTAGTTCAATTTAATGGCATCTGAATGTTTATCATAAGTTCACTATGGTCATATCAACCAAGGATAAATAGATGAAAAGAAGTGAGATGAAAATGAAAGCCAGTAACTCATTCCTCCTAAATTCAATGGAGAAAAAAGATAACTGGTGGGAATAAATCAAAACAGATTGATGAAAATAACATGTTTTAAGATTATCTGTGCTATCTCTTATTATCAGCATGGGATAGTAAAGCTGGCTTTATAGCCAGAAAGACATGAGTTCAAGTGCCACTCCTGATCCGAGGGAAGACACTCAACCTTTTGTTGTTCTAGGCCTATCTTTCACTGTTCTAAGTGCTAAACTCAAAGAGAAGTGGACCACTAAATCATACATAATAAACCCTGATAACTGGCCTATATTGACTTAGAGAACTACACATCAAGATGATTGATATTCTATTTTGTCAAATAATTCCCAATTATATTTTAAACTGGTTCTAGCATCACTGGGAATTTTTTTCTGGAAATATCACATACTGCAGCAGGTTTGACACTTCTGCTCTAAACCTTCTAAGATTATAAATTTTCAGAAAAGATGCCTACCCATATTGGTAGAAGTAGTTTCCTCATAAAAGAGGTTCCTTTATCATTGAAATAACAGGTTCAGTCATTATTCTTATATTGTCCTGTCTCAATACCATGGACAATTGAGAATGAATTGCTGGTTTGTTTTGTTTTTTTTTTTTTGTTGTTGTTGTTCTCTTTTTTTAATTCTGACTTGTTTACAAAAACTCTCAATGTTTTAAGCATTAAGATCTTCCTGGACTTGTCATCCTCATTAATGCTTTATCATAAACTCCCTTTCTTTAAAATATGAACCAAAGCTATAATGATATACTGGAAAGCCCCTATTGCAGTCTAGTCAATGAAAAGTCAATTTGACAGCAGAGATCTGCCAAATCATTCAGAGACAAGGCTTTTCATTTCTTATCCTTGGCCACTGAATTCTGCCTTCTGAATCTATTGTGTCTTTCTTTTCTGCCATCATCACTTAACATTCTTCATTTCCTATTAAACTGATTGCTCTTCTCTAGACACTTTGTGCCTGTATCTGCTTTAAGTCAGTTTTTACTAGCTATTGCTCATATTATCCTCCCATTTTATTTTGTATTAGGATAACTACTATTGTATACCATAAATAGCATTGGATTATAATTATACTTTGCCAGAATTTATGATGACTGACAAAGCTCCCTATTGAGTTTCCTGAGATTTGTAGCAAATACTGAGCCCATCAATTGAGATGAAAAGTTACCAAGTTACCTAGTCAAAGAATAAAAAGAACTTGGATTATTTTTTCAGGTAACAAATATTGTTCCACTGAATTGACAGGTCAGTGCCTTAACTGAATCAATACAAAGCAGCAGTTGTTCTTGTGTCATATACAGACAGTTTCAGGAAATACTGAGTTAATGTACATTAAAATGATGAATTTTTAATCTACTTATTCCAAGGAATCCCGTATGGATATTTTCATACATATCTTCATCTAATCTTTTGATATTATTTTTTATATCCTGATACAAATTTATTTTCAAGTCAAATAAGACAATTTGATGTACTTCTCTATTGTTCTTCTGTCTCTGTTAATATTAACAACATTTCTTTTATTCTCATTTTTGAAGTTGTAGTCTGAAAGTAATTTTGGATTCATTTTTTTCTTTCAAATATCATTTTTTAGATAAACATCTTTAAGTTAAGTAGTACTCCTCTGTATAGCCAACCTAATTATTTGCTGACAAATTATCCATAGTGCATCTTATCCTCAAAAAACCTGCTTTCTATATCTTGTTGGCATTCACATATAATCAAATTACTTAATTTTCTTTGTTGACATTGCTTCCATCTTCATTTGCTCTTAATTCTGAATTAGTTCATAATTCAGTAAGACATAGACCTTTGAAAAAATCCCACTCAATTCTCATTGGATGTAGACCAGGGGAGGGACTTAGAAATCATCACCTTATAGAGAATACTTAGAGAGAAAATTGTGGCTAGAAATCAGAAGCTAGTAGAAAGTCTGAATAAAGGGAATATTGTGATGAAGAAGAGTCAGAAGGAAAAGTAAATATATAAGGAAATGGAGATACAGTTAGATAAAGGACATAGGATTACATAATTATAGAATTTGGAACAGGAAAGGAACTTTGTAATCATTCAGTCTAACCCTCTAATTGCATTTCATTTTAAAATTTTATTGGTCTTTTTTTTACACAGCAGTCATTCTCTCAAATTTCTCTCCATATATCTTCTGCCAACTTCTTTCTTATAAAAATTTTAAAATATCTAAACAAGTTAACCAGAGCAATAACTATGTCTGACATCATAAACAATATTCAGTACTTGCAGATGCCTAATTCTTTTTTAAGAAGTGAAATGGAGTCTGCTCATCTCTGGTCCAGTAATAAATTAACACTACTTAATACATAATGGAATGATGATTTCATGAATGCATAAGATTCAAAAATAAGGAAACAAATATCAATTTCTCTTACACATTTCAATTCATTTATTTGGCAAAAAATCCTCTTAAAATTAGTTATTATTTGAAAACTAGAATTCTTCCTAGGGTGGGGAAAAGGAAACCCACACAATATAACAAGATTTATTCCTTCAAAAAGAGATTAAACAATTTTCTTTATGATAGGATTGGAATACCAGAGTGCTCCAAAATTTTATCCAGTTTGAGGCAACAGTGTGGCAGCTCCCTAGATGAGAGTGGTATAACAGGTTCAAATATGTCTTCTTAATTTTGTATTTTGTATGGAAAATGTATCATCTTAGATATGATAGATATTATCCATTATTTGGGCAGTGGGAAGATGGATATAGTTCTCAGTGGAGCAAAGTACTATCTTCTATCTACACTTTCAAATTTTTACTTTGAGAACTCTAAGTGCTGTAATTGGGTGAGGGGCATGAAAGGATGAATATATTTTTTCCTGATTTATTCAAGGTTAGATAACAAAGGAGATATGGAGGAACTTATCTATGATGCCAGATGTTCTGAGGTCATCTGGGTCTAGCTAGACACTTTTTGGAAGATTATGCAAAAAGCAAATTCTAGATCATGGGCAAATTTAAGGATAGCTTTGGCTATTCTCTCAGGTGAGGACCTAAGGGCCTTATAGAATTGTTTATGTTTCCCTCACTTTTTCCACCACCCTTTGGATGCTACATGCTAAATATTACCTGAGATCCTTTCAGGGAGGGGAAATAAGCTTCCTATACACAAAATTATTAACAAAGGAATAAAAGTTTTACTTATTAATAGCTAAGCATGAATATATTTATGCATGTGTATTTTCTGTAGGAAAAAGATAGATGGATGATAGGTGGATGGCTGGATGGATGGATAGACATACAGACAGATAGAATGAGAGAGAGGGAGAGAGAGAGAGAGGGAGCAATTTTTCCTCAGGTTGTGAAAGTAAAGCATCTTACATTTATAGAATACTGAAATCCAAGCCCATAGTATCATAGGTTCATAATTTAGGGTTAGAAAGAACCTTAGAGGTTCTATTCTCCTAATTTTACAGACAAGGACACACAATAAAAAAGAAAATGACATAAAACTACATTATAGAAAACATTGCAGAAATTGTAGTTTTCTTGCACCTGCCACAAGGACCAAACCTGAATATGACATTTTCAGAATTATTTAATTTTAGAGATGCAAAGGGACTTCAACAGCCATCTAGTGTAGCTTATAACAAAAATGAATTCTTACTACAAGACAGCCAACAAGTAGACATCAAACCTTTACTGAAACTTCCAATTAGGAAAAGCCCACTGCATTCCAAAGCAGCCCATTCTAATTTTGAATAGCTTTAATTATTTTTGACTGTTTTGTTACATAAAGCCCATTTTTGTACCTCTATGCAATGTCTACTCATCACCCTACTTCTGTCTTTAGGATTGAACAAAACAAATCAAATTTCACTTCCTCATGACAGAATCTAAAGAACTTAAAAGATATTTATGTTTCCAAGTCTCTTTGTTCTAGACAGAGCACTCCAGCAACTTTGTCTGATCCATTTATGGCATAAGCTAAGGCCCTTGACCATTCTGGTTTTCCTCTTATGGATGTTTTCCAGCTTATCAGCGTCATACCTGAAATGGCTTGCCAAGAATTGAACATAAAATGTGTTCTAAGCAGGGCATAGTAATGCAGAAATTGCACTTCCTTATTCCTTCCCCTTTTTCATTTAACACAGTATTGTATTAAATCTTTTATTGCCAACATAGTACATATTTGACTTACACTGAATTGGCAGTATATGCAAATTGGCAGCTAGCTGGCACAGTGGGTCTGAAGTGGGTCTGAAGTGAGGAAGACTCATGTTTCTGAGTTCAAATTTGACCTTAGACACTTACTAGTTGTGTTTGAACCTGGACAAGTCACTTTATTGTTTGCCTTACTTCCTCATCTGTAAAATGGTCTGGAGAAGGAAATGACAAATGACTTCACTATCTCTACCAAGAAAATCCCAAATGGGGTCATGAAGAGTCAGACATGACTGAAATGAGTGAAGAGCAACAAAAATATTCAAATCACTCTCTCTTTTCCAGACAAATTGGACTCCAGCTGTACCTCCCCTTAATTTACTTTTACATTTTTAACCCGGGAATAAAACTTTACATGTATCCATATTGAATCTCATCTTATTAGATTTAGTCCATGCAAAACCTTGGCTGTCAAGATCTTTTTTGTATCATAACTCTGTTATTCAATCTGCCAGCCATCCCTCCCAGGTTTATTTTATTTCCAAATTTGATAATGTCATCTATTCATTTTTCCAAGGTGCTGATAAAAAGTGGGGAAGTGCTCAGAAGCAAGCACAGGTCACTGGTTTATGTCACTTATAAGGTGGCCTTATAAGCTTGTAAGCTGACACTGAGCCATTAATGACTACTATTTAAGTCTAGTCATTCAATCAGTTCCAAATCCATTGAGTTATATTCTCAAACTTTTTTTTTACAAATGTGAGATAACTGGAGAAAATCTTTTGCTGCTACATTATTTCACAAACCTACATTTGTAATCTTTAAAAAGAAAGGGAACAGCATTTGTTCTGTTCTTACCTGTTTTTGGTGAAAACATGCTGGCCCTTTGCTATCATATTGCTTTTTTGTTAGATATTCACTTATAATCTCTTTAAGAAATTTTGCCAAGAATTAAAGTTGAGCTTGATGGATAAGAGATTTTTGATTATATTCCCACATTCTCTTCTTTTCCTCTGATAAATAAGGACAATATTTGTCCAACTCAGGTCTTGTAGTACCTATGTCTCAGAAGTCGTATTTACCAGCTTTCCCAGTGGCTCATCTGTGCCACATGATATGGATTCTTTAAAAAAAATCTGATACCCTCTTACTATTTCATCTTGGCTATTGATTTATTATTTGTCTCAAACTTGGGTGTAAATCAGCTTAATATTTTAGGATTTGCAAAGCAATTTACAAATATTATCTCATTTTATCCTCACAACAGCAGCAGAAGGTAGGTGCCCATTTTATCATAATTCTAGAGGAGGAAACTAAAGAAGCAGAAAGAGGTTAGGTACTTGCCTGAGTCACACAGCTTGTTAAGAATCTGCTACTTTTTTTAGGTTCTGTTTCTTCTTCCTCATGATTCATTCCATTGGTCATAATTCTTCTCCACAACTTGACTAGTGTATAAACTAATTCAATGCGAAGTTATACGTGGTAGTTATATGAGATTCCATGCCGTCTTGGGAAGGGAGGGGGGAGGGAGGGGAGAAAATCTGGAACTCAAAATTATGTAGAACCATGTGTTGTAAACTAAAAATAAAAAAAAATAAAAAAACCCTCCACAAAAAAGTATCTGCTACTGAATTTGAACTCAGGTCTTCTTGACTCCAACTTCAGTGCTCTATCTACTCTACCACCTAGCTGTCACAGTAAGAAGGAGAGAAGTAGTGATTAGATAGCATTTTTTTTTTTTGGAAAATGATCTAAGACTTTTTGCAGACTTCAAGCTCAGTAAGAGTAGGCTGTGACATATGGAAGACAAAAAAGTTAACAAAATATTGGGCTGCATTGAAAGAATTATATCTTCCAGATACAGAGAGGTTTAATTCCATTCCACTCGGCCTTTTTCAGAATTCACTTGGATTATCATTTCCTTTTCCTGTCTTCTCTGATTTCCTTCCAATCCTAACTGAAATCTCATTGATGCCCCATAATTTGTACATCTTCTCCCTGTTGTTCATTTCTACTTTATCATGTATATAGCTTGTTCATATGTGGTTATTTGCATCTTGTCTCTCCCATTAGATTGCTTGATCCTTGAGTGAGGGGATTGCCTTTTGCCTTTCTTTATATCAATATTTAGCATACTGCTTATTGAGCACTTAGTATGCACTTTAAAAATGTTCATTCACTGACTGACCATTTCTTTTGTCTCACATATACCTTGATACTTGAATATGGTGAAAAAGCTATGAGCAGTATTGATACTCCAAATATGGTCATTTGATTTTCTACTGGATCAATTTACTTTAGGAAACAAAATGCTCCTAACTTTTTTTCTCATAATAATAGTCATTTGATTTTTCTACTTGATCAATTTCCTTTAGGACACAAAATACTCCTAACTTTTTTCTCATAATGAAGTAGCAACATTGCACATTGCATGCATTTCACAGAATGTTCTACCTGTTGCTATCTAACTAAAATTTTGCCATATTCTTTAATGGTGCTATCAACCAAAAACACAATGTGATAATGATATCTTCATATGATTCCTCATGGACATTCCATTTCCACAAAACTTACCATTGCATTTTATGTACTATTATTTTTTTTATTTTTTCCCAACTAAAGAAGGCAAATAGAAAATAATTAATAATCTGGCTTATATTTTCTTTTAATTGAGCTCAAGCCCATCTGCTGACTCCTCCATGAAGTCTCCCTTAATTTCCCAGCAAAAATAATCTCTCCTGCCTGGAATCTTTAATATCTTTAATAAGCCCTCTTATATATAGCCAAACTGACTTCTATCAAAAGTAATGCAGTATAGTGGATAAGAGCTCAGTACAAAATCAGGTTCTGGGTTGAAAATTCATATCAAGTATTTATCTTCTGCATGATGATGAGCAAATTGCATCAGTTTTCTGAGACTTAGCTTCCAAATCTAAGAAAAGGAATAATAATACCACGCAGGAATGCTTTGAAAACCTTAAAGGGCTTATAAAATGTGAGTTGTTATTTGTATATATAATATCTGTACATGTCTCTTCCCTCTACTATATTCTAAACTCTTTACTAGAAAAACTGTAAAACTGTGAATTAGATAGGACCACAAAGGCTATCTAGACCAATCCATATTTTAACAGGAATTCTCTCTTCCATACCCTCCAAAAATGTGGATATCTACCCTTAGATAGAAGACTTCAGTGAAAGGGAACCAGTAAAAAAAACCTAGACCATTCTACATTTGGATTGCCCAGATGGCTAGGAAGCTTTTCTTCATTGTAAGGTTTGGTTTGCTTCTTTGCAACATCTGCACACTGGAGTTAAGCAGGCCAAACCTAATCCTTCTTCTACATTACAGCCTTTTAGATCTTTGAAAACACCTATCATGCTTACTCTGACATTTCCTCTTCTCTAGGCTGACCATCCAGTGTTCTTTCAGAAGATCTTCTATATGGCATGATCTCAACCTCAACATTCACATAACTCTTTGCTAGATACTCTCTAGGATATCACATGAGGAAGTGTGATATTTTTCATTCTTGTACATCTAGTACTTAGTGTGGAATCCTGCATAGAGATTGCTTAATAAATGTACTGTTGAGTTTTGGCTTTCACCTCAAATAACCATAAAAAGTACCTCTATGCCTTCTGTGGATTGTGAGCCAAAATTTAAACTGCAATAGCATTTGCACCTCCCTTTCCACCTCACATATAACACCTAGTTTTAATAAAACTTCACCTAAGTTAATAATTGGGCTTGATAAATAAAAAAAGAAAGAATAACAAATTGGATAACTGTTAAAATCACACTGTATATTGTAGAAATCATTTTCAAAATTTCAATTATAAACTCAGTATAAATTAAGAGCACTTTTAAAGAATAGTAAAAGAAAGAGAGAGAGAGAGAGAGAGAGAGAGAGAGAGAGAGAGAGAGAGAGAGAGAGAGAGATTGAGAGAGAGAGAAGGAAGAAGGGAGGGAGGAAGGAAGGAAGGAAGGAAGGAATAAAAGAAAGAAAGAAATCAAGAGTCATTGTCTGTTCAGAGTTGCCTGCCTTTTTAAGACAGACCAAGAACATTTGTTCTTTGATAATTCTTCAATGATTGTTTAAAAAAAAACTAAAAGAGCATAAAAGTTTTCCTCTTTGTTTGGTGTGTGTGTGTGTGTGTGTGTGTATGCGCGCTATGTGTAATGAAAGGATGCTTCATTAATGATAACTAAGAAACTGCCTTCACTGAGTTTATACCTAACATTCCATTAATTTATAATTTCAAACATTTAAATTAGATGTATTAATGCAGTGTGAAGGCTGTAAATTTATATGTACAAAAAGTAAAGAAAAGATGGAGCAGGTAAATTAAGTTTCTTAAATATTAAGTTGTATCATATGGTTAAAGTAGTTAATGATATTTATTAGGTATCTACTGTTGGGCAAAGCTGCAGGGGAACACAAAGAAATCCCAGAAATTGCAATTGAGTCATCTTAAAGTTTAATTATGCCCCACAGTACAGGCAAGGAAAAGACCTAGAGAGTAACAAAGAAATCACAAAGCATGCAAAATGTGAGCATATATTAGTAAAATTTGGGTTAATGTAGCAACAAAAGGTGTTCAAGAAAAAAAGAAAAGAAAAATATAAGATAGAAGAAATTTTGCTTTCAAAGCATTTTACATATGGTGGACTCAGATACGTTTGGAATTCTATGCTAGTTTATCAGTTTAACAGCCCTGGTCCTACCATTCCTTTCCCCCTCAAATACACTCTTCTGTGGCATGTCCTGCCTGTTTGCTACCTGATTGAATAGATTTTGAAATTGGGGGTACAGGTGAGATAGATACTTGTGAAGATAATAACACCCCAAGAAGAAAAGATGCATATCCAAATACATTCCCACTTTTAACTTTCTAAGTATTATCAATTACTTTTCTTGGAGAGGGTTAAAAATAAGAAAATATATCTCGAGAATAAAAAATCAGATATTACAGTATTAGGGTACCTGAAGGGAATACACATATATAGAGAGACAGAGGGCACAGGGTGAGTTGAATATGAAGGGATGATATCTAAGAAAATAAAATCAAATTAAGGGATGAGAAAGAACTATATTGAGAGAGGGAGAAAGGGAGAGATAAAATGGGTTACATTATCTTGCATAAAAGTGGCAAGAAAAAGCAGTTCTGTAGGCAGGGAAGAGGAGGTAGGTGAGGGGGAATGAGTGAATCTTGCTCTCATCAGATTTGACCTGAAGAGGGAATAACATACATACTCAATTGGGTATCTTACCCCACAGGAAAGAAGGAGGAAGGAGATTAAAAAAGGGGGCGAGGATAGAAGGGAGGGCAGATGGAGGAGGAGGTAATCAAAAGCAAACACTTTCAAAAAGGGGCAGGGTCAAGGGAGAAAATTGAATAAAGTGGGATAGGATAGGAAGGAGCAAGATATAGGTAGTCTTTCACAACCTGAGTATTGTGGAAGGGTTTTACATAATGATACACATGTGGCCTATGTTTAATTCTTGCCGTCTTAGGGAGGGTAGGTGGGTAGGGAAGAAGGGAGAGAATTTGGAACTCAAAGTTTTAAATAACAGATGTTCAAAAAAAGTTTTTGCATGCAACTAGGAAATAAGATATACAGGCAATGGGGCATATAAATCTATCTTGCCCTACAAGAAAGTAAGGGAAAAGGGGATGGAGGGGAATGGGGTGACAGAAGGGAGGTCTGACTGGGGGATGGGACAACTAGAATATATGCCATTTTGGTGTGGGGGGAAGGGTAGAAATGGGGAGAAAATTTATAATTCAAACTCTTGTGAAAATCAAAGCTAAAAACAAAAAATAATAAATAAATAAGTAATCCATAGAAAAGCATGGAAAGACTTAGATGTATGAAGGAAGATGCCATTCACTTTCAGCGAAACAGATGATGAGTAGAAATAAGCATGTGTATGAATGTCTGTGTGTATAAATATGTATGTTTATAGATGTCTATTTCTCTATATTTAATTGTAGCCTTCTGGGGAGGAGGGAGGAGAAAAATAAAGTTAAAAGAGCACAGCAGAGAGCAAAAATAAACTTGTGAGGAAGCAAAGGAAAGCTGGACAGAATTTAAAACAATGGGTAATATTTATTATACAGGTTTTCTTAAAATGGAAATTTATTATTTCATTTATTATTTAAATTTATTATTTATTATTATATTAAATCCTCTCATGTTCTGCTGCAAATAAGGATGTAATGTATTTTAAATGCTATTTTCAAAACACTGCTTGATATAGTTAGCTAATAATGAATATATTTAGTTTTGAGATAGTTAATATAATGAATTAATATAATTGTAGAGATAGATTTTATCATTGTTAAAATATCTCATAGTAAGAATTAATCTTTGATATGAAAGTTAATAAAGGATAAAATATTTAATTAACAAGGATTAATATCAACACCTCAATCCCAGGTTAATATTTAGCATTTTGTCATTTTGGGAATAGGAGCAAGGCTACCCTGTATCAATCACATTCTTGATGTGCTGCTGGCTCTTTGACGCTATGATTCAATTCCCTTCTAACTCTATAAAATACTGGACACCTTTTACTTTTTTAATATTCATTTTTTCCCATTACATGTAAAACTTTTTATCATTCACTAAAAAAAAGAGTCCAAAATTCTCCTCCCCATGTTCCTCCTCTGCCTACTCCTTAAGAAGGCAAGCAACTTGATAGAGGTTAGATATAGATAGATATAGGTATAGATATAGATATAGATATAGATATGCAATCAGGCAAAACATTTCCATATTAGTGATGTTTTTAAAGAAATCACAGGGAAAAAAAGAAAGAAAAAGAAAATTTTTAAAAAGTATGCCTTGATTGGCATTCAGACTCTATCAGTTCTTTCTCTGGAGTTGGAAAGCATTTTCATCATAAGTCCTTCAGAATTGTCTTAGGTTATTTGTATTGCTGAGCATAGCTAAGTCATTCATAGTTGATCATCATATGATATTGCTGTGCACCACATTGTAATACATTTTAAGATATCATCTGCCTGTGATACTTTCCTTCACATATTTCCCCATTGATTCCTTCGATATACTTGACAATTTGTTCTTACAGATGATTTCTTTTCTAGCTCTATGAAATATTTTTGGTAGTTTAATTGGTGTGTCACTGATTAAGTAAATGTATTTATTTAGAATTGCCATTTTTAGCATGTTGGCTCCACCTATCCATAAGCATTTGATATTTTTCCAGTTGTTTAGTTCTGACATTTGTATGAAAGTGTTCTGTAATTGTTTTCACATATTTCCTTGGTTTGACTTGACAGGTAGACTCTCAAGTGTTTCCTATTGTCTGTGGTTATTTTAAATGAAGTTCTCTTTCTATCTATGAGAAATTTCTTAGGAGTTACAAGTATCATCTTCCCACATAGTTATGTAAATAGTTTCACCCTATTGAATCCCTTATGATTTATCTTTCCAGTTTACCTTTTTATGCTTCTCTTTATTGTTTTTTGAAAGTCATTCTTTTTATTCAGGTCTACTTTTTTCCCATTAGGAATGCTTGAAAGTCTTCAATCACATTATGCATCCAGACGTATGCTGCCCTCTAAGTTGTACTGAGCTGGAAAATTGTTTCATCCCATCTTTTTGTTGGCTTTGCTGCTTCAGAATTTGGTTAGAGGCATTCTTTTAACATTGTTTGGAGGGGAACTTGGGAGAGCCCAGGCAAGTCCCTGCCTTTACTCCACCATCTTTGCTCTGCTTTTGGTCATCTTTTTCTAACTTATTAGGGGGCTTAATGCTGAGGGTGGGTAAAGGCTGGCAGTGCTTCACTCTCCTAACTGTGCTTCAAACTCTCTGGACTTCAACAACAAACCCCAGTGAGCTATCTGGCCCCCACCTCAGGTATGCTGTAGCCAGCTCTTAGGTGTTGGTTAAGTTTATAGTATGATCATTTAAACTTCTATAATTGACAAATGTTACATATTGGGGCTTGAATTATTATTTTGTTGATAATCTATACTCATGAAAGTGATATATAATATATTAATAATGCATATTAAGCTCAAAAATGTGTCTATTTTCAGAAATTTATTTTCAGCTTCCTTTTATACATTGTCTCATCCCACTAGAATTTAAGCTCTGAAGTCAGGAGTTGTCTTTCCTTTTTTATTGCATTTATATCCCTAGTGGTTAGCATAATGCTTGGCTTATAGTAAGCATTTAATAAATACTTGTCTGTCTGTCTACTTTGCAGAAAGGTTAGGGGCTTTCTAGAAACAATATCTTATCCAAAGTAGTGATTCTAATTAATATTAAGAATGTTGTAATTTTTCAATCATTTCAAACACTTCATGATCCCCTTTGGAGTTTTATTGACAAAAATACTAGAGTAGTTCGCCATTTCCTTTTCTAAATTATTTTACATGTGAGGTAACTAAGGCAAACAGGATAAAGTAACTTTCCCATGGACACACAGGTATTAATTGTCAGAGCCAAAATTTGAACTCAGGAAGATGTGTCTTCCTGACTCCAGGCCTGGTATTCTATCTACTGTGTCACCTAGCAATGTGTTGAAAATCTTAGTCACTAGCAATCCAATGGGGGCAAACATGTGGGAAAAGACAGTCAAGAAGATAGACTGTTTGGTGCTTCCCAGTTCATAAATTTTAGTGTGATGGAAGAAAAATCTCAAGAGGCAGAGTTTCTGAGTAACTAATACTCAATTTATTAATTAGGCTAGCTGATAATCAATAAATTGATGGTCATTGGTTTTCCTCAGAAAACCAAAGGGGGAAGAAAAAACAGAGAGAGTCAGAAAGCCTTAAATACTTCTGTAAAAAGGAAAGCCCCTAACAAGTGCAAATCAACCCTGATTGGACATTTAATAAGAAGACGTGCTAGAAGTCTTCAGCTTTTATTTCTGAGAATGTGGCTCGATCATGAGAATCAGTTGACCTCAGCAATCTGAATGGGCGAACTCATCTCCATTTAGACTACTCTGGTTGGTTTTCTACTTCATGAGCCAGGTCACCCTAAATTCTGATATAGGGTACAAGAACACAGGCTGTCCTCCTTGGGGCAAATACTTACCCAGACTGGATTGTGTTTATTATTCTCTAAACAGAAGTAAAGTCTCCTAATTGGGTCGGGTCTGGCTCAAGATCAAAGAGTATGTTTTCTGAGCGTTAGGGCAGTCTCATCAATCAATCATGCCTTTCAGAGACTTCCTGACCTTCTACAGGAGCTGGACCCTAAATGAAGAAATAAAGGAGAAAACCCTTTATCCTAATTTAATCATTGGTTGTTAATATAATAGAAAAAATAATTTTGTTCATTAGGTAGTCATTTAAGAAACTGTTTAATCACTAGATGCTTTACCTATCAGACTGACCATAATCTGTTTAAAACATCTATAGAATATGTCTTTGTAAAGGGCAAAGTTCTGCTCTTCTTATCCCTGGGAAAAATTAGTAAGCTTGTCGTCTTTCTCCTTCAGATAATTGACAGCAATATCTTAAATTTTTAGAGCCATGGTGATTTTTTCTAATAAGTCTATCACATTATGTCAGCAGTTTCCAAGTCTATTTTTCAAAGCCAAAATCAGTGCCAATCATGCCCAGTTGTCCATCCCTTGTACCTTTAAAACATTTATGTTTACTTCAAGTCCCTCAGGGACATCTATTTGTCTCATCAATTTTATATGCACAATTTATTTTTTTCTCTTAGGTTTTTTTTTTCTAATTGAAGAAAATAAAAAAAAAAGATCCTTGAAATTAAACAGGCTGCGTCCATAGTCGGATGTTAAAAAAAATACAATTTTAAAAGTTGTCTGACTAATTTTCTGGTGTCATGTAAACAAAGACATTGGTTGAATGCCCATATATTTCATTTTGTGACTGCCTTTGGTGGTATCATGAATATTTGGATTCTCAGATTGGGCTTAGAGGGATTGGGTTGAAAGGTTGTTCTGCTACTTTCTTCCTGTATGACTGAGTCCTAATCATGTCAGAATATGGACATTAAAACATATCTTAAGGTTTAGTTGAAATTCCGCATGCTCCTAACCATTCATTTAGCTTGAATGTGTGGCAGCTCCTTCCAAAGCACAGATGTGAACAGTGCATTTCATTAAGGTGAATGCCCAGGGATTTTCTTTTGTTTGTTTTAAGGAAAACATTATTGAATATTCAGTCATCAAGGACATTATTTTTATTCACCAAACTAAAAAAAAATAAAACTTAATTAAAGTTTTAAAATTAAGTACTAAACTTTAATTAAAAAATACAAACTTTGCAAATGGCTCCTTTTAATCAAATCAGTAACTTACCCTAGACTACAGAATAACTTCTCTGCCTTATCTTACTGAATAAAAGAGTTCTTTCCAGCTAGACCTTTCTCCCCTCGTTCAGAGCTTTGCCACTACACATGTGCAGTCATGATCAGAGGTGCTGCCTTTTAAAATTTAAATGTTAACTCTTTTGTTTCTCTGTCTACATCACCTTGAGGCCTGTAACTATGAATTGAACCATAGAAAACAAGGTGGCCAGAAAAATAAAGAAGAAATAATATTTAGTTGATTTTTAATGAATTAGCTAAAAGCACCTAGAGTCTCTGAACAGTACTGGAAGTGGAAAGAACTGTGCTCCATCATTAAGAAACATCACTAGAGAGAACTAGACACTAGTTCCTATAGGGTCTACCTTTAAAGTAGTACTAAATATCCAGCTTCTGCTGGGGTTCAGACCAGTGATTCCCTTGGAACAGTAGTGTCAAATTCAAATAGAAACAGATCCCTGAAAGTATATTGACTAATAAAACCAAAATTAACATTATCTGTGTTTTATTATATTTTTACTTATTTCCTTAAATATTTCCAATTATATTTTCACCTGGTTCAGATCTCACTTGAAGATTTCCAGATCAAATGCCTGCCTAACTTTGATGCTTCTGCTGTGGGGAACTGCTCTGTGGATACTTCATTTAACCTTCATTTAGCCCCATTTAACCCCATTGTATATCAGCAATTGACAGATAACTTAAGGTTTTAGAGAGTTAACTATGTTAGGAAGAGGTTATGACTTGTAATTGTCAAGTCATTATGTACCAGAGGCATGATTAGAACCCAAGTCTTCCTGAGTCCAAAGCCTTTATGTTCTGTACTAGAGACTCTTTTAAATTAGTCTTTGCTTTTTTGGGAGAATTGGGGAAAAGTCTACTGATTATTGTATTTTTAGAATTATAGTTCCTGGTACTATCTTAGTATTTGAGACAGTGTTTCCTTCTCTTTCTGGATGTGCTTTTGAATTTTCAGACTTATACATTTTGCCTCATCTGCAGTCTCATCCTGGAACATCCATTATTCCCATTCATCAGCAGACTTTTCAAGCAGGAACATCCCTCTAATATTCTGCCCTCTGTCTCCTCTGTCTGGTGAGTTCTTCATGGCAACTTGATTCTGTGGAGACCTTCAGTCCTCTCTCAGACATGCTTCTGACTTTCCAGATTTCTTCACCATGGCTCCATCCCAGATCAGTCCCCTGCCCCATGCCCATCCACATTCCTGCTCCATTTTAGAAGTGTCTTCCCAGGTGAGCTTATAAGCTTCTTAAGGGAAGGGGAAATGCTTTTGTTTGTAATTGAATGCCCAGATCCTAGCAAGTGACACAAAAAATAAGCATTTAAAAATTTATTGACTTCCTTTGCCAAAAGACAAAAAAAAACAAAAAAACCCAATGGTACATAGGGTAGGATAGAAGCCTTTTGGACAAAGTTGTTTTTTTTTTAAAGATAATTCCCATGCTGTTGTTAGGTCACCTATAACACCATAACAAGACAAATTAGTCATTCTTTTTGTTATTTCAGTTGCCCTAAACAAATAAATAAGGAAAGAAGAGAAGAGGAGGGAATGGAAATGAAGGAAAATAGAGGGAAGTGACATGGAAGAGATGCACAAAGAACAGAGAGGGTAAAAGAGGGGAAAGAAAGTCAATTTAAATGGAAACCATACTTAAGATTATTTATATGTTTTTTAATTAAGTAAACCATTGTTAATTTGATTAAGAAACAAAAAAATCAAATTTCTAGTATCAAAAAAGAAAATTGTGAATTCACCACCAATGAAGAAAGAACAGAAATAAACAGAGCTTTCCTAAAAATTTTGAGTGATATCTATTAAAAACCATCAGCAAGCATTATCTCTAACGGAGATAAACTAGAAGCCTGTCCAAGAAATGATGAGTAGGATGCTTTCAGAAAAACCTGCAAATACTTACAGGAACTGATACAAAGTGAAATGATCATAACCAGGAGAAAAGCATACTCAGTAACACCAATACTGTTCAATGATCAATTGTGAATGACTTAGCTATTCTCAGCAATATCATAACCAAAGTCACTTGAACTTACAAAGGACTTGTGAAGGAAAAAAATGCTATCCACCTGCAGAGAAAGAACTGGTGAAGTCTGAATACAGATTGAAGCATACTTTTTTCCTTACTTTATTTTTCTTCATTTTTGGTGTTTGCTTTCCTTTGCAACATGTCTAATGTGGAAATGTTTTGCTTGACGGCATAAGTGTAATCTACATCAAATTACTTGTTGCCTCAAGAGAGGTAAAAGGAAGGATAGAATTTGGAACTCAAAATTTAAAAAAAGTGTTAAACATTTTTGCTTCCATGTAATTGAGAAAATAATAAAAGTAAACACCATAAAAAGATTATATATTATCCACATTTGAAACTGACCTTTCATCTGAAAAAAATTTGTAAGGATTATTAGCTATATTTAAGCTTTAAATCTCTACCAAATTTAATCTTAAGAATTTTTTCTAGATTAGTTCAAATTTTCATTTATCAAAGGTTCTTTACATCATAGTGTTCACAAACCAGACTGATATAAGTTAATATTACTATAATAGATACGCATACTACTCTACATGCTCATATATCTTCTTTGAATGAATATAGCTGCAACTGATAATTTATGCTTGCTATTAAATGATTTCTTTTGTTTTCATGGGATTACATTGACTAAACATTGGGGTGAAAAATCTAGACAAGAACTACTTCAAATTCAAGGATATAAAGTACATGTCCCTTCAATTTCATTGGCAAAGTCTTGTTATCTTTATTTTCAGAATAGACTGGTGCAGGCATGATAACTTAAAAAAATTTTGAGTGGGGAGGAGAAAAGATAATGAATTTAGGCTTGGGCCTTAAGTTAGACACATGGTCTTTACCAAACACTAAATAAAGTAAAATAATATATGATGTATAAGAATAATACAAAAATAATCACCAGAAAATAGGTCACCTTTACCAGTTAATGAACTGAGTCATCCAATAATCACAACAATGGAGACAATCTGAAACCAAAAATTAAAAATATATTAATGATTTGAGCAAGAGTGCTATAGTTGCTCTTATCATGTATGTTATACCTTGGATATTTCTACCTTCAGCTTGTCATTAGTATGGAATTTTATATCTATCATTTAATCACTAATTCAATAAGCTTTTATTAAGTATCTACTATCTGCCAGACACTTTCATTCAGTGCTCTGGAAGTTGGATTCTTAAAACATTACTATTATTGTTATCCCAATGTTATTTTACTATAAAGCTCTATATTTTAAATATTTTTTGGTATTTTTCTTAGAAACTATTTCAATTACTTTTGAATAGCAATGACATCTGACATAAATATTGGTGACCTACATAGCAGCAAATATTTACCCAAATTATGTAAATTGTAGCCAGATTAGAACAGCATGCTGTGGTTTAATTTAGTTTTAGATAGCCACTATAATATGTGAAAGTAGTTTCACCTAGAAATATAATGATCAGAGAAGGTATTCCTCCTTAGCACCAATTAGCATTACAGCATCTTTTTTTCCCATCCATAACATTTTATATTTTAGATACATTTTTAAAATGAGCTGTAAAAATGTATGTAAATTCTTTTGTTGTCCCTTTGTTTGGGGGATATATCTGAATTCTTAGGGAAGATTACCTTTCTGTCACTTAAGTCTTGACTAGGTTGTAGTCTTGTCAGCTTGAAATAGTCATTGAAATGGTCATTCATGCTTTTTGTTATTTCAAGATTACATTTTGCAATTCTCTGCTGGCTACTTGCCCAATAGGATACTGCATGAGTTCCAGCTGGTGCAGGATGGATCTGCCAGGCTGTAATTTAAAAAAAGTATCAGTTTTAATGTATTTAAGTCTTTTCCCAGTCATTGCCCAGATCATGGTTAAATAACATATTGATGATAAAATGGCCCTTCTTCCTAGGAAGGGTCTCATGACCTTGTTTCATTGAATGTTATCAGACTTTCCACTTAAGTACTCTCACACAAACTTTCTAACTGCAATAAGATTAATTCATAATCATCGTGGAACTAAAGCATTGTAGTGTTGCTATATGATTTCATTTCTGCTTTTTTCCAAAAATAAACATGTGACTTGGTATTGCATGTGTTTATGTCAAATGAATTCATCACTTAAGCTTATACAAACATTAAATATTACTGACTGTTTCAAGGTTATGATAATTACATTAACTTTGTTTTCTAAGGTGCCAAAAATACTTCACAGAAAAAAAAATCACAAAGGGAATGCTCTTGCATGATACAGTGTATATGCTTTGTTGGAGAGCTGAGGTTCATGTCAGACTGCAAAAGCATTTGGGACAACTAAATATATCAGAAATTCTGCTAATAAAAATAAAGTTTATTGGTACAAATGGTATAATATTATAAAAATGACAGAAAGTTTTGCTTATCAATGGGACCCATTCAACCAGGGATCAGGCACATTCCGCTAATGTCATTTCTTCTCTTCTGCCAGCCATTTATTTGTGATCTCCAATAAAACCACAAACAGAAAATTGTTAAAAGTTACCTATGCATCTGTTCCGGGATTCACCAACCACCAGGGATTGATTTTCATCTTATTCTTATATTCTGAGGAATCCAGTGAAAAGTAAATTGGAATCATCATTCTCCTGAGAAATTTCATCCTGAAATGAGTCCATTAGAATTTTTATTTCAAGGACATTCCTATTACGATCACCATTAAAATTCAGCCATTCCTTATAATCTCTTACTTAGAGAACGTTAATAGTAGATAGATAGATAGATAGATAGATAGATAGATAGATAGATAGGTAGGTAGATAGATAGACCTGACATCAGCTTCACTCTCCATCCAATTTGTTCTGCATACAGTTTTTTTTAAATGTGGTATGAGCTTGTATTTATATGAGTTCAAAAATAGAGAAGGGGCCAAGAACAAGCATTTATTAAGCAGCTACTAGGTGCCAAGCACCGTGCTAAGAGCTTCACAAATATTATCTCATTTCATCCTCACAACAACCTGGGGAGGTAAGTGCTATTTTTATCTCTGTTTTGCCAATGAGGAACCTGAAGCAGTCAGAGGTTAAATGCCTTGTCCAGGGTCACATAGCTATCTTCTATTGGATGTAAACTCAGATTTTCTTGACTCCTGGTCCATAGTTGTGTCCATTCAGTTGCTTAGCTGCCTCAAAATGAACAAAGCTCTTCAATAGCTCAAAAAGCTCAATAAAATCTTCATGAGCTCACCATTTCCTACAAAGTATAGTCCAAATCCCTTAACCCAGAAGTAGAATAGAGAACTCTTAGGAAATATAAGAAAAATGGATTTAAATGAATTGGCAGTGCTTGGATTAATGATTACCATCTTTAAATACTGTCTTTCTACCATGAATGGGCTAACAATTAGTTCAATAGGCATAGAGAAGTAGGTTATTAATTGATACAAATGGGTAAAGATTACTGAAGAGCCTGTGCTAAACAATGATTAGTCAAAGAAAAATGAAAAGTAGCATGAAGAAACAAGGACTCAGGGGGAGCATGATAGCAATATTCAATTATTTGAAAGGCTGTGCTGTCATGTAAAAGAGGGTGGAAACTAGTTCTATTTGTCCCAAAACATTAGAACTAGGAGCAAGGGGTGGAAGTTGTATTGAGACCAGTTAAGATGCTGTAATAATAATTCTACTTGCCACTACTGTGGCTGTATAAGACCAATAACACCAACACACAGGAGGGCTGCTACCGCAGGTCCTCTGATCTGCTTTTCTGAGGAGGAAAGAGACTTTAAGGAGGTTACAATCTCACTTTAATTAAACCTACATATATCATTCACTTAGTTCAGAGGAAAAAGCCAGCACCCTGAACTTCAGAGAAAACACAAACAGAAATTACAAGCAGAAATTATGTAAACAGGGCAAAATAACACAAATCAACAGACAGGCTTCTAGCCATCATCCAAGACTTTACATACATAGTTACCAGAGAGAGACGCACCAACATCTGGGTTTTTCAAAGCAGGGAGGTGGGTGGGAAGGGGTGGCTCCCAAATGGCTACCCAGAGTCTCGTCTGGCCAAATCACAGGAACAGTTTTCCAATGGGTGAGCCCCAAAAGCAAAACCTCTCCTCCCACAGTTCTGAGAGCTCTGGATTCTCTATTCTTGATTCTGAATTCAATGGGGGCTTCACATCTCTAAGGGTCTTCACATCTCTCATGACCTAATTAGCAAAAGGGTGTGTGCCTTCCTACAAACAAAGGCAAGACTTAATCAAAGGCACTTGATTGCTTAGTGCTGAGAAGCACTCTAAAAGAAAAAAAACCGGGGAAAAGTCCCACTTTGCTTGCCCTTACAGATGCAACATTAGTAAAATGTTCCTAACAATTCAAGATATAAAAATAGAATAGAACAGAATGGCACTCCACTCCATTTTACTGGAGTACTTGGTACTCTGTCTCATCATTACCCTCCACCTCTCCGATTAGAAGGTGGGACCACAAAATCGATATCACTATTTAAGGAAAGAGCTCAGCTGAGATATACGCTCATTTCGTACTTTCAGATGAAGTGCATCCCCCCCATCCATTGGATGTCTTCAATTAAAAGTTATATAATTTCTAGGTAGTCTTATTATACTGGTGATTGTTGTACAGTTATAGATTGCATTGCATGGCTCTAAGGTCCTCTATAACACAGATTCTGTGATACTATGAAAGTAATGGAATGCTCTAGGGCCTAGAACAGAGGTGGGGAACCTGCAGCCTCAAGGCCATACACATGTGGCCCTCTAGGTCTTCAACTGTGACCCTTTGACTGAATCCAAACTTCACAGAAGAAATCCCCTTAATAAAAGGATTTGTTCTATAAAACTTGTACTAGATCGAAACACGACACCCAAGGACCTAGAAGGCCACACATTCCCCACCCCTGGCCTTGAGTCTCGGCTGATGGGAGAAGGAAGCAATGCTGAGCAGGTGGTTAAAAAGTGGCAGTAGACAAGATTATGGAAAAACGGGCACATAGGCAGAAAGATGATAAGGTCCTGAGATAATTGTCACTATTAGACAATCTCTTCCTTACGCTCCAAGCATATTGCTTTGTTGCATTTCTTTGTTTCCCATTTCAACAGCCTCAAGGAATTGTGTGGTAGGAAGGAAAAAAAAGGTGGTCAAGTTAAAAGAATGACATATAACAAATAGAAAGGTTGTGGCTTTTTATTTTTAAAAATGGTGCTCTTTTATTTTGCCTTAAAAAGAGTGATTCCGTCCCCTAGCTCCCTTTCTTTTACTCTCCCACACATACGTGGCAACTCTTCTCCTTGTTCCCTTCCACTTCCCATGTGGGGAAGGCATTCCTTTCCCCACTACTCATAGTTATGGTGGCTAGTTAAACATGGCAGTGAGCACATGTGCTACCTAGGCAAATCTGTCTATCCCTGAGAGGCTATTGGCTCTGTTATGTATTATACCATTTTTTTTGCTAAGCTCTTCATGTCCAAAGAAAGAGAAAAAAGATCTTCATCCCCTTGTGTTGACCCCCTATAGTGAACTTTTAGGAAGATTTGGACAAGAGTCACACAAGATAGGCAGGAATGGATGAGTTGTGATCTAATTCATTGGAAGGATATTCTAAATTGTTGAAATCACAAATGTACTTCAGAATTTTAGCATGACTAGGTTTAGAAGAGTAAAAGATTCCCCTGGCTCTTTCGTTTCTGGAGTGATTTATCTGAGGCAGCAGCTGAAAAGTATTTCAGAGAATGGTCTGATTGAAATTATTGGTAACTCTTAATTTGGCAAAACACCTGACCCTAAGGGAATGGGCTTTAAGCACCCCTAGGAAACTTTTATTGCAGTTTTTAAACAGGAAAGAAGTTCCTTGCTGGACTTTGGCACATGATCTTTCACTGCCTTTTACAATAGTTCATTAAAATTTAATTGGAGTAAAGAATCTGGTAAAGGAAGCTGAAAACAGGGAGAAGGAGAAAGTGTCTGATTCTGGGGCATGGTGGAGAAGTCAGATAAGCCCCAAAGTATGGCAACCAAGTAAGAAATGAGAAGATTTCTGACCTGAGATCTCTCCTTAAATGGAGGTTTGGTGTTCATGGTCCTACCCTTCAATTAGAGAGGCAGAGGGTAATGATGAGGTGGAGTACTAAAGCTGATGATAAATATGAAGAATATAGGGATGAGGAAGTGGGAATGGAAATGAAGGAGCTGGGACAAGTAGAGGCCATATTTTGATGGCTCTATGTACAGAAAACAATGTATAAATTTTTGCATAACTTTGGGTTGATAGTTCTAGCACTCCTTTATCAAATTCCACTAAGTTTGTGTGTATATAACAAATTGTTATATAATGTATAAATTATATAGTTTATAACTTGCTGTGGTCTTTTTTAGTTTTGTTTTTGAAAATGTTTTTATATTAAATTCACACAGCCAAAAGAAATTTCATCTTCTTATATGTAGCAGAACAAAATAAAGGAGTCCTACCAAATTCTTTTTATGACACAAATATGGTACTAATACCCAAACCAGGTAGAGTTAAAACAGAGAAAGAAAATTATAGGCCAATTTCTCTAATGAATATTGATGCAAAAATTTTAAATAAAATATTAGCAAAAAGATTGCAGCAACTCATTACGAGAATAATACACTATGACCGGGTAGGATTTATTCCAGGAATGCAAGGCTGGTTCAATATTAGGAAAACTATTAGCATAATTGACATTACTGACAAAGCCCAACAGCAAGAGATAGAAAGAGAAATTCCATTCAAAGTTACTGAAGGCACTATAAAATATCTGGGAGTCTATTTGCCAAGACAAACCCAGGGCCTATATGAACATAACTATGAAACACTTTTCATGCGAATAAAATCAGATCTAAATAAATGGAGAAATATCAGTTGCTCATGGTTAGGCCGAGCTAATATAATAAAAATGACAATTCTACCTAAATTAATCTATCTATTCAGTGCCATACCAATCGAACTACCAAAAAATTTTTTTACTGAGCTGGACAAAATAATAACAAAATTCATTTGGAAAAACAAGAGGTCTAGAGTATCTAGGATATTAATGAAAAGACATGCTAGAGATGGTGGTTTAGCCACACCAGATATTAAACTGTACTACACAGCAGCAGTCATCAAAACTGCCTGGTACTGGTTAAGAAACAGGGGTGTGGATCAGTGGAATAGGATAGGTACACAAGTAGGTGAAATCAACAAGTTTAGCAATCTACTCTTTGATAAACCCAAAGAAGCCAGTTTCTGGGCTAATAATTCAATATTTCACAAAAACTGTTGGGAAAATTGGAAAATGGTAGGGCAAAAACTGGGCATAGACCAATATCTTACACCATATACCAAAATAAAGTCAAAATGGGTTCATGATTTAGGAGTAAAAGTTGATACTCTAAGTAATTTGGGAAAGCAAGGAATGGTTTACTTATCAGATTTGTGGAAAAGTAAAGAATTCATGACCCAACAAGAGATAGAGAGCATTACAAAATGCAAAATGGATAATTTTGATTATGTCAAATTGAAATGTTTTTGTACAAAAAAAGCCAATGCAACAAGAATTAGGAGGGAAGCAGAAAATTGGGAGAAAATCTTTGCAACTAGTATCTCTGATAAAGGCCTCATCTCTAAAATATACAGGGAGCTAAGCCAAATATATAGGAATACAAGCCATTCCCCAATTGAGAAATGGTCAAAGGATATGAACAGGCAGTTTTCAGAGGAAGAAATTAAAGCTATCTACAGGCATATGGAAAAATGCTCTGGATCGCTGCTGATTAGAGAAATGCAAATCAAAACAACTCTTAGATACCATATTTCTCCTGTCAGATTGGCTAAAATAACAAATCAGGAGAATGATAAATGCTGGAAAGGATGTGAGGAAATTGGAACATTGTTGCATTGCTGGTGGAGTTGTGAGCTGATCCAGCCATTTTGGAGGGCAGTTTGGAACTATGCCCAAAGGGCTATAGAAATGTTCATACCCTTTGACCCAGCAATACCACTTCTAGGGTTGTATCCCAAAGAAATCACGCAAGCGGGAAAAGGACCCATATGTACAAGAATATTTATAGCAGCTCTCTTTGTGGTAGCCAAGAATTGGAAATCAAAGGGATGCCCATCAATTGGGGAATGGCTAAACAAGCTGTGGTATATGAAGGTGATGGAATACTATTGTGCCATAAGAAATGGGGATGATGCAGACTTCATAACAACCTGGAAAAACCTACAGGACATAATGCTGAGTGAGCGGAGCAGAGCCAGGAGAACGTTGTGCACAGCCACAGATATATGGATTCCGTGAGGACCAACCCTGACATACTGCGCTTTTCTCAGCAACCTAAGGGGCAAGGACAACTCCAGGGGACTCACGATGGAGAATGCTATCTTCATTCAGAGAAAGAACTGCGAAGTTTGAATACAGACTGAGGCACACTACATGCTCGCCTTTTCTGCTTCTCTTTTGTTTTTGTTTTTGGGTTTTTTTTTTTTTGGTTCTGTTTCTTCTTTCTCATGATTCATTCCATTGGTTAAAATTCTTCTCCATGACTTGACTAGTGCATAAATTAATTTTATGCGAAGTTATACATGACAGTTATATGAGACTTCATGCCGTCTTGGGGAGGGAGGGGGGAGAGTGGGGAGAAAAACTGGAACTCAAAACTATGTAGAACCGTGTGTGGTAAACTAAAAATAAATAAAGAAATTTATAAAAAAAAAAGTTAAATAAATAAATAAATGAATGAATTTGTCTCTTTTGTCACATGGTATTCTATTATATTCATATACCAAAATGTGTTCTGCTATTCCCTAGTTTTGTAGGAGACCATCTAAGGCATACCCTTAGAGTCCAGTTACTTCCTTTTCTTCTTTACCCCTTTTAATCTCCCCTTCAGTACCAGGATGTTTCTTTTACTTCTGACTATTCCTGTTTCTTTATTATCTTCCTTCTGGATTTGGGTTATGAGGCAGGTGATCCATGTATTGTTTCTATTTTTACTTTGCCTAGTAGTTAAGGTAGATGTTAGAAAGTTTAGTTTATGATTTCTTGTATTTGGGGGCAAGGTAGTTGTTTATGCTTGGTCTCACCAACTTTGCTTGATCCTTGAATTGAACTTCACCTGCTGGGGTTAAACCATTCTCCTTTCCCCTACCCCCACACACAATCTTTGAGATTCTGAGCATTGCATTTTCAAGGACATTTCTGTTATCTCAGGTCGTAATGTAATAGATCTCAGAGCCCCTGTTCCTGGCCTTTCTCTGCCTGTGTTGTGTAATACTCTGCTATTCACTGCCCTCTGGTAGTTCTTAAGCACTTTTGAGATTCTCACTCTCAGTATTTCTGATCATCTGGGAAATTCCTGATCATTTTTTTCCCAAAGTGACCTTCTATTTTTATTGCCTGTAGAAATATATTCTTTCAGTCTTTATGTGTCTCTGGCTATCTTCGGTATTACTGAGAGGCTTATCTGTGCTGATTCTGGTTTTGTTAGTGAACACATCTTTTCCTGTTCTGGATAGCATCTTGTGCAGGTTTGGGGTAAAAGAAGTAACTTACCATAAGTTCCTGATCTATTGATCATTATTCAGTCTGATTCAAACCTCAAGGTTTTGCTGGGGAAAGTAGGTGAGTAATGGAGGGAGGGAGAGCTCTACCCCCATTCAATCAGCCATCTTGGATCCTGTCACACTGTTGTGATTTTTATGAAAGTTATGTGGATACAGATCAGGTTACTGAATAGAATGAGGAGTTTCAGACCTAGGTGAGGAGGCAGGGATAGTGAAGAAGCATGAGCAGGTAAAGATCATGCTAAGAGACAAGGAATCAGACATATATCACAAGTTTGCTATAAGCTTGCCCTGGGCAGTGATACTCATCTCATCAATCCTTTGTTCATGGAGTAGTTCCAAGTTTGATTCCTTTCAGCCTCAATCATAGTATTTCCCCTTTACTTCAGAGGAGGAAAATGCTAAATAGTTTGCTTCTGTTTTTATAGGAAGTTTAAAGATTGCTGATATAATAGTCATCATCAAATATTTTCATTACCATGAAAGACTGTCATAGGTGTACAAATACATGCTTTATTTTTTTTTCCTGTTTTAATTTGCTACACGAAACCCACAAAGACCTCATAAGCTTAAAAGATGGGAGGATTTCTTTGTCCAAACTTTGCTGCTAATGGGTCCCTCAGTTGGGGGGTTAGATGCTAAATAATTTATGGACTGAGGCTTGAAGGTGTGCAACAGTATAAATTTGGTTGAGCAGGGCTAATGAGGTATTGACTATCCCCTCCCTTACACACAGTGCCTTTATTTTGTAACCTGCATCAGTAATAATGTGTAGCAAATGGGGATTTTTTTTTACCTTTGTGGGAGGTGAGAATAGGCAGATCTTCTCTGAAAATAATCTTGTTAATGGATAGCCATATCAACCCATCATTTTCATGAGAAAGAGCACCATTTGTACCAGTTAATTAGAAAACAAATTACTTTTTAATAAGAGTAGAATTGTTTCTAATAAATTGTTGAAATATCATTAAATTACTTGTAAATGTCAACTAAAATTAACAAATCACAGCAATGTAAAATCATTCTAACAAATTGAATAATTAGCTAGTGAATAGTAATCAGTTTTATGGATATTCTATTATTTTTGTGGGGGACAAAGCCCTTATAAAAGGGACTAGTTTGTGCATTTAAAAGATGATTAACATTTAAATAGAATTTTTCCTTTTTTTAATCCCCAAGCTTAGTAGTATCAGAAGTTCCTTCATCTCATATTAAAGGACTGCCATTTTAAAGGATAAAATGAATTTTAGTCCCATATGCGCTGAGTCATAAGCTTTACATTCCAGACACTTATATTTTGGTTAATTTGTCATTTTGTTTCTGGAAGGTATAGATGAAGTATGGCCCAGTGAATAAAGTCCTAGGACTGGAAGTAAGGGAATACCTTAGTACAAATTCTGCTCCATTATCTTACTATTTGTTACTAGGCAATCCACTTAACCTTGCAGTTTCTTAATATTTATTCACCTTTTCTCTTCTTTTTTTCTTTTAATTTTTTTTCATTTTTTGTTATTCTGAACTTTACAAACACCAATAGCTAGCTTTTCCACATACAAAGAAGAAAAAAAGAGGATTATGTATAAAACACAAATTTCCATTAGAAACAGCTTGTTGATTTTTTTTAACATATACACAATAAATTCAATATGATAGTTTTACAGTTGATTCAATTGCCTGGTTTCTTTCAGAAACTCCTTCTGTTCTCTTCCATGCATTTTTTTTAAAAAATCCTCCTTTGATATCATTATTTTTTTCTTTTTTTAGTTTATTTTACCAGAACACAAATACAGAATACAGAAAAGAAATATATATATATATATCATAAACTTAAATATTGAAACTTAAATACAAAGTAAGAAAGAAAAAAAGCATTTCATGTACATGGTGGAACATAAGAGAGGATTCAAAATATGTAACAATAAAGTTTCATTTCAAGAAAGCCTGTATGATAAATAATACACCTTGTGTTGAGAATTGTCCATCTTTTCTTGGCTTCCTTGTATTTTGTTTTGTTCTCTGCTGTGCATTTTTTAACTTTGCTCTTTTTCCCCTCCCCTCACCCCTCCAGAAGGCTACAATATAGTTTAGATATGTTTCTTGATATATAAATACGCGTACAGATATATGCGTACACTTATGCATATATACATGAGTATATATAAACGTATACTTTTCCAAACATATTTTAATTCTGATCTTTGCTTTTATGTTTTTAGATATCTCTTGTTTCCTATCCTCCCTGACTCTTCTACTTTACTTCTGCCCACTACCTTGCCCTCCTATTACTTGCCTTCCCCCCTCCAAGGACCCCTCCCCTATCCTCCCATTCCCGTTAATCTAAACATCCTTCTATTCCCCCTTAAGCTATTCCCTCATTCTTCCCTCTAAAAATCCCTCCCTTGTCCTCTCCCCACTCTTTATGCCCCTACCATTTTATTTCTTCTAAATTTAGAAGACTTTTATACTCTTCTAAACCTATATATATATATATATATGTTATTCCCTCTTAAACCCATTCCTGATGAAAGTAGATTACCAGTTCTACCAGTCCTCCTCCCCAATCTATATTATTCTTTCTTCCTCTTGCACCTTATTTGTATAAAATAGTTACTCTTTTTAGCTGTTCCTAAATGGATTTACTTTTTAAAACTCATATCATAGTTAGGTTTACCCCAATCTTTCTTATGAGTTTGCCAGTTATTAATGAGAATCTTAGACATACATTTTGCATTATATAAAAGAAAAAGAGTCTCTCCTTATGAATCCCATATGATTAGTCTTTGGTATGTACCTTTTGTTTCTCTTGGTTCTTGTATGTCGAATCTTCTGTTAAGTTGAGGATTTTTCCTTACAAGTCTTGAAAGTCTGAAAGTTTATTAAATGTCCATTGTTTCATTCAAAATAATACTTAACTTTGCAGGGTATGATATCTTTGGCTGGAACTCCGGGTCTTTTGCTCTTCGATATATTGTGTTCTAAGATTTGCGGTCCTTTAATGTCTCTGCTGCTAATTCTTGTGTAATTCTGATTCTGACACCCTTATACTTAAATTGTTTTAATCTTGATGCTTTTAATATTTTGTCCTTGACCTAGGAGTATATGAATTTGACTATGATATTCCTATGAGTTTCTTTCAAAGGATCTCTTTTAAGTGGTGATCAATGGATTTTTTTTCTATGTCTACTTCCCTGTTTTGTTCTAATGGTTCAGGACAATTGTCTTTAATTATTTCTTGTATGATTGTATCAAGCTTCATTTTTTGATCATAACTTTCCATTAGTCCAATAATTTTTGTATTTTCTCTTCTTGATCTGTCTTGATCAAAATCCATTGTTTTTCTGTTAAGGTGGTTCACTTTCTCTTCTATTTTTTGTTATCCATGTTTTGTTTAATTATTTCTTCAGTTAGTATAATTTTGATGGCTTCACTTTGCCCATTTCTAAATTTCAAGGTGCCAATTTCCTGCTTAAGATTCTGGCTCTCCTTTTCTAATTGGTTAACTTTCCTTTCATAACCTTCTTGTTTTTCTTGGATTATTCTTATTTATTTTAGTTTTTCCTCCATCTCTGTCATTTGATTTTTAAGTCTTTTTAAAGATCTTCCATAAATTCCTTTTGAGCATCTCATTTTCTTCTTAGATCATTCTGATATTTCCATTTTTAAAAAAAGTATATCCCTAAGAAAATACTACTTTAAAAATTAGATTGGGGGGCGGAGCCAAGATGGCCGCATGAAGGCAGCCTCTTACCGGAGCTCTCTCACAAGGTCTGTCAGATTCCCATAAAAAAGTGAATTTGAGCAGATTTGAGAGAGTCAGAAACCGCGAGCAGTCTGCGTGGGGCAAATTTCCGAGCCGGGAGAGTCTGAAAGGCCAGAGGAACGAACCTGCAGGCGCGGAGAGTGCTCGGTGCGGAGCTGCTCCAGACCAAGGCGGAAGCGGCCGGCCGGGAAATCCACGTGGGAGACGAGCTGGGAGAAAGCTGGGCGCCCGAAACCGGCAGAGATCCCCAGGCCTCCCAACACAGGACGGCAGTCTCTGGGAGCGACGAGAGGCAGCGCAACGCCAACAGCCGCGAAAACACCCAGTTCTGACGCTTGCAAAACCCAGGATCTCAGCCTCTTGAACTTCCGGAAGACTCAATGGCTAGGTAAGCGGCTCTAACCCCTCCCCCCCTCACCCAGAGAATTCCTCGGGAAAAAAAAAAAAAACTGAAACAGAGGAGAGAGTAGCGGGGCTTCACAGGACAAATACTAGAAGCTCATTAGTCCCAGAGGGGAAGAGTCGGCAGGGAGCCAAGCCAGGAGCCCAGACGTAACCTTGCTCCCCCAGGGGAAGCGCCAGTCATCAGCTCAAACAACAAACAGCTGAGACCATTGCTGAAAAGCAAGTGCTGGAGAGCACCCATAGGGAGTGAGACGCCAGGGAGCCAGACCCCTCCCCCACACCTCAGGAAACTGAAGGTTATAATTTTAGACTCACAACCCCCAGAATAAGAAAGCTGGGACAGAAAGCCCTGAGACTCACAGATAGAAATTCGTTCTAACGCCAGCAAAAGGCAATCCAACATGAAGAAGAACACAAAAAAACCGAGGACAATAGATTCTTTTTATGGAGACAGGCAGGATCAAAATATCGACTTAGAAGAAGATAGCAATGACACGGTAGATACATCAGATACCTCAAAAGCTAATATGATCTGGTCTCCAGCCCAAAAAGCACTGCTGGAAGAGCTAAAAGAGGATTTTAAAAACCAAATTAGGGAGCTAAAAGAAAATATGGAAAAAATGGAAAAAAGGGAGAAAAAATCCACTGACGAAATCAAGTCCCTAAAGAATAAGATTGGTGAAATGGCTATGGAGATTCAGAATCTAGAGAGAGAAAAGGACACCCTGAGAGGTGAAATCAACCAATTGAAAATGGAGGCTCAAAAGCAAAATGTAAACACTAACTCATTTAAAATTAGACTTGAGCAAGTGGAAGCTAATGAATCTATGAGGCATCAAGAAGTAATAAAACAAAATGTAAAGAATGAAAAAATAGAAAAAAATGTGAAATATCTGATTGGCAAAACAACTGACCTGGAAAATAGATCCAGGAGAGACAATTTGAGAGTTATTGGTCTACCGGAAATCCACGATGAAAAAAGGAGCCTTGACAGTATCTTCGAAGAAATTATCAAAGACAACTGCCCAGAGGTCCTAGAACCAGAGGGCAAAATAGTCATTGAAAGAATTCACCGATCACCCCCTGAAAGAGATCCCAAACTGAAAACACCAAGAAATATTATAGCCAAATTTCAGAGCTATAAACTTAAGGAGAAAATACTGCAAGCAGCCAAAAGAAGCAATTCAAATATCGTGGAACTACAGTCAGGATCACGCAGGATCTCTCAGCTTCCACATTAAAAGACAGGAGAAATTGGAATATGATATTCCGAAGGGCAAAGGAGTTGGGACTACAACCAAGGATCAACTACCCAGCAAAACTAAGCATAATTTTCCAGGCAAGGCGATGGACATTCAATGAAATAAGGGAATTCCAGACCTTCCTGATGAAAAGGCCAGAACTCAATGGAAAATTTGATCTCCAAATACAAACCTCAAGAGAGACATAAAAAGGTAACCGGGGGAAAAACCCCACAAACTTCATTAACCAATAAGCTTAGGTTGTTTACATCTTTATGTGGGATTATATCATCTTATGTATGTTTTTTATGTATATATATATATACATATACATATATAAGTCATTCTTGTGAATGGTACAACTATTGTGACAAATGAAAGGGATATACATAGGTTGTGAATGCCTGTATAAATTAACTGATGTAAAGATATAAAATATAAATAAGAGATATAAAGGGAGGGCTATGAGGGAAGTGGTAAGAAGGTTGTAGAAAAGGGTAAATTACACCAAAGGAAGTGGCAAAAAAACATATTATAGTAGAGGGAAAGAAGGGAGGGAGAAGAGCAGTATTTGAGCTTTACTGTCATCTGATCTAGTTCAAGAAGGGAATAACATACTCTGATAAGTTTAGAAATCTAACTTGTCCTACGGGAAGTGGGAGGGAAAGGGGGGAAAAAGGGAGGGGGGAGGGCAGAAGGAAGAGGAGAAGTAGCAAGTGGGTAACGGTTAGATAAGGGAGGGGAATAAAGAGGGAGGGTTAACTGAGGAAAGCGGAGGTCAAAAGCAAAACTTTGTTGGGGAGGAGAAGGGGAAAGGGAGAAATAAAAGCATAAACAGGGGGAATTAGGATGGAGAAAAAGACACAGATAGAAATCATAACCCTGAACGTGCAGGGGATGAACATTCTCACAAAACAGAAGCAGATAGCAGAATGGATTAAAAACCATAATCCTACAATATGCTGTTTACAAGAAACACATCTGAAACAGGGGGATACACATAGGGTTAAGGTAAAAGGCTGGAGTAAAATATATTGTGCCTCAGCTAAAGTAAAAAAAGCAGGTGTAGCAATCCTAATCTCAGACAAAGCAAAAGTAAAGATAGATCTAATTAGAAGAGATAAGGAAGGACATTATATCCTGCTAAAAGGCACCATAAACAATGAAGCAATATCATTGCTTAACATATATGCACCAAGTGGTAAGGCATACAAATTCTTAGAGGAGAGGTTAAGGGAGTTACAGGAAGAAATAGACAGCAAAACTATAATATTGGGAGACCTCAACCTCCCCCTTTCTGAACTTGATAAATCTAACCTCAAAATAAATAAGAAAAAAGTTAAGGAGGTAAACAGAATTTTAGAAAAGGCACATATGATAGACCTCTGGAGAAAACTGAATGGGGATAAAAAGGAATATACTTTCTTCTCAAAAGTACATGGCACATACTCAAAAATTGACCATGTACTTGGGCATAAAAACCTCACAATCCAGTGCAGAAAAGCAGAAGTAGTCAATGCATCCTTTTCAGATCATGATGCAATAAGAATCATTTTTAATAAAGCACCATGGAAAAATAAGCTAAAAACTAATTGGAAACTAAATAATTTAATTCTAAAGAGTGAGTGGGCCAAAGATCAAATCAGAGAAACAATTAATAATTTCATTCAAGAGAATGACATCAATGAAACAACATACCAAAACTTATGGGATGCAGCAAAAGCTGTTCTTAGGGGAAGTTTTATATCTCTAAATGCCTACATGAATAAAATAGGGAAAGAGGAGATCAATGATCTGGGCATACAGCTGAAAAAGCTAGAAAAAGAGCAAATTGAAAACCCCCAATTAAATACCAAATTAGAAATACTGAAAATCAAAGGAGAGATTAATAAAATTGAAACCAAGAAAACTATTGAATTAATAAATAAAACAAAGAGCTGGTTTTATGAAAAAACCAATAAAATTGACAAACCTTTGGCCAATTTGATTAAAAAAAAGAAAGAAGAAAATCAAATTACCAGTATAAAAAATGAAAAGGGTGAGGTCACCTCTAATGAAGAGGAAATCAAAACAATAATTAGGAATTATTTTGCCCAACTGTATGCCCATAAATTTGACAACCTTAGAGATATGGATGAATATCTACAAAAACATAAACTGCCCAGACTAACAGAGAAGGAAGTGAAATTTCTTAATGACCCCATATCAGAAAAAGAAATTGAGCAGGCCATCAACGAACTCCCTAGGAAAAAATCTCCAGGGCCAGATGGTTTTACATGTGAATTCTATCAAACATTTAAAGAACAACTAATTCCAATACTTTGTAGACTATTTGGGAAAATAGGGGAAGAAGGAGTCCTACCAAATTCTTTTATGACACAAATATGGTACTAATACCTAAACCAGGTAGAGTTAAAACAGAGAAAGAAAATTATAGACCAATTTCTCTAATGAATATTGATGCAAAAATTTTAAATAAAATATTAGCAAAAAGATTGCAGCAACTCATTACGAGAATAATACACCATGACCAGGTAGGATTTATTCCAGGAATGCAAGGCTGGTTCAATATTAGGAAAACTATTAGCATAATTGATCATATCAACAACAAAACTAGCAAAAACCATATGATCATCTCAATAGACGCAGAAAAAGCCTTTGACAAAGTACAACACCCATTCCTATTAAAAACACTAGAAAGCATAGGAATAAGGGGAACCTTCCTCAAAATTATAAATAGCATCTACCTAAAACCATCAACAAGCATTATTTGTAATGGGGATAAACTAGATGCATTCCCAATAAGATCAGGGGTGAAACAAGGATGTCCATTATCACCCCTATTATTCAATTTGGTTCTAGAAACATTAGCTGTAGCAATGAGAGAAGAAAAAGAAATTGAAGGAATTAGAATAGGAAAAGAAGAAACTAAATTATCACTTTTTGCAGATGATATGATGATTTATCTAGAGAATCCTAGAGAATCAAGTAAAAAACTACTTGAAATAATAAACAACTTTAGCAAAGTTGCAGGATATAAAATAAACCCACATAAATCCTCAGCATTCCTATACATTACTGACAAAGCCCAACAGCAAGAGATAGAAAGAGAAATTCCATTCAAAGTTACTGAAGGCACTATAAAATATTTGGGAGTCTATTTGCCAAGACAAACCCAGGGCCTATATGAACATAACTATGAAACACTTTTCACACAAATAAAATCAGATCTAAATAAATGGAGAAATATCAGTTGCTCATGGTTAGGCCGAGCTAATATAATAAAAATGACAATTCTACCTAAATTAATCTATCTATTCAGTGCCATACCAATCGAACTACCAAAATTTTTTTTTACTGAGCTGGACAAAATAATAACAAAATTCATTTGGAAAAACAAGAGGTCTAGAGTATCTAGGATATTAATGAAAAGACATGCTAGGGATGGTGGTTTAGCCACACCAGATATTAAACTGTACTACACAGCAGCAGTCATCAAAACTGCCTGGTACTGGTTAAGAAACAGGGGTGTGGATCAGTGGTATAGGATAGGTACACAAGTAGGTGAAATCAACAAGTTTAGCAATCTACTCTTTGATAAACCCAAAGAAGCCAGTTTCTGGGCTAATAATTCACTATTTCACAAAAACTGTTGGGAAAATTGGAAAATGGTAGGGCAAAAACTGGGCATAGACCAATATCTTACACCATATACCAAAATAAAGTCAAAATGGGTTCATGATTTAGGAGTAAAAGTTGATACTCTAAGTAATTTGGGAAAGCAAGGAATAGTTTACTTATCAGATTTGTGGAAAAGTAAAGAATTCATGACCCAACAAGAGATAGAGAGCATTACAAAATGCAAAGTGGATAATTTTGATTATGTCAAATTGAAATGTTTTTGTACAAAAAAAGCCAATGCAACAAGAATTAGGAGGGAAGCAGAAAATTGGGAGAAAATCTTTGCAACTAGTATCTCTGATAAAGGCCTCATTTCTAAAATATACAGGGAGCTAAGCCAAATATATAGGAATACAAGCCATTCCCCAATTGAGAAATGGTCAAAGGATATGAACAGGCAGTTTTCAGAGGAAGAAATTAAAGCTATCTACAGGCATATGGATAAATGCTCTGGATCGCTGCTGATTAGAGAAATGCAAATCAAAACAACTCTTAGATACCACATCTCTCCTGTCAGATTGGCTAAAATAACAAATCAGGAGAATGATAAATGCTGGAAAGGATGTGGGGAAATTGGAACATTGTTGCATTGCTGGTGGAGTTGCGAGCTGATCCAGCCATTTTGGAGGGCGGTGTGGAACTATGCCCAAAGGGCTATAGAAATGTTCATACCCTTTGACCCAGTAATACCACTTCTAGGGTTGTATCCCAAAGAAATCACGCAAGCGGGAAAAGGACCCATATGTACAAGAATATTTATAGCAGCTCTCTTTGTGGTAGCCAAGAATTGGAAATCAAAGGGATGCCCATCAATTGGGGAATGGCTGAACAAGCTGTGGTATATGAAGGTGATGGAATACTATTGTGCCATAAGAAATGGGGATGATGCAGACTTCATAACAACCTGGAAAAACCTACACAACATAATGCTGAGTGAGCGGAGCAGAGCCAGGAGAACGTTGTGCACAGCCACAGATATGTGGATTCCGTGAGGACCAACCCTGACATACTGCGCTTCTCTCAGCAACCTAAAGGGGCAAGGACAACTCCAGGGGACTCACGATGGAGAATGCTATCTTCATTCAGAGAAAGAACTGCGAAGTTTGAATACAGACTGAGGCACACTACTACATGCTCGCCTTTTCTGCTTCTCTTTTGTTTTTGGTTTTGGGGTTTTTTTTTTGTTTTTTTTTTTTTGGTTCTGTTTCTTCTTTCTCATGATTCATTCCATTGGTCAAAATTCTTCTCCACAACTTGACTAGAGCATAAATTAATTCAATGCGAAGTTATACATGACAGTTATATGAGACTTCATGCCGTCTTGGGGAGGGAGGGGGGAGGGAGGGGAGAAAAACTGGAACTCAAAACTATGTAGAACCGTGTGTGGTAAACTAAAAATAAATAAAAAATAAATTTAAAAAAAATGTTAAAAAAAAAATTAGATTGGAGCAAGTGGAACGTAGTGACTTTATGAGAAATCAGGATATTATATAACAGAACCAAAGGAATGAAAAAATGGAAGACAATGTGAAATATCTCATTGGAAAAACCACTGACCTGGAAAATAGATCCAGGAGAGATAATTTTTTTTTAAATTTATTTATTTATTTTTCATTTACCACACACAGTTCTACATAGTTTTGAGTTCCAGATTTTCTCCCCTCCCTCCCCCCTCGCTCCCCAAGATGGCATGGAATCTCATATAACTGTCATGTATAACTTCGCATTGAATTAATTTAAGCACTAGTCAAGTTGTGGAGAAGAATTTTGACCAATGGAATGAATCATGAGAAAGAAGAAACAGAAACAAACAAAAAAAAAAAACAACCCAAAAACAAAAGAGAAGCAGAAAGACGTGAGCAATTAGTGCACCTCAATCTGCATTCAAAGTTCACAGTTCTTTCTCTGGATGAAGATAGCATTCTCCATCGTGAGTCCCCTGGAGAGTTGTCCTTGCCCCTTAGGTTGCTGAGAAGAGCGCAGTATGTCAGGGTTGGTCCTCACAGAATCCATATATCTGTGGCTGTGTACAACGTTAGGAGAGATGATTTAAAAATTATTGCACTACCTGAAAGCCATGATCAAAAAAAGAGCCTAGATACCATCTTTCAAGAAATTATCAAGGAGAACTGCCCTCATATTCTAGAGCCACAGGGCAAAATAGAAATGGAAAGAATCCATCGATCGCCTCCTCAAATAGATCCCAAAAAGAAATCTGATAGGAATATTGTCGCCAAATTCCAGAGCTCCCAGATCAAGGAGAAAATACTGCAAGCAGCCAGAAAGAAACAATTTGAGTATTGTGGAAACCCAATCAGAATAACCCAAGATCTGGCAGCTTCTACATTAAGAGATCGAAGGGCTTGGAATACGATATTCTGGAGGTCAATGGAGCTAGGATTAAAACCTAGAATCACCTACCCAGCAAAACTGAGTATCATGCTCCAAGGCAAAATATGGATTTTCTCAGTGAAAAGACCAGAACTGAATAGAAAATTTGACTTTCAAACACAAGAATCAAGAGAAGCATGAAAAGATAATCAAGAAACAGAAATTGCAAGGGACTTACTAAAGTTGAACTGTTTTGCTTACATTCCTACATGGAAAGATGATGTGTATGATTCGTGAGACCTCAGTATTAGGGTAGTTGAAGGGAATATGCATATATATATATATATATATATATATATATATATATATGTTTATGTGTATATATATATGTGAATGTGTATGTATGTATATATCTATGTGTATCTGTGTGTATGTGTATATATATGTATATATATATATATATATATATATATATTTATATATATGTAAAAGAGAGAGAGCAGACACAGGGTGAGTTGAAGATGAAGGGAAGATATCTAAAAGAAATAAAATGAAATTAAGGGATGAGAGAGCAACATAGTGAGAGAGGGAGATAGGGAGAGATAGAATGGGGTGGATTATCTTGCATAAACGTGGCAAGAGGAAGCAGTTCTGTGGGAGGAGGGGAGAGGGCAGGTGAGGGGGGAATGAGTGAACCTTGCTCTCATCAGATTTGGCCTGAGGAGTTAATACCATACATACTCACTTGGGTATCTTACCCCACAGAAAAGAAGAGGGAGGAAGATAAAAAAAATAAAAGGGGGGGATGATGGAGGGGAGGGCAGATGGGGGTGGAGGTAATCAAAACAAACACTTTGGAAAGGGGACAGGGTCAAGGGAGAAAATTCAATAAAGTGGGATGGGTTGGGAAGGAGCAAAATGTAGTTAGTCTTTCACAACATGAATATTGTGGAAGGGTTATACATAATGATACACATGTGGCCTAGGTTGAATTGCTTGACTTCTTAGGGAGGGTGGGTGGGAAGGGAAGAGGGGAGAGAATTTGGAACTCAAAGTTTTAAAATCAGATGTTCAAAAACAAAAAAAGTTTTTGCATGCAACTAAAAAATAAGATACACAGGCAATGGGGCATAGAAACTTATCTTGCCCTACAAGAAAGTTAGGGAAAAGGGGATGAGAGGGGAGGGGAGTGATAGAAGGGAGGGCTGACTGGGGAACAGGGCAACCAGAATATATGCCATTTTGGAGTGGGGGGGAGGGTAGAAATGGGGAGAAAATTTGTAATTCAAACTGTTGTGAAAGTCAATGCTGAAAACTAAATATGTTAAATAAATAAATTTAAATTAAAAAAAAAGTATATCCCTATGGACTGGAATGCTTAGAACATTTCAGAGCACAATACTTTTTTTTTTCCCAAAAAAACTAGCTCCTGGTAAGGATTTATCCTTAAAACATAATTCTCTACAACCTGGTTAGAGCAAACGTATAAGGAAAACACCACCATGAAAGCCATTATTCACTATCATTTCAGCTCACTTGAATAGCATAAACAGATCAGAACACAATTAAATAGCACAATGAATAGATTGCTAGACTTGGAACCAGGATGCTCTGAATTCAAATCCTACACTTAATAGCTGCCTGACTGTGGGAAGTCACTAAAGCTCTATAAACCTCATGAGGTTCCCTCATAGGTAAAACAAAAATAAGAATTACTCCCATGCTTCCCAGAGCTTCTTTTATGACCAAATGAAATAACACATGTAAAGCACTTTTAAAGTCATAAAGTGTCATGTAACTCATTAACTCTGAATATGGAATATTTTAACATTGAACTGAAATTTGCCTTTGTATTATTTTAAAAAATAAATAAGGAGGGGGAGGTTACCTAAAGAAATTAATAGTGAAATGAGGTTATAGGGGAAATGTTTGTGAGTGTATCATAACCCCTAAGATCCCATAAGAGTAGGGACTGTATTTTGTCTAAAAGTTCTATCTCTCCCCACATCTAAAACAGCCCAGGGCTCTGGACATAGTGGGTGATTAATAAGTGTTTATTGTATTCTTGAGAGAACAAGCTATTTTCCAAAACTTCAATAGTATTCATTTGGGGATGAACCAAGTGCCAATAAGCCTTTTTATCTATTCATTAAAGCAGACCTGGGATGACCTCTTCTTGGCAATATATTGAAACTGAGATTTTGGAATGACTATGTATTTGGAGATTTATTTTAATGCATTTTAAAAATCTATATTGTATTAAATTAGACTTTTCTTTAATTCAGACTTGATTGCCTCTGACCCAACTGGGGATATTCACAGATAGAGAAGAGGGCCAAATGAGTTCTACAAAAGGGGATGCTAAAGAACAGTGTGCATGAAAGACAAATAGAGCTCCAGTCCTCAAAAGAAAACCAGTGGGAAGCAAGTATTAGTCACAGGAGAAAAGAGTGACCTGGTCACTGATGCAGAATATCCCTTATGAGGATGTTTCTCTCGTCCCTATGGATTCAAAAAGGGATATCTGAGATCCAAGCACATTTGGAGGTGGACAAAGACATTAGGATTACCATGATATAAAGAAGCTTTGGGTAGAATATCAACAGCTAATTTTTTTCCTTGATGAATATAAAATGCCACTAAACCACATTTTTATTGGCTCTATATAACTTTCCTTGGGTTCCTCTCTGAAAAATATTCCTAGATTTCTACACCATCTTCCTAAAATCAGATCACAGAGGGATGGTTAGGTAAAGAAGGGAAGACTTGGAGCTTCTACAATAGAGTCACATTGAAGGAATTCAACCAATGCAGTGATCTACCATGATTCCAGAGGACTGATAATGAAGAATGCTCCCCACCTCCTGACGGAGAAGTAACAGTCTAAATATGTGAAATGAGACAAATTTTGAACACAGCCAGTGGGAGAATTGTTTTTGCTTAACTATGCCTGTTTTATTTTTTTCCAAAGGATGTATTTTTCTTTTTTGTTTTGTTTTTGTTTTGCTTCCCCTCCCAATAGGGAGGAAATGAGATCTAGACAAATCTCTGTTAACTGAAAAAAATAATCTCTTTTAAAAATTGAGTCTCAGAAGATGGCGGCTGGTAAGCAGGGACTAGAGTGAGCTCAGTACCCGAGTCCCTCCAAAAACCTATAAAAAATGGCTCTGAACCAATTCTAGAACGGCAGAACCCACAGAACAGCAGAGGGAAGCAGGGCTCCAGCCCAGGGCAGCCTGGATGGTCTCTGGGTGAGGTCTATTCCACACAGAGCTGGGAGCTGGGAGCTGGGAGCTGGGAACGGAGTGGAACAGAGCCCAGCCTGAGCAGCGTGGACCATCCAGACCAGAAGCCGGGCGGAGGGGGCCCTAGCGCCCTGAATATGTGAGCTGCGGAAGTTACCAGACCCCTCGACCCACAAACACCAAAAACTACGGAGAAGGTTAGTGGGAAAAGCTGCAGGAGTGGAAGGAGTTCACGGTTCCGCTTCCAGCCCCAGGGGCAGCAGAGGTGGGGCAGCTACAGCTGTTGTTACTTTCAGCTCCAGGCCCACCTGGTGGGAGGAATTAAGTGGCGGATCAGAGCAGGAGTGCAACAGCCTGCTAAAGATCTAAGCCCAGTCTGGACTGGGGGTTCTTGGGGAAGGAGGAGTGCGGCTCTGACAGAGCTGGCACCTCCCCCCCCAAACGTAGAACATAGAACTCGTTAGTCTACAAGCAGTCATACCCCACTGAAAAACTCAAGGGTCAAGTTCGTTGGTTGGGAATATGGCCAGGCAGCGAAAATGCGCCCAGATTCAGTCTCAGACTTTGGATTCTTTCTTTGGTGACAAAGAAGACCAAAACATACAGAAGACAACAAAGTCATAGAGCCTACAACAAAAGCCTCCAAGAAAAACATGAACTGGCCCCAGGCCATAGAAGAACTCAAAAAGGATTTGGAAAAGCAAGTTAGAGAAGTAGAGGAAAAATTGGGAAGAGAAATGAGAAGGATGCAAGAAAACCATGAAAAACAAGTCAATGACTTGCTAAAGGAGACCCAAAAACATACTGAAAAATACACTGAAGAAAACAACACCTTAAAAAACAGAGTAACTCAAATGGCAAAAGAGCTCCAAAAAGCCAATGAGGAGAAGAATGCCTTGAAAGGCAGAATTAGCCAAATGGAAAAGGAGGTCCAAAAGACCAATGAAGAAAATACTACTTTAAAAATTAGATTGGAGCAAGGGGAAGCTAGTGACTTTATGAGAAATCAGGATATTATAAAACAGAACCAAAGGAATGAAAAAATGGAAGACAATGTAAAATATCTCCTTGGAAAAACCACTGACCTGGAAAATAGATCCAGGAGAGATAATTTAAAAATTATTGGACTACCTGAAAGCCATGATCAAAAAAAGAGCCTAGATACCATCTTTCAAGAAATTATCAAGGAGAACTGCCCTGATATTCTAGAGCCACAGGGCAAAATAGAAATGGAAAGAATCCATCGATTACCTCCTCAAATAGATCCCAAAAAGAAATCTCCTAGGAATATTGTCACCAAATTCCAGAGCTCCCAGATCAAGGAGAAAATACTGCAAACAGCCAGAAAGAAACAAGTTGAGTATTGTGGAAACCCAATCAGAATAACCCAAGATCTGGCAGCTTCTACATTAAGAGATCGAAGGGCTTGGAATGCGATATTCTGGAGGTTAATGGAGCTAGGATTAAAACCTAGAATCACCTACCCAGCAAAACTGAGTATGATGTTCCAAGGCAAAATATGGATTTTCAATAAAATAGAGGACTTTCAAGATTTCTCAGTGAAAAAACCAGAACTGAATAGAAAATTTGACTTTCAAACACAAAAATCAAGAGAAGCATGAAAAGGTAATCAAGAAACGGAAATTGCAAGGGACTTACTAAAGTTGAACTGTTTTGTTTACATTCCTACATGGAAAGATGATGTGTGTGATTCATGAGACCTCAGTATTAGGGCAGTTGAAGGGAATATGCATATATATATATATATATAATATATATATATATATATATATATGTGTGTGTGTGTGTGTGTGTGTGTGTGGTGTGTGTGTGTGTGGTGTATATATATAGTTTATGTATATATATATATATAGGTGAATGTGTATGTATGTATGTATCTATGTGTATATGTGTGTATGTGTATATATATGTGTGTGTTTTATATATATATATATATCTGTTTATATGTATGTGTATATATATGTGTGTGTATATATATATATATATATATATATATATATGTAAAAAAGAGAGAGCAGACACAGGGTGAGTTGAAGATGAAGGGAAGATATCTAAAAGAAATAAAATGAAATTAAGGGATGAGAGAGCAATATAGTGAGAGAGGGAGATAGGGAGAGATAGAATGGGGTGGATTATCTTGCATAAACGTGGCAAGAGGAAGCAGTTCTGTGGGAGGAGGGGAGAGGGCAGGTGAGGGGGGAATGAGTGAACCTTGTTCTCATCAGATTTGGCCTGAGGGGGAATACCATACATACTCAGTTGGGTATCTTACCCCACAGGAAAGAAGAGGGAGGAAGATAAAAAAAAATAAAAGGGGGGGATGATGGAGGGGAGGGCAGATGGGGGTGGAGGTAATCAAAACAAACACTTTGGAAAGGGGACAGGGTCAAGGGAGAAAATTCAATAAAGCGGGATGGGTTGGGAAGGAGCAAAATGTAGTTAGCCTTTCACAACATGAGTATTGTGGAAGGGTTATACATAAAGATACATGTGTGGCCTGGGTTGAATTGCTCGACTTCTTAGGGAGGGTGGGTGGGAAGGGAAGAGGGGAGAGAATTTGAAACTCAAAGTTTTAAAATCAGATGTTCAAAAACAAAAAAGTTTTTGCACGCAACTAAAAAATGAGATACACAGGCAATGGGGTGTAGAAATTTATCTTGCCCTACAAGAAAGGAAGGGAAAAGGGGATGAGATGGGAGGGGGGGTGATAGAGGGGAGGTCTGACTGGGGAACAAGGCAACCAGAATATAAGCCATCTTGGAGTGGGGGGGAGGGTAGAAATGGGGAGAAAATTTGTAATTCAAACTGTTGTGAAAATCAATGCTGAAAACCAAATATGTTAAATAAATAAATTTAAATTTAAAAATAATTGAGTCTCAAAAAAAGAATTTAGATAGGAAGGAATGGAATTGGATGGATTTAATAATTTAGAGATGAGGGTGTAGAAGGTAGGGATAGTGCAGAAACTTTTCTTCTGAGATTAGAGAAAATGGCTTACCTGCTGCTTCTATGCCAGTAATAGGGCTCAAGAGTTGGGTATTGACGGAGTTCTTAGAGTATTAAGATGGAAGGGATTTTGGAAAAAGCTTACATTTATGTATGGTATTAAGGTTTGTGAAACATTTTAATACATTTTCTCATTTTATCCACCCCCCCCCCAAAAAAAAGAGTTCCTAAAGCTCAGAGCTGTGGGATCATTGTCCACATCCTGGAGAAAAAGAATCCAGAGGCAGTAATAGGATGTGACTAAATCAAAGAATCAGTTGGAAGGAATTTCAGAGACAGTTTAGCCAATACCTGGCCAAGATTCTACTCTACAATATACCTGGGATAAGTGGTTGCAAAGTAAGTATTGTTTGTCCTTCATTTTCAAAGAGGGCCAATGACATCATGGGTGATGACTTGTGGTTGGATTAGAGACGGAATTGCACAAAGTCATCAGCCTCACTCTGTCTTCCCTAAACACATTTTCAGGATCTTCAAAGCTCCCACTTTAGTGTCCTACTTATTGCCCTTTATACCTGCAAGGACTTAGATCCAAAAAAATATGTTTCACACCTTCTACTTTTCAGCAAACTCAATTTAAACACATATTTGGAGGAGCTTATTGAAGTATCAGGAAATTAAGCAGTTGAAAAAAATTCATACCAAGGTGTGAATGACTGATAATATGCTCCTGTAACCTTCCCATTAACACAGTCAGTTGTTGGGATTTCAACCAAGGCTTGTAAATAGTTTTAGGCAGAGTACCTCTTACATCATACCCCTCAGGTTGATTCCCTGCTTATTTTTTGGCCATTTTCTCCTCATTACTCACACACTATGTAACTATGAACAATTCACTTTCCTTTTAAACTTCAGTTTTCTTATCTAAAAAGGGGAATTGTAAGATCATAAATTTAAAGTTGGGAGAAATCCTGGTGAACATCTAGTCCAAGCTCCATAATTTACAAATGAAGAAGGTAAGCCCCAGAGGAACTAAGTGACTTGCCCATGGATACACAGCTGATTCTTTTTATCAATAATAATAGTGCTGCTGCTGATGATGGTGATGATGATGATGAAATCCTGTGCTTTGTGTGCAAAACCCTTCATAACTTGATCTCCCACATTTGAAGCCATCTTATATCTTTAGTCCCTTTCTGTACTATTTGATGAAGTGACAATTACCTTCTGATGTTCCAAAAAGAAGACACTATCTCTTGGCTCTAGGCATTTTCTCTGGCTGTCCTTCAATGGCTAAAAGGCTCTCCTCATCTCTGCCTCTTGACATTCATAGGTTTCTTCAGGTCTCAACTGTAACAGCAGTGTTACTAGCAGATGCTGTGGAGGTGTAAGGCCAATGACACCAGCACACAGGAGAGCTGCTAGCACAGGTTCTTTGACTTGCTTTTCTAAAGGAAAGCAACTTTAAGGGGTTGCAATCTCACTTTAATTAAGCATACATATATCATTCATTTAGTTCAGAGGAAAAAGTCAGCACCCTGAACTTCAGAGAAAATACAAACAGAAATAATAAACAGAGAAAATACAAACAGAGCAAATAACTCAAATAAGCAGACAGAGCTTCCAATGTCTGTCCATAGCAATACATACATAGTTACCAGAGAGAGAAGCACCAACATCCAGATTTTCAAAGCTGGGGGGCTCCTTAACAGCTATCCAGAGTCTCATCTGGCCGAATCACATTAACACTCTTCTAGTGAGTGAACCCACAAAGCAAAATGCTAACCTCAGAGTATATATATACTTCTTCAGGGTCAGCCTGTAGAGGGCATCACAGCCATGTGACTCAAACTCATGTGACATAGGCTTTCTTGTAACTTAAGCAGGTCATCAAAGACTTTTGATTCAATCAAAGACTGTTGATTCAAACAAAAGCAAGGCTCAATCACAGACACTCGATTGCCTTATTGCTGAGAAGCACACCAAAAAAACAGCAAAAAGTCCCACTTTGCTTACCACTACACCAACTAAAATCCCACCTTCTATAGGAAGCACTTCCTAACCCCTCTTAATTCTAATGCCTTCCTTATGTCAATTATTTCCTATTTGTAACATAAAAATGCCTGTTTGTATACATTTCTTAGCTTTTTGCTTTCTCATTAGATCATCAAAGAATAAGCAAAGTGCTGAGGATCAAAGAAAGATGAGATCCAGTCTAGTCTTGGATGGGAGTGGGGAAGTGACATTTGAGCAGGACTCAGAAGAGCAGGCAGAGAAACTCAACCAACCAATCAATCAATGGACTTACTATGGGCTATATGCTGTGGTAGGTTGTGGGCATAAAAAGACAAAAAGAAAACAGTCTCTGCTCTCAAAGAGCTTACATCTTATGGGGAAGCAATATGTGCTCATAAATACAAACTATATAAAGAAAATACAAGGCACAATAATTAAGGACAGTAGAATATGAGGTATCAGGAAATGTCTCATGTATAAGAAGGTACTTCAGCTGAATTTGGAAGATGGTGAAGAATCCTAACAGGTAGAAAGAGGTGATGAGAAAGTTTATTAAAGTACTATGCCAGGATGAGTCATTGTATGGAAGTGCAATTTCATTAGACTGCTGAGTTTATGAAAGGGAGTAAAATGGAGTAAGCCTGAGCCAGGCTGCAAAAAGTTTTAGATGCCACACAGAGGAATTTATATTTTGTCCCAGGGACAAGAGGAAATGACTCAATTTTCTTGAGCAGGAAAATAGCATAATTAGATACATCCCTTAGGAAAATTCTTTTCTTATCTGTGTGTAGTATGGAATGGAAATGGAAGAAATAGGAAGTAGGTAACCCAATTAGTACAGTTTGTGCTAAAATGTGATGAGGACATGAAAATATAGTGTGAATATCTGAGTGAAAAGAAGGGTTTGGATGGGAGGGATGCTATGTAATGGAACTGGCAAAAAACTGACAACTGATTGGATTTGAGGAATGGGGAACAGTGAAGAAAAATGAGTCAAACTAAAGAATCCAAGTAACTTAACTGCCAAGATTATGAGACTAATAAAAAGGAAGAAGTTAGGAAAAAGGCAAGTTTAGGAGAGAAAATAATTCATTCGGCTTCCTATTATTCCTTATACTATTTTCCTAGTGGGTGGTTAATATTTTCAAAGATAGTAAAGGATAAAGTTTGAGGAAATGTCTTTAGTTTAGGCAATTAAGAGATCATTGATATTTTGGAGAGAACAGTTTCAGTTTATTCATGAGGTAGGAACTAAAATTGGTGGAGATTGAGAAGCAAACGAGAGGAAGAAGTAGGGATAGCAAGTGTATTTGACTTTTGGGGGTTAGTGGAGTGAATGTGGGAGTGATGGGATCAAATGTTGGTATATCATCTATGACAGAGGTCAGGTATTTCACTTAAAGCAAACAAAAACAAAACTTGATATGGTGGAATAAACATTTGACTTGAAAAGAAAGGACCTCAGATCATGCTTTTCCTTACTACCTATATGACTAGTCAAATAACTTCATCTCTCTGGGTCTTAGTTTCTCATCTGTAAAATATGTGCATTCTATTAGATTTTTCTCTAAGTACTCTCCAGCTATGACTCATGTAAGAGTACCACTTTAAGCCTGGTCAATTGTTTATATCATGCTGAGAATAAGTTGGTCAGATATCTTCAAATAAGGGTTAAAAATAAGAATTAGATCAAAGCATGATGATATTTTCTGCCTCTGAAGGGAGGAATGATATGCTTATAGGTCAAAATGATACCAAAATGGGAAACTAAGAAAGCTAAAGACTATTCTTTGATCTTACAATTTTACTCAAGTTTATATCTATTTCAGGATGTTCTAGTAGTTGAAATTTATGGGAATGCATTTGATTTTTCCATCCTACTTTCCTTGGGCATCATTGTCTTTATTTTGCCTGAAGAAGGAGTCATTTGGGGTTAGCCATTATCTAAAATCTATTTACAATTTAACAGCTCTCTATCTAAGCCTCCAGCTATGAGATCATGACAATATAATAAATGATATGCATTACCTTTGGAAAAATGAAGGTTACTTATCTATAAGCCTATTTTACAGAAGATGTATCATCACAGATCAGTCATGAGACAAGCCTCTCACCTTCCCATAGCTGTTAACTTGTTGATTGGTTTCTGATTACTAAATATCCTTGGGTGTACTGATAGATTTCTATGATTTCATTTTGCCCCATCCAGGAGTATTGAGAAAGGTGTGTGTATGCATATGTGTAAGTGAGTTAACTTCTCCTCTATTACTTTCTGCCAGAAGGAGTTCTTATATGTCTGTTTCTGTCTTTCTGTCTGTCTTGCCAGCCTAGCACAGTATATCTTATGTATATTATAGGCAATTAAAAATAAATTCAATGAAAACACTTTTATAAATAGATAATCTTCTGGATGTTTTTTCTTTCCTTGTGAAGTATTAGCATCTGTTATTTTAAGAAATTTCAATATGAATAATTGTGATTGTATTTAGCAGCTCAATACAACAAAACTTTATTAAATGCCTACCATGACCAAGTGTTAAGGATGGACCTGACTCAAGCTGGTTTCTTGTTAGTTCAGGCTTAATGTTGGAATGAAATGAGGTACTCGGGTCATTTAACACCAAAGGCTATATTTAGCCTATTGGTCTATATGGACAGAACCCTCCAGAAACTTGGGACCCTCACAGTCATAAGGGCTCAGTGGGAGGATTTGCTGGACAGTCTATTTTAGATTTTCTCCTAGAACATAGCCTGCTCAGGTTTAAAATTAAAAGAGACAGACTTATACAAAACTTGTAAAGTGGGGTTTATAACAACACTCAAGTGGAGAATGTGGATTTTCCAAAGCTCAAGTTTACAGCAAGTCTCTGTGCTTCCTTCTCATACCAAGAAGTGAATACCATTTACTTATTCTGTTATATACCTAAATATTCTTTGTTTTCCCCACCACTCACTGTATTACCAATATCTGGCTGACAGGACTGGATTGCAGACTTTCTTAGAATTGATTTCTCACTACTTATCTCTCATATGAGCAGTTATATGATCTAGTTATATGATCAATTTACTCAAGTTTTATTATGCTGAGAGTTAAATTTTTGCAGGAGGGTCAAGAGTAAATCAGGAATGCTAGAAATGGGGGCTTTCTTTACTCTCCCTAGCAACCTTCTCCATCACCCAATAAAGAATTATTTTTGTGAATTTGGGCTTGCTCTACACTCCATTGAGGAGTTTCTCATTTTACCATTTGAAAGGTACTTAACAGAGTTCCATGGTGAATGGCACCAGATCATATTACCCTCGTTTTTTGAATCACTATTTTCTAAATTTAACCACAACGGGAACCACTGAAAGGCCATCTAATCCCATTTACCAACTACACCAAATTTTAGGGGTGAGCCTGATCTATCCTGTACCCTGCTGGTCCAGGTTCAATGTTGGAATAAAATGGGACACTATAAATCATTCAACAGTTAACAAAATGAGTTTTACTTAGTGATTATATATGTATACACACATACATATATATGTATGTATGTATGTATAGGGTCTTCCTAAAGTCTGGACACAAAAGCAATTAACAGCAATGGGGAGTTACTGCATTGAGTTCATGTGAATCTTGCAAAGCCCATCAACCTTTGAATCACAAATGACTGAAATCATATTGAAGATGTTATTTGTTAATATTCCAATGAAATAAAAATTTCATTCATTTCATTTCTTAAAAATATGCATTTTTGCCTATGTGTTCAGACTTTAGGAACACCCTGCATATATGTATGTATACACACACCCACACCCACACACACACATACACATTCAATAAGAATACACTAGCACTTAACTTGGGTAGACACAGTCCCTTTTTCTCCTTGTATAAATAGGTCTGGTCACCATGGTATGGTGACTCACACAGTCTTGGGACATTCTCTAAGCCTGAAGGTCACTAAGACTAAGTAGTGGGCCTTATATGCACTTGGGTTACCAGGAAGCCACTTCAATTTGTCCAGAAGCTGCTGTTTTAATCCATGAACTTTAGTCCAAGTACCACAGAAAATTTTTTCGTTGTTCAAAGGAAAGCTAATATAACCCATGTAGAAGGGAAGATGGGGAAACCCAAGTACATAGTGGTTCCATCACAGCAAGAGATTGGGGATACTAAGATTAAAAAAGACAATACACACACACACACACCCAGAGTTTTCAAAGAGATTATAATCTACTAGTTGTACGTGAGAATTCATGTGTACACAGATAAATACAAAACAAGACAGCATGCAATGGGACAAAGAAGAGTTACAGATAAAGTATACTAGAAAAATTTGAAGAGTGATAGAATATTCTCAATTAAAAAGTTACAGGCTACATTGGATAGACTTGGTAGTTACCAATTTGTTTTGACTCCCTGCCCCTAAATACATTCTCTTCTATCTAATTTCCTGAAATTCTACAAAATCTTTTCTATCTAATTTCCTAAAATTCTACAAAATCATTTTTTGTATTAAAGCTGTCAATAAATCAGTATATATATTTATACATACATACACACATATATGCACATATGTGTGTATATATATATGTACATTATATAGAAAGTAATTAAATATAAGGACATTTAGGAGGAAAGGGATGAGTATTTGGTGGGATTATATCTCATTTGGAAGAGGGTGTCAGAACTGCATTGGACACTGTATGAAAGATTTGTTCAGAACAAGAAGTTCACAAGGTACTGAGTATTCTGCCAAATGGGTAACAAAAGAGATCAAAAGAGACAAGAGGGGAATAAGACAGTGACCTAAAAGGATGTAGAAAACACATATGTACTATATTTCCTAACTGACTGTATTCCTAACTTTCTTGACTTCAAAATATACCTCCTTTACTACAAGTTCACCTTGGAACTTCTCTCTTAAAGAGTCTTAAAGACTCTTGACCCTAAAAGAGCCTGCAGCTACTGTGACCTACTTATCCTGATATATTCTTCTATGAGATCCACCCCTCTCTTCCCATTGTTGAGACTCTGTTGTAGCTCCCACTTTGTGGAAGGACCTATATTGGGCTGCCTTTATTCTAGTCCTGGATCTCTACCCCATGTTAGCCTTATTTATGACTTTATCTAGACTATTCATCCCTAGCTCCCCTCACCAAAACACACACACACACACACACACACACACACACACACATACACACACACACACACATGCACGCATGCACACATGCATGCACAGACACACTTCTCAGATCCCTTTTGTGTGCCATCTTTCCCAATTAAAATGTAAGCTTTTTAAAAACAAAGAATGTTTTGTTGTTGTTTTATGCTTGATTTGGTATGCTCAGCACATAGGATAGTGCAGGGCACACAGTAAGCACTTAATGAATGCTTGTTTCCTTCCTTCTTATTTTGAAGTTTTTCCTAGACACCACACTCATGCAAAATTCTAAACGTATTCATGGAAATTCAGACAAATTATCCTTCACTAACAGGACACCTTTGTCATCAGTTTCCTGAATATTACCAATAAAAAATCTGTCATGTTTTTCTGCCCTATTGGCAAAAATTGACATTTCTCTTTAAAAAGGTTACCTTGCTCTTCATATTTCTTTTAGCTGTTAAAAGGCACTGTAATCCAATTGAAAAGAGCATTGAATGAAGAGTTTCATAGAGTTCAATTAAAGAATTGCTATGTTATCTTATGCATCTGACTAGACTATATTAAGTAAAATAATAAAATAATTGCATGTTATTTTATTAATGAATAATTAATAAGTTCTTTTAAACATTGAATTCAATTATTTTGGCATATAGCTCACAGACTGATAATTTAGTCAGTGGGAAGCATGTAGTGTTAGGGTCTAGTTAAAATATAGATTTAGTATCTCAGTAAGCGTTAGGTTTCAGGATAGGACAGAAAATAACAGGAAGTTGCACATGCACGTACCTACTCCCTGAGACCACATCTGACTGCTGTTTTATTACATGATTATGACAAAAGAAGTAAGGAAAACAACCTGAGGTTCAGATTGTTTGACAATAGTGCACTACAGGTCTAAAATAAGTCAAAATGAAGTGTCACAACACCTCCTATTTAAAACATTAAGTGATTTGGACACCATGAAGGAACTATCTCTCCTTGGGAAATTATTAACAAACAGGAAAAGTTTATGCTCTCTTCCCGGCTATAATTTGTTAGTATCTAGTGACATGATATAGTTGTATACAGTTGTCAGAGGGAGATAGAGGGACAGAGGAAAATGTGATATTTTGATTGACTTGAATTATATTAATAGTATCTGTATTTTAATTGGTAATGAAAAATAATTAGAAGCCTAATACTGTTTTATTGATGTATTTAAAATGCTTAAGTCTACTGTCTTGTCCTTGAAATTTTATAAGGTTTTAAAAATAATAATAATCTGAATTTATGTAATTTTTATTCATGAAATACTCCATGCACATTGGATTCTCAGAACAACCCTGGAACGTAAGTAGTGCAACTTTATGATCCTTTCTTTATAGGTGAAGAACTTATGAAGAACTGTCAAAGATGACAGGAGTAGATCATAGATCCTACTTTGGATGGTTAGACAAGATAGGTATCAAAATCCCTTCCAAATCTGAGATTTTATACTTCCATAAAGAATCTTGCTTAAGTCCACATATCTAACAGTAATAATCAGGAGTCCTGGTTATTCCTGGTTATACTAGAAAGTCCAGTACTCATATCTCTATATCATCTCATCTCTCAATAGCAGTCTTGCTTGCAGTGAAGGGCCAAAAGCTTATCGATGTCAAAGGGCTACCAAACATATTTTTATTTTTACATCATGTGATTCAGTGAATAACCACATATCCACTAGTGTCCCAGACTTCTATGAGAAAAGAATAGTTACCAAATTATTCCATGAGAAACAAAATAGAGGGGCAGCTAGGTGGTACAATGAGTTGAGTACCAGCCCTGGAGTCAGGAGGACCTGAGTTGAAATCTGGCTTCAGACACTTGACACACTTACTAGCTGTGTGACTTTGGGCAAGTTACTTAACCACAATTGCCCTGACTACCCTCTCCAAAAAATAGAAAAACAAAATAGATCATATTTAAACAAACAGGACACTTCCATGTAGCATGAACAAGACAGAGGACTAGATATTTTCTATAGTGCACACAAACAGAAGAAAGAAGAAGAAAATGAGGAGAGAGAGTTTGAATAGGAGGAGGAAGATGAAGAATAAGAACAGAAAGAAGAGGATACTAATGGTCCAGGGATAAATCAGGAAATTCACGGCACAAGA